>NC_080087.1:133859112-134162143 GCF_950005125.1 Chionomys nivalis | reverse complement strand
CTACAGTTAGTCCATGAACGGTGATACCTGGCCAAGGAGGTTAGGGGGGTTTCTTAAATTCTGTCCCCTCCCTTATCCTCGAATTGTAATGTGTTAGCTGTGGCCTTGTTCTTGCGTCTAAAGAGCCAAGCGTTTTGACTGTGCTGATGTTAGCTGTTCCACTCATGTTGGTGACATAGAGTAGGAGGGTTTATTCATTAATTCATCATTTCACCCACCCCTGTTCCTACTGGAATTCCATTCATCTTTCCACCCATTGTCTAGTTAGTATATTGTTATGATTTGCTGATTTTAAATTACCTCCTTGTGTGAGTCAAGTCTGGCTCTTGCAAGGGTCATGAGTTATTGTGGGAAAAAGCTCAATTCCAGAACCTTCCAACTTTGGCTGTTACTTCATAAACTCTGCTTGCTTGTGGCTGAGAGAGACCTTTCATTGGTTTGCTATCAATCTTTTGCTCAGTTTGATATAGAAATCAGGAAAAGGCCAAGTACAGCTCCTTGTCATGTCACCTTCTTTTAGTGTTACCAGCTCATCCAAGGGCTCTTCTGCTTGAGTAGAAATCAATAGGCGGACACCATCTGAGCAAGGTTTTACTGGGACTTGTGTTGGGCACAGGGACATGGCATGCAGAATAGCCAGGATCAAAGCTTAGAAGGAAAGGAAGACTCACACAAGCACACAGAAGGCTGCTGAGAAAGAGTGCAGGGTTTTACACACGCCTTCTCAGTACTCTCCTCTCGGTGCAGGAATGATCTACACATGCACATGAGAATCACCTGCTCTCTGCTCGTAAGACATGGCAGGTGTGCTCACTGCCATCAGTGCAGGAAGGCAGTGTGTCTGTTAAGTTCCAGCCTGCATTTGCAAGGCTGGGAGGAAAACAGGATGGAGTTAGCAGCTCCTGAATCTGGTCACCAGTGGAAACTGTTTTACCAAAAGCAGCTTGCATTCAGAGGAAAACATTGGTGTGGTACTTGGGATCCCCACTGATCTATCTGTCAAGGTACTTCTTTTTTTTGCTTTATGAACTTGACTTCCTTAGGTATCATGTTCTTCAAGACACTTCTACAGAAAGGCCATTCAAGACTCCAATGATCCAAGAGCAGAATTCAAACCTTCAGTAGACAAGTTCCAGGCTGTCAGTCCCAAATACCTTTTGACCATAGTAATATCACCTAGAGTGGAAAAGCCAGAGATTACCACCTAATTTCTTGGTTGCTTAATAATCTTGTCAATCTCTTGTAGTCCTCAAATGAAATTCTTAGTGTTTCTAACGAATCCCTTTATATAACAGCTTCTACAGTCTTTTCTTGAGAGTTTAGGTCCCTTTTCCAAACCCATGTTTGGGAAACTGAGCAAAAGGCTTGAAGTTGTACAAATTCATTTTCCTTGTGTGTGCATACGCGCATGTGTGTGCACATATTTTGTTGTGCATTCTGGTGTGTGTGAATGGATTGTATAGGGGAGCAAATATCTAGAAGCCAGATGTTGATTCCAAGTGTTTTCTTAGTTCCTGTCCACCTTGTTTTTTTCTTGAAATAGGGTCTGTCATTGAACATGGAGCTCACTGACTGAGCTACACTGAACACCTTACAGGTCACAGGAATCCTCAGCCCTTCCACCCCAGTGCTAGGATTATAGGTGTGTGCCTCTCTTTTCCTGTGTGTGCTGGGGATCTGAAGGCAGTTCCTTGTGCTTATGCAGCCAACACTACTAACTAAGCCATCTCCCCAGCCCAGTAAGTTCATTTCTCTATACCATTTCTAGGCTTTTGTCCTAAAGGAATTGTGTCTAGTTAGCTGCTCCTGATAGATTAATAAAGTGTATATCATGCTGTTAGGAAGGTGTTTAAATTTTGTCTACTTTAAAATTTTGTTCACCCATAATAATTCAATTAATAACATTTATTGACTTCTTCATCTTTGCCAAATACATTCATAATCATTCTATTGTTACTCAACAATATTTATTACAGCCCTATTTTTCCATCGGGTGTTATCCTAGGAACTGGTTAGGTAATAGTTAGTCTCAGCTATTATGGGACTTTCCTGTCATAATAAAGAAAGGAAAACCCAAAGATAAATGTGACTTTCTTTTGGTGTGTTTAATACAAAACAAGGAAAATGTCACATCAGCATACAAAATGTTTTCAACTATCAAGTCCTCAGGGAACAAAGCAACATTCTCCTAGACAGCTCAGGTATCAAGCAGTGCCTTCTGGACTAACCTGATTCTAAGCGAGAACCAGGCCTATGGGATTTCCATCCTAGTGAAGGGGAGAGAGCAGAGAATATATGCTCAACCGAGAGCAGTTGAGAGGACTGCAGCAGAGCGCAGTAGGTGCCAGGGGGAAATGGCAGAGGCGCTGGCATCCTCTCTCCCTGTATCTGTCTGTGACCTAACAGTCTGCATCTACCCAAGCTTCTTGGAATTTTCAGAAGATATGTTATCTGAAAGGAGCACACCGACACAGAGACCAGGTCACTTTATGCCTTCTTTCTTTCTTTTTCCTTCCTTTTTTTTAAGCATAGGGATCTACAAAGTTTTTTTGTAAATCAATTTCACGTACAACTATAACAAAAAGCAACCCGTAGAGTACACAAAGAGTGTCTGTAGTACACAAAGTCCTGATGCAGCTGAGTTAGACATTCTGAGAGCAGTGGTCTGTGAACCTGAGTGGTGACGTTGATTTGAAGCTCTTTGTATCAGCTCTACTCTTCCGCATCATCTCTTCTTCACTCAGCTTCAGACATTGCTTAGGTTTCTTTTTCTTTAATCCTAACTTATAAATCATAAAGAAAATTTAAACCCTAGAAGCATTGTTTCTAAGTTTTGCCTACACTAAGGGACACACTTGGTTCATTAAGTCCACAAAATTATTACATATATTTATTATATACAACATGTTTTGATAGGTGGAAGCATTGTGAGGTAGTGATACACACTAACACATGCATAACGTTACTTATCATTTCTGTGTATATAAATATGCTTGTGGTTCTTTGAATGTAATTGGCCTCCATACCTCATAGGGAGTGACACTCTTAGGAGGTGTGGCTTTGTTGGAGTAGGTATGGCCTTGTTGAAGAAAGTGTGTTACCACAAAGTCAGGCTTTGAGGTGTAATGTATGCCCGAGCTTGCCCAGTATCTTAGACCACTCTCAGTTGCCTGTAGAGCAAGATGTATTAACTCTCAGCTCCTTCTCTAGCGCCATGTCTGCCTGCACACCATTATGTCCCACCGTGATAATAATGGACTGAACCTCAGAAAATGCAAGCCATCCCCAGTCGAATGTGTTCCTTTATAAGTGTTGCTGGGGCCGTGGTGTCTCTTCACAGCCATGGGAACCCTAGCTACATCAGCACTTCTCTCCAAGCTGCTAGTCTCCCCTTCTTGAAATTGGGTGTCCTTCAAGCAACAACATCTCAACCTTCACACCCTGGCCTTTGGTGAGAGCCACTCTCTTGTTCCTATGAATTACAGTCTTCTATACTGCACTTATCCTTCTGTAAGAACGTTTTCAAGGCTTCTTCATGTTGCCTCTGGCAGGACACAGTTCTTACGTCCAAAGAAACAGAGTTTATTCGAGAGCCAACTCTGAGTGACCTGGACCCAGAAAACACTGAGCTAGGTTACTTCAGGTTTCACATTCCCCTGTGGAACCAGTTTTATGAAAGTCATACATCAAAGGCATTTTAAAATAATTTGGTGGGTGCATCAGAGTGGCGGTTAGAGCAAGATGAGGAGTCGTCCCATAGGCCTGAGATGCTACAGGATGGCATGGTTAGCTCAGAGTTAGTGGGATCCAGTGCTCGGATAAGTTAACAAACTCCAAAAGCATTTCCTCTATTAGTCACGAAATGTTAGTTCTGACACAGAAATGGACAAGGAATGGCTATTTGGAAGCCTAAAGCTAGCCCAAGGTAAGTTATAATTAGTCTCTAGCCCTGCAACAATCCAACTTCTCCACATCACTGCAGTTCCAATCAGTCTCTCCTGAATTCCTGCTCACATGCAAATGGCAGGAGTGTCTCCTTCTTTAATGTTAAATGGTAGTGTGTGTGTGTGTGTGTGTGTGTGTGTGTGTGTGTGTGCGAGAGAGAGAGAGAGAGAGAGAGAGAGAGAGAGAGAGAGAGAGAGAGAGAGAGAGAACAGAAAGTAAGCATGTTACATTTCTTTTATCCACTTCTCAGCTAGACAAGGCTTAATTTATTTCTTGGCAATTATGAATAGTGATGCAACAATCAGGAGGAGTAAGTGTATCTTTGATATACTCTTCATTTCTATTAAATTTATTTCCAGAAGTGGAATTTCAGCCTTAATATTGTTATAGGTTCAATGTTGTAGTAAATCTTTATAATGTTTTCAGTACTAGCCACGCCGATCCACATTCCCACCAACAGTATGCAAGGTCTCACGCTTCTGCATGGTTTTTCCCGCAATGGTTTCTGTTGGGTTTTATGTTGTTTCACTTGGGGTAAGGGCTCACTCTCTGTGAGACCCTCCTTTTTCAGCCTCCCAAGTGTTAGAATGGCAAGTGTGTCTCACCAGTGCTTGCCACTACTCCTTTCTCATAACCATACTCTGAGTTTGAGGTGATGTCTCCCTGTGGTTTGGACTCTCATTTCCCACTTCATTCATGCATCCAATGCCCATTTGAGCATTTTCCTTTATGAAATTAGAAGCATCTCTCCTTGCTTCCCAGCTGTGGATTTACTCTGGATAGACCCTTTGTCGCAAGCTAAAGATACTTGGAGTCCACAAACTTTCCCTTCCCGTTTCATTTTTCCCAAATTGCTCTTTTGGAATTCAAATGGGCATGGTGCTTTTCCTTTCACCTGAACAGTTTGCATAATAAAGTACAGGAAGAAATGGCATTGCTCAAATAATTCACTCATTTCCATTTCATATGCTCTGGGCCACCCCTTTCCAAACGCAACTGTGAACTGTTCTCAAGCTTTGCGTAACCGCTGGGTGGAAGACCAGACTTGCTGTGCTGAGTACAAATTGGAAGGAGACTCACCCAGCTGCTCATTATTTTGTTTCTTTCCTTCCGTTTTATGTGCAATCTCACTGCAGAGTGTGTGGATGGTCCTGACCCAGATATTTCTTAGCCCGTGTTTGCCCTGATGTTGTTCATGAAGATACATTTGGACTTGATTTTGAAGTTGGGTTAGATAGAGACTGAGTACTCGAGTCACCAGGGCATGGCGTGTATGGTACATTTGTCCTCTCTGTCTTGATCCCATCCTGGCTGTTACAGGCCTCCTGTGCAATGAATGTAATGTGGCCACAGCCTGTCGTTATCCAGAGAGCGGCTGTAAACATCTGGGCAGCCCTTCATCTTCATGAGCATGAAGGGCAGAGCTGCTAGCACAACCAGTCCAATGAAAATTTAACAGTTACCCCCAAAGGCAAAGGGCAGCCACAGGCTAGAGTTCGGGTGCTCTGCTTCACGAGGTTCATGCCATTTTAAACATGAAATCTCAAATGAAAAATGAAGACCAACGTTCTTAATTTGGCTTCAGGTTAGATAAAGGTCTACACTGAGAGAGGCTGACTGATCAGGATCAAGTTGCTGGATATACTGAACCTGTAAGAAGCACGAGTAGAGAAGGAAACAGGGTGATGTGAGCACTGCTTACCCCTGCAAGTGTAGCTGTCATTGTTCTCATGACTGCCCCGACTGCAAGGGAACCAAGCAGATGTGAAATCCTGTCAGCATGGAGGACAGTTTTTCTCTTTGTAACTGCATTTTCTCTAAGTTCATCTTTAATTCTTTAGTTTAGGGGGCTGTGGAGATAGCTCAGTTGTTTGAAATCTTTGCTGTTCTTGCAGAGGACTCAAGTTCAGTTCCCAGAAGCTAAGTCCATTAGTTCACAATCACCCTAGCTCTTACTTCTGGGAATCTAACATGTGTGCACACACACAAACACACACACTCACACACACACACACACACACACACACACTTAAGCCTAAAAGTAAGTCTTTGGAAAATTATTTACTTCATTTTTCACAAAATGAATCATGAAAATTTTGTTTCTTCATTTTGTTAATTTGCCAATTTTTCTTCCAATCTAAGTCCAAATTTAATTTTTTTAATTTTTAAATTCAAGTTGAAAAAGCCATGTCCCTCACTTCTTTTCTTTCCAGTATTACTATCGCAGGTCTATGCTGGAAATGTACTCTTTATGAGCAGGAGTGTTCAAGCTTGTAATGGAATTGCAAAATAGAGGCTGTAATATTTAGATATTTGGCTTCCATTTAACTCAGTGGTATGATAGCTGATAATATTTATACATTTGCATGTTATACATCTGAGTTTTTTATTAGTGTGCAGCTGAGCACAAGAGGGGGTGAGTAGACTGTGGACGGGAGAGCGTAAAGGAGTGTGTGAATGGGACGAGTGATTAAAGTGATGGAGATATCGACGTGGACAGCCACTAAAATGTCACCTGAAGATTGATTTTGAACCAAACCCAATCGGGGCAGTTTGTCTAGTGTTTATTACTCAACTAAAAGAAGAATCTGGGACAGAAGGGCTCTCATCAGATGGGCCAAGTACAAACAAAGGAGATGCTGGGGTTCCCAGCAGGGCGGATTGTTTGCACTATGACTTTAATAATAATTTTTCTCAGCTCTCAAGCTTGTCCACAAGTGTTTGTTTATCCCTCTGTTTTCTGAATGTGTGTTCATGGACGGATGAGGGCCTGTACAGAGTTATTAATATGAAAATGGATGGCTACCTTCTTTTCAGAGTCTGATTGCTGCTCATTGCCTTCCCTTCCTACTCTGTAATCTTGATTATTCTGGAGCTCTTGTTTTCCACTGCCCAACGCAGTAGGGTGATTTGATTTTCTCCTAGTTATCACAATAAAGAATGATCACATAGGGTGTCAACTAAAAGGCTTATTTTGTTTAATTAGGGTCCCTTCTGCTCTTAATATGCCTGCACAACTCCCATTGCGTTAATGCAAATGACACAACAGCACTGAAGAAGAATAGACCACTTTATCTCATTCTGGGATAATGAGGTTTAGATTTGTTAGCAGATCAGGACGAAAGTCCAGTGCTTTAACTTTTAAAGCAATTGATATGCTAAAAAGAACTTTCACGGGCACTAAAATGGAAGGTACACAATCATAAATAAATGTCATTAGCATTTAAGATGAAATATGATCATTTAAGATGCTAAATTAATAAAATGCAGACAATTTCCTGATGGACCTATTTGCATACTCGTGTTAAGTAACTAATAAAGCATACTAACAACAGTTTTATCTGTATATACAAACACTTGTAAGTTCCCAGTGAGAATGTATTTGCCTAATATGCCTTGCCCCATGTCCAGCACAATGTCATGTCCTTGTGAGATGTTTGCTTAATACTATTAGGAAATGACATGTTAGGATTTAATAATTTGCCCGGGATAGGGTAGAATCAGATCTTTGGTTTGCACTTTTTATCTGAAAACTTCAATATAATTTACTAATGTCCATCTTCAACATTCTTGGGACATGAATGTGTTAAATCGCAGTTTTCCTCACAGATAATTGCAGCACAAAGCAGTCTGCCTAAAGCCACAGCTCAAGCTGATGCTGACGCCAAGATTCCTCCTTCATCACTACTGTCATATTAGCCTCCAAAATGTCCTAGACAGTGGCCACCTAGACGCTGTGAATACAAATACCCTATAGAACCATATTTATTTTTCTTATCTATTGGATTTTCCTCTCCTAAGGTGACGTCAAAATAGTAATTTATTAACATGATCCAGGTCACAATTAAATAAAAAGATTCCAATCTCAAGCACAATAATTGTGACTATTCTCACAGAACAAGAAAAGGACTCCTCAGGACAATTAAAAGCAGCTAGGAGATGTGTTACCCAAAACAGAAAATAGATAGTAGGTGTGTGAACACTGTTGGACTTTAGTAGGCACGCTTTAGAGACAATCCAATTTGCTTCTCCAACTGTTGTTTGCTTTCAACTTCAGCTTCAACAAGTTTAAAATCTGACTTAGAATCTGCCTATTGAAGTCCCCAGTTTATGTTGACTTTCCTAATTATGTTTAAGGCAATATCGGAAATCCCACTACATCTGGGATATGTCCTGCCTCCCCAGCCTCACCCACCTACCAGTTAGTTCTTCTGAAATGTGAAAAGTACTGCCTTTCACATCTGGACCATCTGCTCCATTGCCACTCCTGTCACTGTAATTTGATTGATTGTTTACAATGACATTGGTTGAAAACCTCCCTGACCGGTTTGCCCGCTTTCCTCCTTCTCCGGTTCAGCTCATCCTAGCACCGCCATCATACACTTAGTAGACACCTCCATGGTAAAATGTAATAGAACATGGTCGCAAAGGACAGATCTTTTGAAATTTCACTTGGCACAAATCTCAGTGCTGCTTGTTTCTAGCCATACGCCCTTGTATCTGAATCTTAAATGTCCTCTCATAGGCTAATAGCTTCCAAGCTTTGATCCCCAGTCTGTGGTGATGTGTTGAAGGCTGTGAGGCCTTTCCCGAGTGGGACTTGGCTGGTGGAAGTAGGTGTCCAGGGAGACCTTTGCATGTGGCACTTCCTCCTCTGCAGGATGATGGAGGTACCTCTTGCACAAACGCTCCCACAACCGTGCCTTTCCCACCATGATGGACTGAGTGAGATTTTTCTGAAACCATGAGACAGTGTAAATCTTTTCTCCTTTAGATTGCCTTAATTGCATATTTTTCATAACAAAAGCATAACTAATATGATCTGCCAACCACGACCTAACCTCTGTGTGTCACTAGCCTCTTTTGTGAAGTAATAATAGTATTCACCTAACAGATCTGCTGTGGGATAAATGAGATGATATACGAAAAAAGAGTTCACACTAACAAGTTCTTAAAATAGAGCCTGTTAGTAATGGTTTGCTGTAGATACTGCTGTCTTACAGTCTGGCAGCATCCCAGAATTGCCTGTTAAACCTACTGAAATGCCACTTTCCTAATTTCATCATTAGAAACTGGAATTTATTACACTTCATACAGTGGTCTGAGATCTCTGGTGGTTCTGATGCAGTCAGAACCCATGATCTTCATTTGGAAATGAATGACTCATATAATCCCCAATCTTTACTGACATTCGGTGCCCTCTTTGTTCTTGGCCAGATTTATGTATCGTCACTTTTTGCTTTTCCTTTCTACAAACCCTCCACTCTAACCAGATTAGTTTATTTCACAGATGGTACCTTCCCTTAAAATGATCTTCTTCTTAGTCCGATTCTGCCAGGCTTCAGAAGCTCCCCTCAAGCCTCGTTTATGAATCTGCATTTCTTAAGCCTGCATTTCTCTCCCATCAAGATTCCTTCTCAATGCCAGACTTTTCTTCTTCAGTTATTCCCATGGCTTGGCTGGATTTTCCATTTCAATTTCCCATGTCTGCCTCATGTTCTTGATGGTGATAGATTCCTTTAAGCAAAGGAAGGCCCTCACGGTGCTTTTTTATTGTGTTGTTCTTTAATAGGCTTTTGTTCATTGACTTACTAGCTTGTATATTGTGCTAATTAGAGTGGGCTTATTTGGATATCGCTGTGTTGTGCCCTTTAGTCATCCTGGATAATAGAATTGAAATTACTGAAAACAGTGGTTCCAAAATGACAGAGCGAGTAAGCACCACTGGGACTATCTTTATTTATTTATTTGCGTATTTTTAATTTCTCTTTGAAGAAAAAGTTGAAAGATGAATTGCAATAGCAATGAACTGTTCCCCATGTCCACTGAGGACAGTCATAGAGAAAATGAGGCAAAATTGCTTTGGGTGAAAAATGAGGTTAGCTACAGCAAGGAGGGTGACTGTTAAGCGCTGGAAGGAGGTTTGTGAACAAGGTGTAGGACTGATGCCTCCTCCCCCACTGCCAGGTCTGCAAAGGAAATAAGGAAAAATAGTCATCTAAAATGGTGTGAGAAAAAGTGCTTATCAGTTCATTACTGAAATATCTACTGAATACTACTCAGGGGAAACCCAGAAAAAACAAACAACATGATGCCCATGCTTAAACTCACCATCTAATTAAGATGACCTATAAATAGGAGATTATTAGTGATCAAACAGGATTTAGAATTCAGAGCTAATTTTGAGGTTACAACCATAGTCAGGTCAGATTTTATCAACTTCATCTTCAGTATCCCCTCCCAGAAGAAACTTCTAAGTAGAGCAGATCAATCCCCAGGCTCTTTTGAGATAACCTACCCGATGTCACTGAAGGAGCCTGCGCTAAGGACATAGAGAACACACTGTGGTGTGCTTCCAACCAACCTTCTATTGTCACATCTCTGTCATTGGCTCAGCAATGCTGAGCTGCCTGGTAAATGCCAATCCGGAGCTTGGCTGGGTAAGTCAGGTGTGCCCCAAGACTCCAGTCTGTCTTCAACGTTGGAGGGCATGGAGAGATGGTCATGAAAGAGCTGTGCACCTGCTGAGCCCTTTCAAGATCCCCGGATCTATGAACTCGCGAGACCACTTGCAGCATACCTAGTGAACATACAACACAGACATTCTGCATCGCCAGAGAGATGCATACCTCTATCCACTGCGTCAATGCACCAAGTGTCCTGATGGCCATCTGTGTCCTCGCCATTAGCCAAAACTGATGATAAGAGTGACGGGTCTGTGGGGCCACAGAGAGAAGTGTTAGCTGGGTGAAAAGCTGATTTTATAATAATGAACTGAGGAAAGCTACCCTCTACATCTGTGAATATTTGAAGTGCCAGAATTGGGGGACATTGATTCTCAGTGTGTCCTTTGGTCTAAATAATAGTGAACAACTCACCTTGGTTTGAGACTAAAAATTCCTCCTCTAAGAAGATTTGCTCCTTAAGCAAGGCAGGAAAGTGGATCCTTTTCATCTTTATTGACAATTCCATATGTTCTGTCCTCTCTCGCCTCTGTTTTCCAGTTTGGGCTTATATACCACTCTAATACCATAAAAATTCCTCAAAAAATGAAAGCATAAGACCCGAGCCTCATGTTAAATATTATTTTACAATTTTAAATTATGAATTGCAACCAGAAATATTAGTCTAGAAGAGTACATCATCTGAAAGCAAACTTGACCAAATCTTTCCGTCTCGTCTGTTTTTTTTTTCTTTCTTTCTTTCTTTAACCTTGGCCATCATCCAGTCTCCTAAGATTCTCCTCGCATTCAAAACATCCTCATAGCTCTGGAAATCAAAGTCGAAATATCTCCACAGAGAAAAAGTCAAACCAGCACCCCCAGCCAACAGAAGAATCCTCACAAAGGAACTTCGTCCAGTTCGGAACCCAGGAGGGAGAGAGCTGGAGGCAGTGTGGAGCAGATGATAGTAGCCGCTTTGATTACAGGCAGAATCACCAAGGAACAGTAAAAACCCCAATTCTGGAGCTTTTAGTGTTAGTTCCTCCCACTGATAGGTTTCTTCTCCCCCAGGGACTATAATTTTCCACTTTAAATTTGAACTCTAGTCAATGGATAGCAAAAAAAAAAAAAAATCAATATCACAGATTTGTCCTGCTTTCCTTTTGCCTCCTGGAATTTTCAGAGTGTGGGGAGGAACAGTTTTTATGATAAAAGCAGACCGTAAAGTGGGAAAGGTGGCTTTGACCAGTGTTCTGGGACTTGACCTACACTGTCGAGACCAGACCATTAATGTCATCTCCTCAGCTCTTCTCTGCATGTCTTCATCCCCTCAGTCTTTGGAAGGGTTAGATGTGCAGGGCTGTGAGTGCCCTCTACAAAGCGCATGGCCTTTGGCAAGTTAATTTCTTGATACTAAATCATTTTCCCCCCTGCATCCCGTTTTCTTCTTAATTTTGATTTGTTTTTAATTACTGATTATTTCTATATAGTTTAACATAGGGTGGCGGTAGGAGGGAAAGTCTACAAGGAATCCACAAAAATAAAACTAAAGAGTAATGTTTTTAAAAAGCTTTATGGGAGAGATGCTTCTTAGACTGTGACAAATATGTAAACACACAGAAAAAAATTATTCCAAGAAATTCCAACATGGTCATACAGTAAGCTTTTGTCATTTGGAGGATGATTGTGCCATCTTCCCTGGGCAGTCAGCCCTTGGGTCAGTTGGCACCTTGCCAGGACTAACAGTCTTCATAGTGCAGCCTTGGGCTGGACCTGATCACCTAACACTTGGGTTGGATGCAGTCTCGAACCTCTTTTTTTCCAATTGGTTTTTAAGTTGCTAATAATACAGGAACAAAACTATGACTTAGGCAATTTTTCATGCTCTCAGTACCTCTGCCTCTTCCATGTTTCCCCTGCACCTTCTTATCGTGGGTGCAACCCTGCTTTCGATCTGAACTCAGCATGGAAATTGATCCTCAGAGGTCTCACCCTAATCACGTTCAGCTTGATTGAAGCTCATCTTACATCTTGTGTCTGGAAGTACAACTGCAGAAGTCAGTCATGCTAAGAAGGTGACCTGAGCAACCTTGACTCTAAGCCATTCCCTCTCTACTGTCTTGACCCTGGGACCCACCCAGGAATACTGTGTAGGACACTGTCTCCTGTGGAGGGCACACGTTGCATCATGTCTTCTTACACCAAAGCACTAGAATGGGAGAGCTTGGTTCACAATTACAGGGCCTTCGTTCACAATTACGGGGCCTCTTTCTTTGAATTTGCTGTGTCTTATCTGAAGTTCAGATGCCTATCTGTCCTCTGCGCTCCTCCCTACCACAGTCTGTTTGTAGCAGGCAGAATCATCCCGCACAGTGAGGTTCCAGATTGCCTGACTGACATCTCAAGTTGAGCCCCTCTGCCATTATTTATCCTGCTGTGCATTTCATCTAATCCACTCACGATGATCTTATGTAGTGTGAGGCATGTCCAGCACTAAATATGCTACCGCTCATTGCCCTCTACATACTGTAGAGAGTCCACAGGAAATCATGGAATTACTCAGTTCTTAGAAGTTCTGGACCTATCAGTTTCTACTTATAGAAGATTCCATTGGTTGACATGACATGTAAATGACAATATTTTTCTTTTGCCCTAAAGCTTTTGAAAACTCAAGTATTAGTGCCACAAGAAATAACTCGGCCCTGGAAATACTATATACTTGTGGCAGTAGGATCTCTCTTAATTTTGGAAATACGGGTTAAGATGTATTAATAAAACTCTGCTGTTCTGCTTTGCATTTCAAGTGTTAAGTTTAAATCTAGCTGTCAATCACATACTATTCCATAAGAGATGTATCAACATAGAGAGAGACCGTGGTAGGTTAAAGTATGTGATGGAAATTCTAATAGGCTGTTTAACGATAATATGGCAGGCAGATTCCGTTTTAATCATCATTGTCATTAATGACTATCAACAGTGATGATAAGATGTTCTTGTCTTTGCGAATTTTATGATTTATGACTGGCACAGCAGTCACTCTGAAGTATATTTATTTTACAATATAGACACTGATTAAATGCACATAGCATCTCAAATACAGGTGACATTTGAAGTCAAAATTATTACAGAGACACAAACCATTCATTTAAGCTGTTGCTTTGGAAATGTGTCTCTGCGAAGAGTTAATGGAACAAAGTCTATCCCCAGTAAGTTGTTTCTGTTGACTGGTACCCCAGACCAAGGAAAAGTTGCCTCCTTTGTCAGACCCTGATACTATCTTGTGGAAAGCTCTAAAAGGAGAATAGTCCCTTAAATACGCAAATGCTCTAGGTCTCTCAAAGATACATCTTTTCCTAGGGTCAAACTTTTTTATTGCTTTGGTTCTCAGCCACAGTTCTTCCTACTTTCTCTGAAAATCTCGCCTCCTAGGCTAACAGTCTTCTCAGCAAGTAGATCTTAAGTAATAGACAACAGCCGTAGCCGATGCCTGAGTGTAATTTAGGGTGTATTGCTGCTTGTTGCCAACAGTGACTTTACACAAGTGTTCGAGTATTGATGGTTCCCTTACAAGAGTGAAGCCATTGGTAATTGTGTCTGGAGTATTCTTCTACTCTGCATCCATGGCTTATTTCATCTACTCTCTCATTTACTTTGCTTTAATTGTAGAGTTGAAATATTTAAAACATCTTATTGTAAAACAGACTTTAGACTTGGAGAAAAAGTTACACACACAGCACAAAGATTTTTTTTAGGTGCCTGTTTGTTTTCTAATGAGAGAGAAAGAAAGGGAGGATTTTAGTGGGTGAGAAAGTGGGGATGATCTGGGAAGATTTGGGAAGAGGGGAAACCGTAATCAGAATATATTATATAAAAGTGAATCTATTTTCAACAAGAAATAATAATGGTAAAAGGAACTTCCTCATCTCCTTCACACAGACTGTTACTGTTTAGATAGTAACCCTTCCATAGATGAGCCCCATTGATGGAGTGTTCTTTCCCTCTCATCCCCTCTCTCCCCTGGTTGCTCATCCCTTCCTCTCCCCTACCCTTCCAGTTGCTTCCCCTCCTCTCCTCTCTCCACTCTTTTTCTCTCCCTTTCCTTCCTTCTTTCTCCTTCTCTCCCACCTTATCTGCCTCTCTTCTCCTCTATGTGTAGATCCGTGTGTGTGCATGCATGTGTGTGTGTGTGTGTGTTCTTATATGCCTTGTTTCTTCATTATTCCAGGGAAGTTGCAAACATAGGTCCTCTTTATTACTCACTGTACTCTGGAGCCTACATCTGAAGGTAACATCACTATGTAATTTTATCCCATGCATTTCAAGTAAAGAGCTGAACTAAATTCCTCCTAAAATTAGGAACATTAAAAACTGCAAAAGAAGAAAGGTGTGGACTTGAGGTATGATTCCATATCGGGGAAAATAGAATGTGTTATCCTTTTATTTTTGTACGTCTATATTATCACCAATTAACCTAAAGGCTGAATGAAGTCAGCGCTGGCTTCTGACAAAGGAGAGTATGTTTCCAAAAATGGGGTGTATTTCTCAGACAGTGACTGAGCCTTCAAAAGCACGACCTCTGCAAATAGGTGCAAACATCTCATCCATGTGATACGGCCTCATTAACCATAGAATTTAGTGTAATGTGCTTGAGGGTGGTGGTGAATAGGAAAATGTCCTGCTTATTACTATCATTATTATTAAAATTATACTGCAGAAAGCTCCTTGGAAATCTAATATCTTTTACTCAGACATTCTTCATTCCAAATGATTTATTGATAAGCCTGAAGAGAGGGCTGGGCAACCATATGGGTCTCTTATTACCTGGGGCCTTTTCCTCTCAGTTTTTGTTCCTTTGAAAGCAAAAATGTGCAAAGATAAATTCACTGAGCTAGTTTCTGTGGAATTAGTTCATCTAAGACATTTGTAATTTGCCTGATCAAGAGAAACTCTAGGAAAATAGTCTTTGTTTACATCTGTTAGGTATTCAAGGCATGTTATGTTAAAGGGGAACACTTCAGGGTACCTTATGTTAGAGGAGAATACCTCTAACATACATTAGAATGTCGCTTACATTAGAATGGGAGCATGTCATATCATGCTATGTGTTTTTAAAAAAAGATGAAATGGAACAGTGTAGCGTGAATATAGCCATTTGATGGTGTGGGGACAGAAATTTGTTGTGGCTCAGCACTTAAATAAATCTCTAATTGGCCAAAGATTCATTTCAGCTATTAAAGAACATGGGGGAAGGGTTATCATAGGGAAGAGTTATAGCCCTGTCCCTAAGTTATGTGAAGACAAATGACCACAGGTTGGTGAATTTTTCCATATTACTTACTAAAGATAGTTAAACTCTCGATCAGACAAAATTCATGAAATAATGTCAACAATCTGAATCCCTCTGTTCTCTCTGCTTGTCAAAGTTTAATTAGTTATAGCTAGGAAATCTGCTCTGCTCTGGGAAGTCGAAGATGTCTTTGAAAATCTAAGCCTCAAACACCCTACAAATTAAGGTTAGTGCAACTTTATGAAGCATGTTAAAACCTTTATCTAAAAGGAGGGGTGTGTGTGTGTGTGTGTGTGTGTGTGTGTGTGTGTGTGTTCTTGAAGACACACTCTGGCCTGCACACATACATACACACACGTGTGTATGTATGTATGTATATGCATGCATCCATGCATACCCATATTTTAAAAGGAATTTAGTATGTTTTGACAAGGTCTGTAGCTAAAGAGTTTAGAACAGTTCTCTGCTTGAAGCCAGCTTGTATGGGGACAGTGGCATCCTCTACCTGACATAGAGATTGCATATTTGGACTCTCTTACTCCTTTCACTAATACCTCTGCCATTAAGCTCTGGGAGAGATCACCTCTGTAGTGAGGAAGAGAGTGTAATCAGCTACAGAAGGAATGGTGGGACAATTCATCTCAAAGTCTCCATGTATCCTAGGCCTCCTCAGGTCAAACCCCCGTATGCCTATAGGTACAGCCATGAAGTCACATAATGAGTTGCTTATTAAGGGTTTTATTTTTTTTTTCAAATTTGTAATCTTTCTACATTCTTGATAAACTCACCGAATGAAAGCCAAATGTTTAAATGCTTATTTTCCACCTGAGATTTTCTGAATATCTTCAGTTCTGAGATATTTTTTTCTTTTCATCTTCAACTTTTACAATATAGGCTAACAGAATTTCCTTTTGCTTTGGGTAACTCCTTGAGTTTCATTCCCTAGGACCCCACTGCGTACTTCTTTTGTCACAGTCCTTATACTAGATCTAGACTGTGATATCAAATCTGGACATTAGGTATTTCTCTATTGTATTTTATGTTACTGAAGAAAAAAGTATTTTGTTTGAGACCTATTGCATCTATACAATAAATTATTCTATAAATGTATCATTTCTACACATTTTAAAATCTTTAACATGAGAGTACCTAAAATAAATAGTGACAACACTGCTCAGTGTGGTAGGACCTACTACAATCCCAACACTCAGAAGATGGATGCAGGAAGAGTATGAGTTGGAAGCCAGCCTGAGCTACTCAGCAAGTTTAAGTATAGCCTGAGTTACATAGAAAGAACCTGTTGCAATAAACAGAATGTTAGGCATATATCTCAGGAAATATCATTTGCTTAGCATTGTAAAACTGGTTATGATACACACCCTCAACCACCAAAGAAGTGAATATATAAAACATGTAGAATTTGGAGGTATAATTTTGGTGCTATAGACAAATAATTTAGGCTTGACCTTCTAAAGCATTAGTTTTTTTTTTTTAATTTTATTGTTTACAAGCACAGGACTGTCCTATTTGATAGCAACTAATATTAAGAAAGTACTAGCAATTTCCTGTTTTTGAAAAGTTGAGCAGTTAGAAGTTTAAAGGCAGTTGTAATTTAAGGTAACAAGTTTTCTTTTAAAATTAATAATATTTACCAAGAAATGGTTTACTATGGGACAATGATGATTTTGTAACCTGTAAAAATCTGTCACTTGTATTGGTCTTTACAAACACAGATTGGTCGGTAGCCAGGCAGGAAGTATAGACTGGGCAGCCAGAACAGGAGAATTCTGGGAAGAGGAAAGGCTCAGTCTGCAGTCGTCACCAGTCACAGAGGAAGCAAGATGAGAATACCTCACTGATAAAGGTACCAAGCCATGTGGCTAACACAGACAAGAATTATGAGTTAATGTAAGAGTTAGTTAATAAGAAGCCTTAGCTAATAAGCCAACCAGTTTATAATTAATATAGACCTTTGTGTATTTCTTTGGGACTGAACAGCTGCGGGAGTGGGCAGTACAGAAAACTCTTGTCAACAGTGGTTGTAGACTCCTTTATTACCAATACTGGGGAGCAGAGGCAGGCAAATCTCTATGAGTTCAAGGTCAGTGTTGACTATAGAGCAAGTTCCAGGAAACACGGCTACATAGAGAAATCATATCTTGACAAACCAAAGAATAAGGGAAAACATAATACTCAATACAAATTGCTTCATTTTCACCTTTACCACAAATGGATTCATTTTCCCCTTTACTATTTTTCCTCCTTCTTGACCATACTCAGCTATGTCCTGTCATTTGGTCTCTCAAATTATTTACCTCAACTTTCTGGCTGTTGCTTCTGGTCTTTTATCCAGTTATTCCCTGGACCCCTTCCTGGACTCATCTTCACTGATATTTCTCTGCCCCTGGAAAAGTCAACTGTAAGCCAGAGTCCTCATGTAATTTTGAGCCCTTGCTCATGACCTGGGTGTTATAGTAGTAATCAGTAGCCTGCTCTGTGCCCTTCTCCCTGGCCCCTAGAAGCCAGTTGGTACCGAGATCCACAAATTACTTGTTTCTAAGAGTGAAAGCTCTTTTTTGCCACCTTCACTGAACTTCCTTAGTTCGGATTTTCTTAATTTCTCCCAAAATGAAAGCAGTGACTTCCAAGCAGTTGATTTTCTCCTCCGCCAATAATGCTGCTATTTGATTTCTCCAAACATTAATCTGATTTTCTGCCAATTTTCTTTTGCAAAGTTTTATAGTGTCTTTGCAAGTTTATATTTTGGGGATGTCATTCTGTGTCCCATGTTTATTCTGTCATGTAACCATAGATAGGAATGTACCATGTAAGCACTGAGTTGGTCAGAGCTTGTTGGATTTTTTTCTATGACTTACAAGTCAAATACACTTTCCCAGCCTTCCACCTTTACTGTTTCCATAACCACTCAGGAATGCTTAAATGCTGGACACAAAGATCCCCTATTTGGAAAGCCTTACTGATAACTCTGTCTTCAAATGTAATGCTGGCAAGATAAACAACTGAGATAATTCCATCCTGTATCGGGACAAAAGCTTGTGTGGTCCCACCTTGAAGCCATCTGGCTAGAGAGAGGGTTGTTGAATTTCATAGTCTGTTATTTAATTTGTTTACTATTAAAAGGGACAATAAACACAAACACGTGACATCATCTTAGACTCCGTTGCCTGTGTCACTTAATGTGAGAAATCACATTCCCTTTTATGGAGCTCTAAATCTGAGGAATAGGACCTGTGGAAACTGCCTAATTTGTTGATTTGCATGTGAAGTATGTCATTCCCAGTGGGTGATGAAACTGATTTGGCATGTCACTTCTTAGCTCTGGGGGATAACCGTTGTTAGTTCCTGCTGCTGTAACAAAATGGATTTAGCCTTTATTATAGCTCCTATTTGAAAATTACTATTAAAAACTGTATGCTGAAGAGATGAGTGTTTGCAAAGACAGATGCATTTCATGTAGAGGAGCAGAATGCAAGGACACTAAGTCTTAGTGGCATTTTATGTTCCTCCAATATACTTAGCCACAACTTCCTCAGCCACCTAAGCTAAAGTAAACAAGAATCATATTCCATTAGAGACACAATTTGACAATTGAATTTGGGGGGTGAACTTTAGGTATCCATTGAAAGAATTGGCTCCAACCCCAGAGACAGGGTTAATCTTCTTAGGGCATCATTGTGTGGGAAGGAAACAGAAACAATGAGTGAGTCAGGTGACAGGCATGGATGGACACTGCTCCCAGGAGCTGCAGTGATGGCGCTACCCAGAAGTGATCCTTTCAGGGCCACTTTTTATTCAGTTGTGAGAAACAAAGGATCTTATCTTGCTAAAGCAAATTGAAAAGAAATTACAAACAATCTTAGCAGTCTGGGACTTGGCATAATTAAATCATGTTGCATTCAGTCTTGTATTTTAATAATTCCCTAATGTCTTTGGCCAAATCTTTGCAGAGGAATATTAAATACCCTAATGTTGAGAATATTTACTGTAACAACCACCTGGTTTTGAAATGGGCTCTTCATTAGGGGAAATAATTAGTACATTCTTGTGCAGTAGTAAATACTTAGTCAGATAGCTATCATGTAGGAAGACACAATAAAAATCAATATTAATCAGAGCTGACAAATGCTTCCAGTAAATGCTGAAAACCCTCAAGCCCTAGGTGTTCCCTTTAGTGCCATTTTAATTTTTTTTTTTTTTTTGAGTAAAACATTCCTTATTTCTGATACCAAACAATGTTCTATTTTAAGATTTTTCCACTTTGATATCTACCTCTTAGCATCAGAAACGCCATCTCTGTGATTCTGGGGAGAATGTCTCTGTTTTGCTGAAGATTTTCATTCAACATATACATCACTGCTAATTTCTTCCCCTGACAACCCACAATTAACTGATGGAAACATTTGCCACTTCTCTAATCTTGTCCTCGTTGCTCCAGAAACTCAAATATCTAGCCCCAAGCATGCATCTATACATTTTGCTACTCCATGGCTACAAGGTACACACAGTGCCATTGCTCAGCAAAGGAGGAAATGTCCGCTCGGTTCCTGTGTGAGGTTGCTCATCCCTTCCAACCTGTAAGGCCGTGGTGATAGTTAACGCCTTCATTTTATAATCTTCACTGCCATATAGGTGCTGATTCTGCTCTGAATTCTTTACATAAGCTTATTTATGCAGCATTTACAACCCTACGAAGTAGACATTCTTATTATGCCATTTATTAATTATGAAACTAAACCAGAAAAGTTGGCCTGTCTATAAGCGGAAATTATGCTTCAACAGTCTGGCTTTAGCCTCCTCCTTATACCTCTCTGTACATTTCTTGGCTTTGCCAGCCAGACAGGAAAGGTTGAACACTAAAGACTTCTCAGCCCCTTCATGTCTAACTTAGGAAGAGAGGGAAGAAGAGAAAAATAAGCCCTACATCACCAGGTGGTGCAGAGGACTAAATGATACCGTATACAGAGTTGACCTCTGACTGATGGGTAGTACCAGTTATGTTGCCTAATCATTTTCCAGTTCCGTGTGATCAGTGCAAGTTACACAAAGGAATAATAATGATAAATAAATTAGTAATAACTTAATAAGGAGCACAACTCGGAGCCAGAAAGCCTGTCCAGGGCCCCTGATTTTCTGTGGAGCTGTACATTTAGAAAGAATGAATTCTAGCATGGCCTTTTCCTTGAAAACACTTGGATGAGGATCATCCACACTTATGATTCCCTGGAGGGTTAGAGAAAGAGCAATTATAATAAGAATGGATTAAATGCATATTGTAGCAATTATACTGCTAAATTAGAAAATTCAAAAATATATACAATGATCCAGAGAATATTATAAGTTGTCAAAACCTCCAACATTTCCAAATCATGTGCTGCAGGAAACAAAGAGGAAAAAAGCCACCCATTTAATCCTTCCCAGTGCTTCTGCCTGGCTCTTCTCTTTATTACATTATGAGATTGACTCTGTATCATTATCTCCTATTGTCGCCTTAGTCTCCTAAGCCTTGGCTGCCGCTAATGCGATGGCAAGAACTGCTACAATTTGCACTTTTCAGCTGTATTAGCCCTCGATTCTCTTTTCCTAACAATGCTCCATATCCACCACTGATTTTTCTTGTAGATAATAAGCAACTTAATGGTTTTTATGAATGAGTAATGCATTGATGTGAAATTATCAGAGCAGAGGCGTCAACATAAAAAGAGTCTTATAGGAACAACAGCAGAAGTAGGGATATTAAAGTATCTTAGATATTAAAAACCAAATGTGTTTGCCAGTTTGAAACTAGCATTGGAAACTTTGCAGTATAAATCCTGTTCACAAGTACTTTTTAGGCTTTACTGTATTTTAATTTCAGGTCTCTTTTAAAATAGAAAAAAATGATAGAAATGCTAATTGTCTGATTTGGCATTATGCATTGTATACATAACTTGGAATAGCACACTACCCCACTAAAATATACAATTATTATGTATAAATTAAAAGCAAAAGAGCCAACATATGAATATAAGATGGACCACTGCAGAGCTCACATCTCAGATCCCTGCTCCTTTTCCTGTAATTGGAAGGTGTCGCATCAGATTCTTGAAGGGCGTGATTCACACATCTAAAAGGTGGTGGCTTTGTTTTCTTTGATCAAATGGACCCTAGAGATCCATTCCATGTTAGGAATGTGAAGTGTCACAAAGGTCATGGTATCAGACATCTTTCCTTGAACCTCTTCAATGTGTTTCTACTACCAACCAAACTCATACTGTCCTACATCATCTAGGTCTTTAATATTAACCACAGAACCCTACAGAGCCATGTTGTGTCTCTCCTTTCCCTTGCCCCTTCCCTGGCATATCATTCATCCACATGATAAATATTTGTTGAGTATCAACTATGTTCAGGCCCTGGGCATCATGATGAATGAGATATTGTGCTGCCCTCAGAGAACTTAAAATATACTCATTTGTCACAGGCTGCCTTACCTCATTAGTTATTTTCCTTCACGAGTTTGTCTTACACAAAGTAAAGGTTACAAATTAAAATTATTTTTCTTCCTATATATATTTCACCTAAAAGGAACTTGGGACGTCTTTGGTTGAATGAGTACATTGGTTCACCATCAGGGAAGAACAATGTTGGGTAGTGTTAAGCATCCCGAAGAAAGAAGTCACACCTATGGGGCATGTGTGAGACATGACATCATTCCAGGGGGTAGTTTCTAAGCATGGCTTTGAAAGAGATACAGTAGATCATTTCATTGCATTTCACATAGAACTCTCAGAAGGAAATTGCAGCCATGGTCTGTCTTCATCCATACGGATTATGATCCCACGAGAGTAAGATAATGGCAGGATCAAACAGACTTTCAAATAAGCGGTAGGAAGTGACATACAAAGTGCACTTCTCAGTGGAGTGCACCCTTCAAATTAAAAGAAACAAGTATGAGAAAAAAGTTTTGGAATGTAAATATTTGTGATTAAAGCAGGATTCAGAGTATCAAAATATTGCTAGCCTGGGATTTCTTAATCCAAGCTTCTTGCTCAGAGGAGAGCAGGACTCAGGCTGAAATATCACAATCCATGAGGGGTTATCATCATTTTCTATCACCCAGAAGAGTCCCGGAAGCATTTCTTTGGAGATACCTTATGGTACTTTACTTTTCCTTTCAAAGACTATGGTTCCAACTTACAACAGGCAACCATCCCAGATCTTTGTTTTAAAATAAGTCTATATGAGCCACAAAAAACTGGGATCAGAAGTGGGGCTGTCCTGAAGACTGAATTTATCGGTTTTTGAGCTGTGCTCTCAAGATAACCTCAAACATAAATGTGAAAGAGAACAGAATTTGGATGCTAATTTGTCAACTGTAATCCAGCTGTTTAGCTGTTTACAGTCAACATAGTTTTACAAAACTAGGAACATACATGAACAAACCTAGACCGAAGAAGAGAGTTCCTTTGAATGGCATTTGATTATTATTTTCCCTCTTCCTCTAAAAGGAGAGAGGGAGGATTAGAATGGGAACAAATAACATTGGCCTCCATTCCACATAGACATACACACACACATGCTTACTATATGCATATATAAAAATATACATAGTGACCTACATGTGCACATGTGAACAGTGTGCGCACACAGCAGCACATGTATGAATACACATATTTAACACACACATGCTCACCATGACTGACAGATGAGATCTCCATGCTCCTGACCTCATAAACCAGCGAGCAACAGTGATTCTCCTTTTTGGGGGGAGTTGGAAGGAAAAAGAAAGAAAAAGTTGGTGCCCAAGAGTCTCCGAGTCACTCTCATTCAATCTTTTCACAGCCCGTGACCTCAGGAACTCCAGAGAGTGAGCACTGAGAACTGCAGGCTGAGGACTGAAGGCCTGCCTCGCCCATAGAGCAAGGGCAGAGCCAGCCCAGTTTTCTTAGCAGACTTTATCTTAAATTAACAGAAGGAAAGAATCGGGGGGGGGGGAGGGAGAAAAACGGCTGAAAGGAAGGAAGAACGGAAAGAGGGAGGGAGAGAGGAAGGAAACTGGTAGTTAGCTCAGTGGTGGCTCCCTTTCCTAGCATGCAGGAGCTTATGGCTTTACTCCCCTGGATTGTGAGGTTGAGAAAATAGAAAGAAATCCTGGGGCTTTGGGCTGGAGCTTGAAGGTTAGAAGCCTGAAAGTAAAGCAAACATGACTATTGTTCTGATTTGATATTGCAATTATAATATTTTAAATATGGTAACAAAGTATGTTTTAAAAGCCACGTTGGCTCATATCTTCACTTATGTGATTGCCTTAGTTTTCCAATTCTCCTTCTGGTGACCCTGACTAGCAGCATGCTACTGAACACTTTTGCAGGCAAAGGCACTGAGGCTTGGGAAATGGGGTGATTTGTTCCTAGCTGTTAAGGACAGCAAGTGTTCTCTCTTAATTTTTATTTAGAAATCTTTATAAAAGGAATAGTAACTAGGCCATTAGTAAAGAGTAACAAAGAACTAAAAAAAATGTGGATTAAATTTGCAAAATTAAACAGAAATGTATATTTTGCAGAGGACTTTTGCAGAAGCACATGCAATGAAAAAATAGGTGGGGAAGGGAAAGGAGAGAAAAGAAGGAGTGAAGGGAAGGAGGAAGGGGTGGAAGGAAGAAGGGAGGCGGTAGGGGAGGAGAAGAGTGGGAAGAAGGGGAGGAAAGACTAAGCACTTGAGCAGGTGACAGAAAAAGACACGTGGGGTTCTCAATGACAGCTATAGGACATAAGACTCCTCAGCCCTTCAGACCCTGTAGATCTTAACAAAACCCTGAAAGTAGAAGCTGCACACCGGAGCCGGAAAGTTTCGCTTGAAACGAGGATGTAAAACCTGACCATTTTCCTGATTTTATGTTGCAATTATAGTATTTTAAATACAAAAATAAAACATCTTTTAAAGCGTATTTCTTTCTTTTTTTTTTTGTAAGAGAGAATTTAAATCAGTGTATGATCTGCATAATTCACTACAGGTTTTCAACCTAGGTTCTTGGTCCTAGATCCTCTGGTCCCAGGGAACCAGAGGCAGAGCCACAGTTGGCTCCATCAGAAAAACTGCCCCCTGCCCTTCGATCATATCAGACTCCTTAATCTGCAACCAAAATGTTTTACAACTCTGGTCTCCAAATAGTCCCCATCTACTCTGAATATACAGAAAGCATTCTGTCTGTCCACTGTCACTAACACCATGCCCTGACAAGAGAAGGTGACCGATCTATTATGGCTCATATAGCAGTGTCATTCTGGTACGTGGGGAGTTCATTAAAGGTTTATTTGGAGGTGAAATTTTACCCCTTTCCTGAAGCTGCAGATACATATTGCGAGAGAGAATATCTTTTAAGTGTTCCTAATTGATAGCATGGAGGCAGAGTTACAGATGGTCCTTATTAGGAATTCTTTTTCTTCTAGAAAATGCAGACCTCTTCCCCCCACCCCCTAGCAACAGCGATCTAAGGATGATTGAACGGTCTCTTGTGGATAAATGTATTTACCTATGTGAAGATCGGTTTCAACTCAGCACATTCTTCTTGTACCGGTGAACTAACCTGTAACCTCTCAGGGTGTTGACATCTCTTCAGCTCTTAAGTCGTGTGTGTGTGTGTGTGTGTGTGTGTGTGTGTGTGAGCGCACATGCACTCATGATTACATGTATTTTTTATGAACTCAGAATCCAGAAGCTAACTTAGATAGAACTTTATAAGCTTCTCTTTTTCTTTTATTCCTTAAAAATTATAACTCTACTTGCATTACACATACATGTGCATGTGTATACACACACACACAAATTTTATATGATAATGTACCTGTGTACAAGAGAAATTCAACTCAAAGGTGATAGAATTGTTCGGAGGAAAGAACACAGGAGGATGTTATGAAGAGGCCATTGATTTCCTTGACACTAATTACAACCCCAAATAACAATAACTACAAGTGCTATCCGTGTGTGCTGACAGAGCCTAGATGCAGGGACCCTAGATAGAGCGCAGGCTCCTAATTAGAAAATTGTCTCTGATTTTTGAAGTCTTGCAATTTTTCTTCGTCTGTGACCTTTCCATCTTGTCTTCCAAAGGAGGGTTAAAAAACAAAAAAAAAAAGAAAGCCTGTTGATCTTGCCCTAATGGTGACTGTGCGTGCTCTGTTGCTCTGTGGGAAAGGGGTGTTGCTGGGCCGAAATTTGCTTATCATTAGCTCAGTCCTGTTTGCAGCCTGTGAAATGTTAATCCATAGAACACACCAAAGTGATGGATGCATCGTAAGTGAGAACAAACTAGAGCAAGTAATTTTTTCCTCATGTGTCTCTTACCTCTGGCAGACAGGCGTACTTGCTGATATAACATAATTGACAACATTCCTCCCTCAAATGTGGGTCTTATTCATTTCTCCGTGATCAAAAAGCAAACAATCCTATCTTGAAGTTACAGATGAAACGTTCATCTTACCATCTTTTTAAAGGCAAGAGGATCAGATATTTCAGAGAAGGAACAGCCTGAAGCTTAAGTCTGTCTCTTCCTGCTTTCTCTCTTCCTTCTTTTCTTCCTCCCTTCATTTCCTTCTGTACTTCCTTCCTTCTGTACTTTAGTTCCTCCTTCCCCAAACACACATAGTATCAGATGCTAGGGGTTCAGTAGATGAAACTATGAAGCTAGACAGACTTTTCAATCTGTGCAGCTTGCCTCCTATCTGAATAAAACATTACCGCTCATGCTGATAAATAACTCAATCCCAGTCTCACACTCGCCTCCCCACTGGGACGTGGTGGGAAGTGTCGGGTCTGAACAGCGAGTTTCTGACACAGTCACGGGCTTTCTATGGTGGTGTCTCTAAGTCCCTGCTCTCTGGACTGATGGTGTTTAATGCAGCATTCTCACCATGTTACTGGTCTTTTAAATTAGGGTGGATTCCACGTAAACAGACTCTTAAATCCTAGGCAGCCTGTGGATCTTGGAGCTCTTGCATCCCACCCAGGTACAGAAAGCAGTCTCGGAGGAGCAGTGCTTCCAGGGCTGCCAAATGCCATGACAAGTGCAGTTTCTCTACCATGCCGTGTCTCCCTGCCTGAGTCGCATCACTTCTGGGGATAGTGGTGCGACATTTGTAACCAACTTACCATAGTTCTTCCAAAATTAGCTCTTCTGGTTGATAAAACACAGTGAGCAAGGACTTCTCTAACAGAATATATGCCAGAATGTATATACACCCCAAAATGCCATCCTCCTTCTAAGATGAGGTTCTTAGATCTCTTAGGTTAGAACTAGTTCTTAGGAACCAGTGTGCACAGTCTTGGACAGTCTCACATGCGTGAGCATCCGTGTGAGACCCAGAATGTGGCCCTCAGACCACTTGGCCGTTTCCCTTTCATCTGTACAGCCAAGTCCAAGAACAAGCCTTTCCTCAAAGCCTGTGCAAAAGCTCCATCCAAAAGGAGCAAGTCCACTGCTGAGTCTTTCATGGGACCCAAGCTCTCCGATCTTGTTGCCCAACCATTGGCATGCGATACACTCCTCCTTAGATTAGATTTTTTGCCCTCCATACCTATATCTAGCTTCCTCCTAAACTGATCATCTGTTGCAAGATTACTCTTCTTTAACTCTCATGCAGGGTACGGTCGGCTGTAGTTGCATACTTCTTAACCTGATGAATTTGGCACACATGCATTCACTAAATGTTTCCTAAATGCCTACTATTCCCCAGAAATATTTGCAGGTAAATGTAAATGAGTAAAGCAAACTTCATGCTCCTAATGCAGCACGGAAAAAACGCCATAAACAGGTGATTACGCTGTAGTGTGCATGGCTATTAGAAAGGGAAGAATGAACCCGTGAGGATCCCAAACCACTTAAGGAAACAGGATTATCCTGAATGCAAACTTAGGTCAAGTTCAGCCTGCTCTTTACCATGTTGCTGCATCTCTGAGGAATATTTTTATACCTAGCTTCTTCTTTAGTGGAACTTTTTTCTTTTGCTGTCTGTTATTAAAAGTTTTTAAACTAACCTAACATTTTCTAATTTAACCTAATGAATTATATGTGCGTGCATGTGCGTGTGTGCGTGCGTGTGTGTGTGTGTGTGTGTGTGTGTGTGTGTGAGAGAGAGAGAGAGAGAGAGGTACATGTAGATGTGTGCATATTTGCTTGCTTTCTGGTACATACCTGTGATACTTGGGCACATGGAGGCCAAAGTTTCATGATGGTTGTCTTATTCAATCACTCTCCACCATATTCATTTCTGAGGGGGTTTTATGTTTTTTGTATTTACCTCTATTTTCATTTATTCCAATATAGCATTTTATTCACTACTTGAGAAGTTGATACATGTATACCATTATTTTGATCATCTCCACATCCACACCCCCCTCTGACTCCTACAGACCCCCCCACATTTACAACTTACATCTTCATCCAATTTCTTTTCCTTTTTAATATATATACATACATACATACATACACACATACACAAACACACATACATATATCCCACTGATTCCACTTGGTGCTGCCTATGTAGTATGGGTAGAGGGTCATCTGTTGGAGTGTGAGAAGCCTACCAGGGACCACACCTCTGAAGAGAACTGACTGTCCCTTTCCAGGTTGCCACCAGCTGGCAACATGGCTGCTTTGAGTTCATGGCTGCACTAGCGAGTCATTTCTAGAAGACACTGTTTCTCATCAGTCTTCCTCGTACAATCCTCTACCCTTCTTCCACAATGTTCCTGAGCGCTGGAGGAGCCTATGTTTTAGGGTTGTGCTCTTAGTTGTCACTTACTCTCTGCATTTTGACCAATTGTGAGTCTCTGAGTTATCCATCACCCACTGCAGGAAGAAGCCCCCCTTCCAAGGGCTAATGGCTGCAGTAACCTGTGGATATAAGCATAAGTCTGTAGAAGGCAGTTTGGTGTGGTGTTTATTTAGCAAAACAATAGTAATGCATTGTCCCCTAGGGTCCGTGTTCTCGCTGACCACAGATTCTTTTCAGTACTAGGCATGAGTTCCCCATTAAGCAGGCTTTAAATCCAGCAGAGTTCCATCAGTTAACCCAATAGCACGCATGCCACTTTTCCACCAGTCAGCACATCTCCCCCGGCTGCTCCTTATTGCAGCTTCCTGGACTCCGGCAGGGTGAGACTCCTGTTGACCGTTCTCCTCAGCTTAACTCTCCAGGTCACAATTCTCCGAAGTGTGTGGTGCCTTCAGTTGTACAGTCTCATACCAGGGCCTGGCCATCTTGTTTCTTTAGCCATCTTCTTCCATTGGCTCTGGAGATCATTGATGAGGCTGAGCTGGCTGGCCAATGGGCACTAGAGCCTCATTTGTCTCCATCTCTTCAGCATTAAGATCTTACTGGCTGCACCAGGCTTTCCAAGGAATCAGGATCCAACCCCCAGTCCTCATCTTGTATGGCAAGCATCTGACCAACAAAGCCATGTGTCTAGCTCCCCAGTGTCCCTCTCCCAAGTCTTGTTTAGTTTCCCTGTAATTGCATCCATCTTGGCCCAGACTATTCAGTATAAAGGAAATCTAACCACAGATGTGATTCACAGCTCAGACACCCACAGCCTTTCAGCAATATGACTTCTGAAGCCATGTCTGTGAAAGTGTCTTTGAGGCTGGAGGTTCTTTAGGTGATAGCAAAAATGATTCGTATGTTCTAAGTTCCTGAGTGAGTGGAGGTATTTTCTCATTTCCAACATAAGATATTTATATTGGTTAGAAAGCCTATGCACTTGGAAATATGTTTTGTCATAATTGTTTCATTGACTAGAAATCTTTTATCAGGTAGAATGTGGTTAAAATTGAAATGTCAGAGTTTATCTAGTTTATCTACTCTGTGTTCTTGATTATTTTTTAGTGTAGATACAAAAAGAAAAGATGTTACTTTCATAATACAACCTAAAGGTCTTTGGGGGACCTCCATTGTCAATGTTTCATTCATTGTCTTAGTTTTTATCATATGATCACTTGAAAATGTCCTGCTATTGCTTCCAATTTAAATGTAGTTCTTTTTCTTGGTGCTTAAGTAATATACAATTTTTAAAAAGTCTCCTATTTGTATATGAGTTTAGTGTCTGTGTTAGGAAAAACAAACAAAAACTCAGGTTATGACATTCTAGTTCGTGTGTTTGAGATATAATTATCCAAAAAGTGTTCTCCCCTCTCCCAGATAACAAAAATTGTTGTGAGGGAGATTTTGGCACATTCTGCACAGTGAGGCGATAGGAGAGCTCACTCCGCACATGATAGGGTCCATCTACAGTGATGTAAAGAGGGTCCATTATAAAGACTTAGTCTGAAATCCTAACTCTCCTCTCAGTATGTGCTTGTAGATGATGTAAGTGACTTTTTGGGTTCGTTTCCAGTTTTCATCTGTTCCCATTCTTGGATATTATTTTTCATTTCCAATTAAATTGTTAAACTCCAGTTACATGGAAAATGTTACCATGGGAAAACTTAAATTTATTTACACAACATCTAGTTCTGGCAATAACAGTGATATATAAATGTGATGTCTCAAGGCTTCTCATGTCATAACTTAAACAGCCTTGACACTCACTGGCATTAAGCAACCTACTCCAAATAATCCATTTTACGGTTTTGTGTTTTCCTACTATCATAAAGCTAATCAGGTCATAGTAGTTACTCCTGCTTAATTCACAAGAATTCTAAAAGGTTGTATCATATAATATTCTACCATGGAATGTGTCTCTGATAAGGAACCAGCCATGAGAAAACCTATTCAAGAGGGAATAGAATTCTACAGCCCCACCTCCTAAGCAACCGATCTTTGTTAAATTGTAGTCATTTCTAGAAGCTTTGTGTCCCCGAGGACAGGAGGTGAAGCTGTGCAGCTGAATCAGCCATGGGCCTTTTTTTTGTTTTGGTTATTGTACAAGGAAGTGGCCATAACAAATTGAACAGGTGTTCCTGGAAAAATAATTCTGGAAAGTATCCAGGGATTGAGGGGATGGGGCTACAATTTAATTAATGGTCCGGTGACATGCATGCTACTCGAGACAGTGTGTCTCTGCTAGCTTCTACCATACTGTAAAATTTGTGAGATTTGCTGAAATTTCATTGAATGTCATTTTGTTCCAAATGATGTAGTAAAATAATTCAATCTGAGGATTCTCCTTAAAATAAAAAATAAAAAAAAAATCTATAAGACAGCTTGAGTTTGAATATCGTTTCACTTTCTAAGAGGTCCATTAAAGCAAGGGTTCATCCCTTTTACCAGTGAAGAAAATAAAACACTTGTGTTAGCAGAGGCACCAAGTCAGAATTTGGTAGGATAGACCTTATGTAGTAGTTTTGAAACGAGATCTAAATTTATGACGCTGTGAGTTCATTAATTTTATTAGCATAGTATAAGAACACAAAGTTAATTTATGGGTTTCAGGTAGGATCTGAGGTGTTCCGGCCTTTGGGTTGTGGTCCTTTTCCTCAGGACATGCAGTTTGAGGAACTAGGTAGAAATCACCTCAGATTCATTTAATTAACATTTACTTCCTGGCCTCTGACAGTTCCCCAAATGGTTCACATGCAATTTAAAAGAGAGAGGTGGGTCTGGCTTACCTCACTCAGGATAGTGTTTTCTATTTCCGTCCATTTGTATGCAAAATTCAAGAAGTCATTGTTTTTTACTGCTGAGTAGTACTCTAATATGTATATATTCCATACTTTCTTCATCCATTCTTCCATTAAAGGGCATCTAGGTTGTTTCCAGGTTCTGGCTATTACAAACAATGCTGCTATGAACATAGTTGAGCATATACTTTTGTTGTATGATAGAACATATCTTGGGTATATTCCCAAGAGTGGTATTGCTGGGTCCAGGGGTAGGTTGATCCCGAATTTCCTGAGAAACCGCCATACTGCTTTCCAAAGTGGTTGCAAAAGTTTGCATTCCCACCAGAAATGGATGAGTGTACCCCTTTCTCCACATGGGATGTACTCACTCATATTTGGTTTCTAGCCATAAATAAAGGACATTGAGACTATAATTCGTGATCCTAGAGAAGCTAAATAAGAAGGTGAACCCAAAGAAAAACATATAAGCATCCTCCTGAATATTAACCTTTATCAGGCAATGAAAGGAGACAGAGACAGAGACCCACATTGGAGCACCAGACTGAAATCTCAAGGTCCAAATGAGGAGCAGAAGGAGAGAGAGCATGAGCAAGGAACTCAGGACCGCAAGGGGTGCACCCACACACTGAGACAATGGGGATGTTCTATCGGGAATTCATCAAGGCCAGCTGGCCGGGGTCTGAAAAAGCATGGGATAAAACCGGACTTGATGAACATAAGGGACAATGAGGATTACTGAGAACTCAAGAACAATGGCAATGGGTTTTTTATCCTATTGCACATACTGGCTTTGTGGGAGCCTAGGCAGTTTGGATGCTCACTTTACTAGATCTGGATGGAGGTGGGTGGTCCTTGGACTTCCCACAGGGCAGGGAACCCTGATTGCTCTTTGGGCTGAGGAGGGAGGATGACTTGATCGGGGGAGGGGGAGGGAATTGGGAGGCGGTGGAGGGGAAGAGGCAGAAATCTTTAATAAATAAATAAAATTCAAAAAAAAATAAAGAAAACAGAGAGGTGTTGGCTTGGTTCATTGTAAAGTTAATTTTAGTTAGTGGGGCAGTATGGCTGCCAAGAAAGAGTGAGTGAGTTACTAATGGCCCGGGGTCCTGAGGGAGGGGACAATCACGCTTTCACTCAGCTCTGAAACAGGGTACACGGTTAACTAAACGTGAAGCGTACACATCCCAGCCACAGCAGGGCGCTTTATGCGGCAGCTCCCTCTGATTTCACAGGAGAAATAGTTGAAGAAGCTGGCACTGTCTGCCCCAGAGAAGACAACAAGCAAACCCTGCTGAGTCCAGAGGGCTGCTCCTTGGGGGAGTGCTGAGGAAGACATCCAGAAGGCGAGGACTGGGAGGCAGATGTGTCTTTCTAAATGTGAGGATGGACTCAGAAGCAGATACATGTGTGCTGAAATGAGCTTTCATTTCGTCCAAGTTGACAGCCATGTCCTTGGAGGTCTTCAAGTGGAAACCAAGAAACTCTTGACCACCAAAGCCCCTGCTGGGTGCTCCCCAAACACCTGTGGTATTGGTGAAATATCACCATCTTATTATTTCCTTAAATTTAAAGCGTATTCTTTGTTCCATCTGGGAAGTGCTTGTCCCAACCCAGCACAGTATCCCCAAAAATGTCTTTGATATGAATAAAGGAAGGGGAGACTAAGAAGTGGAATTGAAATCATATATTTATTAGTCTGTTCAGATAGACTAATCTTAGGCAATCTTGTAGGCATTAGGAAGGTGTGGGGGAATAAGACGGATTACTGTTCCAGCTTTGAGCCTAAGAAGTTCCAAGAACTGCAGGTCAGACAGAAAAAGAATGAAGACCTGGCTAGCTGTCTCTTGAAGAACTTAGCATCTTTAAAATCTCCCCAAGACCAGCCAGACCAACGTGAAGATTTAGAAGTTAAAAGGAAATAAAGACCTCGCTACTTTCTCTTAAAATTACCTCGGGTCTGAAGCTAGATCGCGTTAGGTGAGATAAAGCTGGTGAAAAGCTTTGACAAATTACTAAAACCCTGGAGACTGCATGATCCCAAATAGGAACAATGTGAGATGGGGCAAAGTATCCAGCTGTATTCCCGGACTTGTCGGTATTTTATTTTGTGATTACTTTAGATTATAGCAAGATTTTACTACTAAAATTGCTGCATTCAGTATCAGAACTATTTTTGGATCTAGAAAGAAAGTTTTACCCGAAATATATTGTTTTACCCGAGTCACCACGTTCTCTGACCTTGTTCCATCCAGGCTCCAGCCTTTCTTTCTCATTGTCATGCATGTTTATTTATAATACAACTCAGTGAGGGAAAAAAAAAAAACAGATTCATTTTATAGAAAATTGCTTTTCCCAATCTTTTCTGGAATCTCTTTTGTCTGTTACCCAGCAATATCTAAATTATTACTTTCCCTCCAAAGCTTTTACCAATTTGCCAACACAAGATGACTAAATCTCTTTTCCATTATCTGGTTTTTCATTAGGAGGGGAACTCCCCAAATTTATTTCTCTCAGCCTTTTTCTCACTACTAATCCCCATGTGTCTCAAGTGTATTTATAATAAATATTTTCATTATGAGTAAGGACATTCAGTTTTCTGTATTGCCTCAATTTCTAATGAAAACTATACCAAATGACCAAGCGCCCGTCCCCCACAGGAAAGCCTTCCTGTGGAATGTGGAATATCTTCTAATTGCCCTCAATGAATCAGCTTCATGCTTGGTCTTATCTCTGGCACCTTCCCCCGGCTTTCTGCTGATAGCCGCTAACGTGCAGGCCACGCATGAAGGGATAAAGACGGTGTGACTCTCACAAAGCCAGCCCAAGAGTGAAGTTTGAGAGCTGTTTCCATCCTTTGCTTTCATGGTTCTGACATGATTTATTTTAACCAATTTGCCTTCAGACATGGTTTGCTATCTTTACTTCAAACATATAACTCTGGATCCTACAGGGACACTTGTACTCCTTCAATTGTTTCCTCTGCCTTACACACAGGTCCTGTGTCAGAACATCTTGTACTAATCAGCCGTCAGTGGTAACTTTAGGCAAGCAACATGAGCACTTTCTCTGACCATCTGTAAAATGAAGTAGGAACTACAAAGCAACTGACAGATCCCTTATAAAAGCACGGGCAGCCACCCTGGCCTGGCTCCCAGCTGTGGCAAACAGCATGCTTGTGTCTGTCTCCTGACGTATGTTTTCTTTTCTGTCCTTTTGCCCCCACCTAGTCTGCCACCCCCAATATCTTCCCTTCACCCGCACCCTCAGGCCTGACCCTGCCCTGCACACCTGCTGCAGCCCCATAGAGTCAGTGGGCTCTAATACACCATCTACATTGGAGAAAATGGAAACTGGAATTGCCAACTGTGAACTCATTCTTTGCAGTGGGGGAAAGAAGTTGAACCCACAGCAAGGAGGCTATTTTTCTTTGTGAAAGCAGAAGAATGGTTGGGGGTTAGGGAAATAACATTTAAGAAACAAGAACATATGTTTGATATTTGAGTGGTGTTGCTGCTGGGCCTTTTACATTTTTAACACAAGACATTAAGAAATCCAAACACTGGTAGTGGGAAATACTGGTTGGTTTCCATTTTACTTTTAAATTACCTTATATTTATTTACTGTGTGTGGTGTAGGGAGAGTTGCTCGTGGCCATGGCATATGCACCATGGCATGCATGAAGAGGCCAGTGAAGTGACTTCTCTACTTCTACCTTGTAAGTCCTCTGGATTCTGGAGGTTGAACTCAGGTGGTCTAACATAGCAGCAGGAACCTTAATAGCTGAGCCAACTTGCCAGCCCTGGTTTTGTTTTATGTTGCACACAAAGGAGGCCAAAGAGGCCAAAATTTATGGAAAAGAGAAATAAACATAAGAGATCATTTGGTCATGGGAGGAATGAGAGACACAAAGTCATGTTCAACAAGGACCTACTACTGGCACTCTGGAGAGAAGACACAGTAGACAGGACACTAAGAGAATGACAACGAGTTAGTAGAACAACTTAGCCCTTTCTTGTACTAACCCACTGAAATCATGCATTTATTTAATGTAAATGTTACATAATTTAGTAACTTTCAGCAGTGAAAACTCTAATAAGGAATGATATGCATTTTATACTGTTTGATAAAAGGGAGATAGTCATAGGGAAGAATGGTTAGGCCAAAGGCATTTTAATTGATGGTAATAGATTACCATCTATTTCCTGTCTAGATTCTCCTGTGTCCCCGTGTCATCAGAGATGAATGTATCCCTTTCTTTTAGGGACATGGTGGACATCTCTTATGTCCTACCACAGCAGAAGAGCAATAATTTCCTTTGTTTTATTTCAGCGGATCAGAGGTCAGAGAGACCTTTCTGCTTCTGCCATTTTCTCCGGTTCCAAGTTGTCATATTTTGGAGTTCAGTATCTCAGATTCTATCAATTGAATATTTAAGTACGTAGTTAGAACCCTACTTACCTCTGTACCAAATGATACGCCCCACTCTTCCTCCCTCCTCCTCCCTTTCTCCTTTCCTTCCTCTCTTCTTGGGAACTTTGAGAACTTGAACCAGGAAAGTCTCCAAGCACAACAAAAAATGGGCTGAACTGAAAGCAGGGGATCAGTGAAGTTAGGGGACCTCTAGCCCCAGCATACTGCCTCCCGAAGAGAAATTCTTCTCTGGAGAAGATGAGCAATCAAAGAGAGGTGAACAACATACACTGCAGACAGTGGGCGCTGACCCCATAGTGTACATGGCTCCCACACAGTTAGATTACAATGAAGCTCATTAGTCAACACGACCCACCCATGTGCAGAACATGTCTAATAAACCTTGTAGTGACTCGTTTCTATATGGAAGAGTAATTATAGATAAATAGATATTTGAGGAAATCTCACATGAAAGAGAAGAAAGTGAAAAACAAATACATTAATTAAGAAAAGGAAATCTAGGGATGTAGCTCAGTTACAGTGTGCCTGTTTAGCCCTGGGTTCAATGCCTAGTTCTGTAAAATAATAATAGTAATAATTATAGTGTTATCAGGCAGAAATTATATTTATGTTTCAAAGTGTTGTCTTTGAAACAAGAACTATATTCTATTACAAAAAACATCGTAGATCAATAAAAAGAATTCAATAGGATTAAAAATTGAGTTTTGAAAACAAGAGAAAAGAGAAAAATAAGAACAATGGTAATAAAATGTCAAGGTCATTAGGAGATATTCCCAAGGCATCCAACCTCTGGTAGGTAATTGGTTTCTAAAAGAACAGAAAAGGAATAAAATAGAGTGCCCAGCACAATAGCAGCAAGAATAAAGGAAAGATTTCTGAAATTTCTGTAACAGAAAAAAAAATATGGGTCACACACTAAAAGACTCAAAAATAAACATACATAGTGTAGGGTTTCTCAAGCAGTCTGAGAAACTAGAAGCCAGCAGTGAAGTGGCTTCCAACTCTGTGAAAACCATTTTTACCATAGAATGATTTGAGACCAAATACCAATGACATGGAAAGGTTGTCTAGACACAAAGAATCAAAAATATTCTCACACATACAGGAGCAGGAAGGGATGAGAGTAGAAAATGCCAGAATCAGCAGTGTCCAATCAATGGCATGCAAAGTGAGTGTCTCACTGTGTCCACCCCATTGGAGCAAATAAGAGGCCTGGCAGCTGAAATCCAGAGTAGACAAGCAAGCCTCCTGAGGAACATCACGCACAGGGACAGAACACTGGGGTGGGGGGAGCAAGGTGCCAGGACAATGTGGGACCGACAGGCATTTGGATGGAGTGGCAATGGCTGAAAGAGACCAGAAAGAATGAAAGTCTGCCGATATAAAGAAAAATGCAAACTTTGTATCTTAGTTAGGTGAGACACCATGACCAAAGGCAACTTGTAGGTTGCAGTCCATCATCCAGGGAAGTCAGGCAGGAACCCAGAGCAGAAACTGGTGGATGCAGAGCCATGGAGAGACACTACTTATTGGCTTCTCCCCAGTAGTCTTATCAGCCTGCCTTTTGATAGCACCCAGGACCACCACCACTCACATGGAGTTGGCCCACCCATATAAATCATCAATCAAGAAAATACCTTACAGGCTTGCCAACAGATGATTCTGGAAGGGGCATTTTCTCAATTAAGGTTGCCTATTCCCAAATAACTCTAGCTTATGTGAAGTTGATATAAAAACTAGCCAGTGCACTTTAAGAGCCAACTATTCATTCCAGGGCAGAAAAACGCACAGAAAAGATTACAAGCACTAACCCACATCTAGGCTGTACCGTGAGCAGTGTTCACCAGGTGAAACAAAGCATTATATTCAATAGCAACTTAAGAAAAACCATTGAAGAACTATCAGGCTAGACATTAGACAAGGGTAGGGCATTCTCCCCCAACTCCCTCCCTCCCTCCCTCCCTCCCTCCCTCCCTCCCTCCCTCCCTCCCTCCCTTCCTCTCTGTTGTGGTCAGATACTAATGGTTAAAATGTATTACCAAATGTTTTGATTACAAAGTTCATTCTTTGGAGTGGTAGGTATTTCCTCGGGAAGGAAGCCTTGGAATAGAATGGAGACAAATCACCTTTAGAACATTGTAACTTTTAAATTATGAGTTAATTGTAAATATTGTCTTACATCTTATATTAAAAACTTAAATACAGATCATGGGTTTCTATAGGAAAGCAGATGCCTGGCCTCTTCAGAGATACGGCCCATCTGATGATATGCCTAGGCCCAGTTAGCCAAGGTGTGCTCCCTCTGCCTTCCAGTCTCTACTATGCCACCTCATCTCCCTGCAAAAGGCATTGCGAATAATCAGTCATTTTACTTGTTAAGAGGGGGTAAGCCTTTGTTCCTCCTCTTCTCAAGAGCAGAACAAATAAAAGAACACAATGACTTTGCCCCCTACTCTTTAAACTACCTTAATATCTGCTGGGATGTTTGCATTCCCACCTGACCTCCTGAGAATACACTGCAAGCTTGCAGTCTCTGTTTGGAATGCAAGTCAGCCTTCCTGTGATGTGTTTCTCTAGGAGGCTTTATAAGTGACCATGTGGAAGCTACTTCTTCTCCAGATGACTGTCCCTAAGCATGTCCCCACATTCTCATGGTCTTCTCCACATTTTCTGTCTGTCTGCACCGTGAGGACTGTCTGCTGAGTAATTCGCCGTCACCCACTTCAGCTCACACACCCTGGCCTGCTTCCATGTAAATAAACCATTACCCTGGTGGCTAATGTCTGCCTGTGGCCTGCTGTGACTCCTGTGTATTTTTCTACTGTGGTCGAAACAGCGAATACATTTCCATCTCGTATTTATGTGTGTGGGCTTTCTTCCTTAAACACATTTTCTCCCGCTCATTTCCATTAAATTTCATAATCCTTATTCAAAAACACTTCCCCCAATGGGTCAAAGTAGGTTTTAACTTTTCTGTTTCTGGCAAAGGTGATGGTTACCTGCCGGGCCTATTATAATTATCACACTTTACAATGATGCTATTCTGTGCTTCAAAATATTGGCTGGAATAAGAAATTCTATAGACTCCAGGATGACTCTCCAGTAAGTGTCATAAGATTAACAGTGAGCTATTGAAAATGACAGTTTAAAACACACACAAGCCTCAAGTAAAATAACTACTTAAAGGTAAGCAGTTGTTGGCATGAATTAAGTATAATATGTAAATTATTAAGTAAACAAGTTTGAACCAACCGGTATAAGAGCAGGCCAGGGGCACTGCTGCTGCTTGTTACAGTGCAACCTCCAAACTCCTGTCATCTGAAAGAACACACAATATAATTTTGAGAGGACCAGAGTCGAGAAGGAAGGTGGATCAGGGATAACCCTGAGCTGTTTTCTTGGACCTCTTCATACAAAGCAGCATGGAAGTAGTACCTTGATTGAGTTGGCTCTGTCAGATGTACCGTAATCTAAGAACAATCTGAATGCTTTCTGTTTCCCTTACTGTCCTGGCAAACATACTACTATTTATTTGTTGCTGCCTCCTTCTATAAAATGATACCAGCTATCCAGCCTGGTCCCCAGTGTTTGGGTGATTTTCTCTTTTTAAACTAAAGGTAGGCTCCTAAGGTGTTAATGGGAGATGGAACGTCAGGTTGCCCCTGGGAAGCAGAAGCGGAGACAAAGTAGAAAAGTGAGAGGTCTGCTGGGGAGTGAGGATCAGCCTGGGAGAGACTTCTAACACAAGGCAAATCTGCAAAGTCTTGCCTGGCACAAGAGAAGCTCCAGCACAAAGACTGTAGGCTAAAGGAGTCTATGCTGAGCAGAAATAACACCACCAGACACCAACCAGAGGCTCCCTCTGAAGGAAGCAACCTAATGTCAACAGCTGGAGAGGATGCTGAAGGCACTAATAACTGGATTTGGTCATGTCTGCACTCTTCAAAATTGAACTGCAAACCATTCCATGCAGGAAAAATCCTGACCAAGGAGTAGAGATGGTTTAGCCACCCTGCTCTCCCTCTCCACATGGAAACAGTCACTCTAGTGTGGCCGTCATGAAGGTGAAGTGCTCAATACCTCAGACAGATCCCAAGTGTATAAGAAAGGAGACCACCATGTGGAAGACAGGGACAGGTAGACTAGAAATGGTGACCCTGCTAATTATCAAAGACCATGAGAGACTGAGGATTAATGACCCACATGGACCAGGGTTATCTAAAATATGCTTTTCTCATTCATGTAAAATGATATTTTCCTGATTTAAAATGATTAACTCCCAGACCTTTGAAAACAATGGAAGAATAGATTGTGAGCTTCAGTCCCCCAGAATAATCTCTGGTTTTGAGAAACATGTAAACGGAGACTACACTTTTGTTTCCCAGCTGCCCAGACCTGAATAATCACATAAAACTATATTAATTACAACGCTGTTTGGATGATGACTCAGGCATATTTCTAGGTAGCTTTTACATCTTAAATTAACCCGTTTCTATTAATCTCTGTATTGCAACAAGGCTGTGGCTTACCCAAAAGGTTCCAGGTCCTTCTCCTTCTGCAGCTACATGGCATCTGTTGGACTCAGCTTACTCTCTCTCTCTATCTCGCTTTACTCTGCTAAGCCATTGGCCAAAGCACCTTCTTTATTAACCAGTGGTAATAAAACATATTCATAGCATACGGAGGGGAATCCCACATCAAACATGCATGCTGATGTTTAGTGCCTTAACTATTGTCAGTAAACTGACAGACTACAGATCATGAAGGTTCTCATTTTAGAGAGAGTAAATGCAAAATAGTCAAAAGCAAATGATGGCGCTAATAAACATTCTTAGATGATGATACCAAAGGACATAATGAATTCTGGGAAATTGAAACAAATTGAAAAATCCAGGTAATTTTACCAAGAAATCCAGGTAAAATAAGAAAAAGAATCCATATGGAGATAGAGGGTAATCTTAGCATAGATATTGAATATATATTGGCCCATTACCCACTGCATTGAAGATCAGAATGTGTTTGGGACATTCACCAAATGATAGCTATTCCTTAATGGTGTCTCATTCTTTGTTAATAATGGTGCCTGTAGTTCGGGACAAAAACATGGAATAAAACTGATAAAAAAAAATCTGCAGAAAATAAGAGACAAATTGGTAATCTCTTTAGCTTGGTTCCTTCTTTTATACTGTTACACCGGCTGTTTGTTTAGAGAATGTGAAAAACATTTTATGTGCCACAACTAAATCTTGCAAGAAGAGCACAGAAATGTGGGAAGGGATGTTGGTTCTGACCGGAGCTGTGTCCCTTGCTCTACTCATCTACAGGCAACATGTAGGCCTTTCATAGTCGGATGACAAATAGCATCCATTTGTTTCTTGTTGTCAATATTTCTTTTTGCAGATCATATAGTGTAAAGAAATCCACTTCCCTGCATGACCCAACTATCACTATAAGATAGGATTTTTAAAACCAAAACTTGAAAGCTCTTTTTAAAAATGTGAATATTAATTATTCATTTGTATTTAAGAATTTCTTCATTAGCATTTTTCAGAGATAAGAATTGAAGGTATAATTAACCTTTGAAATGAAAACTGAGGTTTAATTAAGGCTAGGTAGCACCTTGATGCCTGACATCCTCCCGATCGTGGAATAAAATATTATGAAAGAAAGGTTTCGGCCCCAGAGTAAGGAAATGGATATTCTCTCTCTCTCTCTCTCTCTCTCTCTCTCTCTCTCTCTCTCTCTCTCTCTCTCTCTCTCTCTCTCTCTCCCTCCCTCCCTCCCTCCCTCCCTCCCTCCCTCCCTTCCTTTCTTTTAAGGAAGATAAGAGAATAAGTGCCATTGTCTCCCATGGGATGTCAATTGATTGTGTTGCTTGATGGAGTGCAGACCTGTTTGAATTTACTTTTTCAGACTATAAGCACAAAATGTACCCTTCCAAGAGTACCCAGGCCAACACCAAGCAGCAGCAGGTTCTGACTGACATCATGTCTCCAGTCTGTTGGCTCCTTCACTCTAATTCCACAACTGGCAGTTTCTTTGGTTAGCTCGGTAGGCCTTGCCTGCCACTGTTACATCAGAAAGACCTGGGGTTCTGGATTTGCTTATGCAGATTTGGATGTGGGTTAAAAGCACATCACAGGCAACATGTGTTGAGCATTATTCTGTAAGTGTTGACTTTGAAGGCCTCCCAGGTATATATAGAATTCGGTATGATGAGGAGATGAATTCAATTCAGGGTACTCAATCTTATTGCCAATCTTTTTCAATAAGAAACCATCTCCTTGGTTTGCACATCTGTGTTTGATAATGTGAGAGAATGTCTTTGATTAGACTTTCAGGGTAATCACTCAAAGGCAACGCTCTCCTCGGCTTTGCTGCATCTCATAAAGTTAGATTTTGCACATTAGTGATGCACTTGATTGCACTGAAATAATATTGGCTTTATGAGAGAGTATAATCTTGTTCAAAATATAACTCCCTCTTTCCAAAATGCTGCTATTTTTGTTCCAGGTTCCCCTCCACCACGATGCTTATGAGCATTTCCCAAAATGCTATTTTCTTTGCCTTTATTGTCTTTTTATAACCTTTAATCATGCTTTTTACAATGGCACCTTGATAGTCTAATGTAAAATCACAAGTGGTCTTCTCTAAACCTTTTTTTTTTTGTAACCCTAACAGTATTGAACAGAAAATGGTCTCAGGATTTTTCCCTAAAGTACTTGTTTAAGGAGCTAGAGAGATGGTTGAGCAGTCCAGAACACTGGCTGCTCCTCTAGGGGAGCCAACTTTATTTCCCAGCACTCAGGTGAAAGCTCACAGCTGTTGATAACGCCAGTCCCAGGGGATTCAATGCCCTTATCTGGCCTCCACGGGCGGGCACCAGGCATGCACATGGCACATAGACATACATACAAGCAAAACACCTATATACTTAGAATATGCTATTTAAAAGCTAAAATAAATACTTGTGAATTGTTTTACAATTTGTTTTTAGTATTTCTAGGAGTAAAAATCCCTGGCCTTAGGTGAAAGGCTGCATACGGTCCATGTTTGTTTTATCTCTGCAATGATTCCTCTCATTTAGAAAACTTTACTCTTGAACTTTCTCTACTTTACATTATTTATTGACACAGTTGTGCATGCCAAAAATTAAGCATTTTGCTCCATTGTCACTTAGTATCATTTTAAAACTTTATGATTTATAAAATAAATTCATGTTAACAGCAACTTTCCCAGGCTTTGAAGTCTTGATTCCATCTTCTGAGTTTTCTCTCCAAACTGGAAGAAATGTTTCTGTTTTGTTTGTATTGCAATGGTGACTGTGTCCTGGGATATTTCACAATACAGTGTTGACATGGAGACCGCCGGGGAGAGGATGATTATTAAATCTAACTGTTCTCTCGCTTTGCCTTCCACCCCCATTTATGATAGGAAAGTAATATACCTATGGCAGCCATGGTTTGGATGCTTCCAACCCCTTCACTAATGGTATTCGTTATTAGTCTTGTTTTCTTGTTCATCCGTGTAGATAATTTAAAATCAGACCTTGTCCTTTGGGGAGAAATGGGCATGCTCAGAAACCGGGGAAAGGGAAAGAATGTCTGCAGACTAAGTGTTGGCAGCGTTACCATTTTTGCCTGGGGTTTAGTGCCTGCGAAGTTGGGACTGCAGGGAGACAGAAAGGAGAAAGCTACAACAAAAACTTTAGAAGTTTCAAGAAATGAGAACCCATATCTCCTATCTGGAAATGACAGCAAAGAGGTAACTGAAAATATGATGGTGATTACGGAGTACTAGAAAGTCTTGAGTGTGCTGGGGGTGGAAATGGAAGAAGCCAAGTTGGGCCTGACCGATGCATGCTATATGCTTGGATGGAAATAGGTACAATTAATATGCATTAACTTAAACAGTCCAAAGAAAAACAAAGACTCAAGAAGACAGCTGACCGAATATGAAGGCTCCCCAGAAGGGAGTTCTGAGATTCTGTGTGCAGTAGCTACTACATACTACACTATAGGGAGTCCAGCCCAGGAGCAAATGCGGGATTGGGGGCAGGGGGAGATTCCACTTCCAGTGACACATTCTGCTTCTTTATTTGGTCTGAATTCTAATTTAGAACTTAGGGTTGCTCAATGAGGAAGCTGGTTTGCTGGCCTCGCCCAAGTTCATTAAATTACGTGAAATGTGGGGCAGAAACAAAAGAACATAGTCGTTCCCAGAGACCAGAGCTTTCCCTCTAGGGGCAGGATGGCTTCTGCTGCTGTGTTTGTTTATATAGCATCCCAAGTCTTCCTGTCAAGCTGCTGCCTCCCAGGTGCGCATCTATTGCTGAGGTAACACAACCGAATCCAACTGTTTGAAAGAACACCATTCTCTACAGAGTCGCGGGGCTCTTTCACAAGACTGAAACAGAGGTAAAGGGTGCAGAGATGAATGGTCCTGCAGCTGACGGCATCTACCTGATTTCCTCTCATTCCATAGATATCCATGAGAGCCTGGGATCTCAAATATACATAAAGACGGCTGTGTAATTGAGCTCGATACTTTTGTAGGGTCGGCATAGTATAGGTTTCCCTCATAATGATAACAGAATCTTACATCAAGTGGAGGAGGAGTGTATATTTAAACCATGTGTGAAGGGGAAAAACGAGAAATAGGAGACCTTGGCTTTGTGTTGCACAGTTATAGGTTGTCTTTTGTGGGTGGATGTTTAGTGCAGATTTTTGTGGTTTTTCATGTCCTGGATTCTAGGGAGGCTTGTAAATTGGTTTCATATGGTAGCTGGTAAACCTGAAGGACTCAGCTCTTAAGGTAATTAACTTCACAGTTCTAGGAGAGATCCGTGCCAGCCACAGGATGAAGTAACTTTTTATTTAGTTATTTGCGTATGCGGGGTTGGTGGGAACCTGTAGGTAAACAGAATGTCTGCTTTGATTTGCCTCGGCAGCACCTTCACAACGATTTCACAGGGACACAAGTGGCTCTGTGAGGTCAGACACACGGGCAGTATTTAGCCTCTGTTATGGTCCCCAGTGCATGCCAGGCTCTTGTGATGTAAAGTCTCAAGGAACACACAGCTCCAATTCTCTGTAGCCTGAGGTTTTACTCAGCCTCATTCTTCACACTTCCAGCTTGCTCCTAACTCTGTAGCCCTGAGCTAGCTCCTTTCCTTTTCAGCCTCTGGCTAATTCCTGTGGCTGCTGATGTGTCTGTTTTCATTGCTCTCATGAAAACCAGTGCACATTTCATCATAGAACTCAAAAGTACCCCGTTCTGGCAGAAAAGAGTAACCCTCACACACAAACACACCACTGGTTATAAAATACAGAGGAGGAAATCAGCTTTTCATCCTTCTATTTTTCAAAAGTCTCCCAAAACATATTGAGGCAAGAATCAGAACAGACCCTGCTAAACTCTTGACGTAATGGGCCTTTCTCTAAATAGTCTAATGGGATTTGGCTGGACCAGCAGCCTCTGGGGATTTACCTGCAGATGTCTGATTCCTTACTCTGTCCAGCCTGTGCCACCACTTGGCAGTGATGTGTTCCACAAATTGACTATAAGGGAGAGAAATTAAACACACCAGAAGAAGAAATGCAAAGCAAGAAATATATGTGAAGTCCTGGAAAAACACAAGATTTGTTACAGTTTACTCAGAAAGCTTTCCTGGAAGATATCCCCAGCCCTGGTCCTATACTGGGCACGTTGCCCACTGTTCTGTTCTCATAATCTGTGAGCAGTCTTGTGGAATAAGTTCTCATAGCACACTGTACTTGGCATCTCCACCTCCTGTTTTGAGCGTGGTGTGTAGCGATCAGGCCTTCTTTCCACTAACAGGAAGCACGCATTATAAAATATTCTGCCTATCCAATAAATTTCTCAAAGAAGTGGCCTTTGTAAATCAAGAACACAAGGTTGTTATTTGATGCAGAGCAGAGACTCATTTTGTCAAAGTGAGCTGAATAAAATGAAATCATTTTAGAATTGTTGAGTGATATGATGGAAATCTTTGGCTTCATGGGTAAGACAAGGGGCTACCAGGGATGTGGTCATGTACCCGTCATTGCACCAAATGATTAGAACCAAATAATTGACTTATAGTTCAGTGTTCTTTTAACTCCAAATCAATAGGTTCTTGTAGCTTGCTAGTATTTGAGAAACAGAAAGTACAGAAATAAAATCTTGCGTGCATAAAGAACTTCAGCATTTTCATCAATACTATCTTACTTTCAGTGTTATCTCAACAAGGCTATGAAGGAAAAAGAGTTCTTGTTTAACAGATCATGAAGCTAAGGTTCTAAGAACATTGCTGGTCCAGTCCTCTAGTACTTATTATTTTATCTATCTATATATTTATTGATTGATTTTTGATTTTTCAAGACAGGGTTTCTCCGTGTAACAGCCCTGGCTGTCCTGGAACTCGCTTTGTAAACCAGGTTGTCCTCGAGCTCACAAAGATATGCCGGCCTCTGCCTCCTGAGTGCTGGGATTAAAGGCATGCATACCACTGCCCAGCTAGAATTTATTTCTTGATGAAGTTTCTTTCTCTAGCAAGGTGTCTTCTGGTACTGTGAAAGGAAATGATGTCCAAAAAGAGCACATCCCAGAGACAACTAAGATTTCCCACCAGCCCCGCAAAAATCCCATCACTGGGCAATGAATATGTGTTAGGTGGAGCTTGTCCTGGAATGGCCTGGCTGTAACTTTGGAGAAGGGACACAAACCACTGGAGAGGCGGGGAGAGAATCTTTGAATGAGAAAGAGAGAGGTAAGAGAAAGAGGGAGGGGGGGTGCAGATGATAAGGTGTGGCTATGAGCAGAGAGGTCAAAGCTTGGCCAGTGTCCGAGGAAGAAGAGCCTTCCTGTAACAACATAGGCCCTTTCTGGAATGCCAGGGGAGATTCTCCCTTTTCTGCCTAATGTGTCTCAGCCATGCACCAGCCAGGAGTTTCCTACAGTTCTTAAAAGCAGGGCTGGTGAAGTGACATGACTCACGAGGCATACAGAAGAACTCTGCCCTTGGTTAATTTCAGCTTTTGCTACCTCTAAAATCTTATAATTTTGAACAACACACCCTATACTCCCATTTTTTTATTGGCTCCACAAATGATGTCACCATTTCTGAGTAAGAGCCTGAGATCTTCTCAGATTTTCTTTTCTAATTAATGTGGACCTTTATCCTCTTTTCCCCCAAGTAATGGACAAAAAAGCATGGACTATGCTGCGTACCATATTGTCTGTGAAAGTAAGGCTATAACAGTGCAGACCTAGAAACAAGTGGAAAGGAAGCAGAAATGGGGCTGGCATGCTTGCTCTGTGTCTATCAACAAGTGATCATGGATCAAAGGTTAAGAATTTTTGAGTGAGCCAAGGAAGGTGATGCTGCTCCAACATTAAGGCAGCTACTCTCCAACAGTGTCACAATGGGTGTGACAGGGCGATGTGTGAACATGTGGTGTTTGCCTTCTATGGCGTTTATATACTTGCCAGAAATCTGGGCTAAAATGTGGTGTCCATGAGCATCCATTCTTGCCCACTGCCTAGGGGTCACTTTCCTGTCTGGCCCCTTATAAAACATTCTCTTTTTAAAAAATAAAACTTCACATTATGCCCCATTTATATTTAAAGATAGCTTGACCAAAATAAAAAATAATAAAGTATAGAATTTCAATCTTACAAACATTTGTGTTTTATACATTTCATGTTGCTTCATAAGACAATCATAGGGAAACATTTTTATTAGTTGACCTAGGTCCCTCATTGAGAAGATCTGTTGTTGAGTGCACACAAAAGGACATCCATCCACTAAGAGTAAACAAGACACCTGAGGAGGTAGTTTCTCTTCCCCAGGCTCTAACTATAAATATTGTTTCTTCTCTAAGTAATAGCTATATGGCTGCTTTCTATCACTGATCCACTATGGCCCTTCTATTCCAGACATGGACAATTCTGCATTTGGACCAACAGATGGTTATTCACCCACTTATTAATAAAACAAAGAAAAGTATTGTGTACCCATGAAGCACAAGGTTCTGGGAGGGAGGAGGAGTGAAGGCCACGTTTTACTGCTTAATCATGGTGTACAAGCAGTTCCCGAGGGCTCTCAGACGCATGTGTTCATGTTCGCTGGTGATGGTGAGACACCTGAAGACAGGAATATATCTTACGTGCTCTGGACTGGGTGCTGGGCACAGAATAAACTGCATAGAAACTTCCTGACTTGAATTTATTTAGAGGATAAATTATAGCCTTACTTATAAACATTAAGAAACAAAGAGATGACCAAATATGGTGACACATGGCTGTGTCCACCACGAAAGTAGGGGAGGCAGGAGGATTGCCTACATCGTGAAAAGGCAGGAGGATTGCCTACATAGTGAGGAGGCAGGAGGATTGCCTACATAGTGAGGAGGCAGGAGGATTGCCTACATAGTGAGGAGGCAGGAGGATTGCCTACATAGTGATGAGGCAGGAGGATTGCCTACATAGTGAAACCTGTCTAGAAAAGGGAAGGGGGCAGAAGAATCTTTCAGTGGGTAAAAAAGCTCTTGCCATGCCAGCTTGACATTCTGAGTTCAAATCCCCAGAATTCACATAAAAGCAAGATATGGAAGCACATCTGTCTGCAATCCCAGCATACACCTATGTGAGGCTGGAAAGCAGAAGCAGGAGACTCACCAGGGCCTCTGGAGCCAGCTAGCCTGGCATGTTAAAAAATGAGAGACCTTGTCTCACTAGAAAGCAACGATGATACCCAAGGCTGTCCACTGACCTCCACACGTGTGACATGTGTGCTCCTGGAGACTCCTACATGCATACACACATACATTCAGACACTTGCACAAGATGTTTTAAAGGCAAGTAAAAAAAGAATAAGGAATAAAATGAAAGAAAGAAAAAAATGGAAGAAAAGCCAAAAGAAAAGTGAGAGAGGAGGGAGGGGGAAGAGTTAAGAAGATGAAGGTTGACATGGGCCCAGATGTATGCTGAAGAAGGTAGCTGAATTTGCCTAAGTGAAGGAAGCCCAAAGATTATCACAGCACGGTCTAAGATACCAGAGAAGAGAAAGTCTTCCCAGTAAACAGTAGAAAATAGAAGTGTATGAAGCAGAAGATTCTAAAGTTTATGAGGAATTCTTTAGCTGTGAAAATAAAAGAATACATAAGAATTCCCTGACAACGTAAATGGCTAAACAGTGCTAAAGGCTCTAATACCACAAGGAAGGAGACCGCGCTCCAGGAGCTGTTGGAAAGAGGGAGGGTTTTGTGCCTTTTATTTGCCAAAGGTATAAGAAAGCCCCAAGTCAATAAGGAAGCCATAGAAAACACTGGCTCTGTAGGGATCTAATAACTACTAGTCTGCGTGCGTCTCATAACTGAATTACAGACTCCCCAAGGCAGCCCGAGGAAGATAAAGATCTTTACATTCTGACCCAACATGCCAGCCTTCAAGTCTTCATCCTTTTCCATCCTTCGTGACTTTTCTATTCTTATTTACCCCCTGCTTAGTTTCTATAAACTATTCATTATTTGCCCATCAACTTGAATTCCCTGTTCTATCTTCTTTGAAAGTGTGACTTTGGTCTGGGTCCTATCTTCCTGCACTCTCACACAGTGCACTTACCACAGCTCTGCAGTTCCTTCAGTGAGATGGACTAAGATTCATTGAACTCATGTAAAGCAACTAGATGATCCCTTTTAGTTTTATCACCTCTCTGGTGCTTTGGTTCCATCCTAATCTGTTGTTCCCTGCTTAGTTGGAAGATCGTTCTCATGGATAGAAAAGATAGGGGCAAATGGGGTTGCTAATGGTTACCATTGTCTCTCCTGTCATCTGCTAATGCTGGCATATCTGCCCCACAGGGGTGTGAATCATGCCTCCTGTTCACTCTAAAGAGACCTTAACGATCCTTTTTATTGCCTTCTACATTTTTCTCAAGCCTGACTTTATGCTCAGATTTAGCATCTCCTGAAACTTCTGGTTTTATCCAGGCCTTATGTTGGGTTTGGATTATGCACTGATCATCTTTCATACCATCCCTGCTTCATCAGCCCCATGCCATTCTTTACCTTCCCAGGGCACGGCCTAGCTCATCTATGTAACCCGCACTCCTACTGTCTACGTTTTACTGTTCAATGTCTTCTCTCCCTTTCTCTCTTACGTTTCTTTCTTTTCTGTCATTTGCAGAGACTCTCATCTTGGGGCCATATTATTTTTTCTTCTGAGATTTCAGAAATTTGTCTCCAAAATCATGGAAAGTGGCCTGTAGACTTTAAAATCTCGGACATACCTGGTCCTGTGGAGAACTGTGAGCAGAGTGGTGAAGAAGATAATTAGGTTTGAGATGTTTGGGAATGACTCTACACAGGCTTTCTGTCCCTGACTGTAGGGATTTGGAAGTGTGCTTTCTCCCCATGCTGCCATCACTAACTTTGCTGTCGGTTAAGAATGAATAGCTCCCTCTCATCAGAGCCTCCAGTTTATGATTGGTTAAATGGCCAAGGTTAGCAGTTCACCTTTCTGCTTTTAGGAGAATACAACTTTAGAAAACAGTCTGTCTGTCTAAATACTAGTACATGTTATCTTCACATTATAACATGTAGCATGTTAGAAAAATGGTGTGCACGCTCTCTGGGTGGCTGGATCCGTGGTAACACATATCCATTGCAATAGACCACCTGATTCATTTTGGTATCTTGTCTTTGGACTGAGTATGGAAATACTCCTTATTCACAGGTCTATTGTCATTTGTCTACAGAAAACCCTTCTGTTTAATGGCCTCTTCTAATCCACACTCCTAATTCATTTCTGCTCCCCATCTACTTAGTAAATTTTAGATATATCCATAATTAAAGTTGTTTCATAAAACATTTTTGTGGGACCAAGGAGCAAACTCAAGACCTTGTATATTAACCAAGACTCTATCACTAGGCACTGGACAGACATATTTAGTTCATAGAAATAACATTGAATTATGATGTTTCAAATTAGGATCATCAGGATAGCATCATTTCATTGTCCTGTGATTCAGCATTGATTTTAATGCTAGTTCTACAAACTTCCATGCCAATCTTATTTGTTCCATTAATTGTACATTATAGTATGCATCTATTGTATTTTATTTCTATACCCCCAAATGAGGGGCACCTAATTAGATTCTAAACTTCCTTACACAATGGCATTAAGAAACCTTGTAAAGGACATGAGGGCTTTCCCTGGCTTAGAACCATGGGGGCTATAGAATAAATGCATTTTTAACTTATTTTATTTTAGAATTTTGATGCTAACAGATTATATCCAGAAGTACATTTCTAACCTAAGCATTTTCAGCTCCCAAGGGCTTCAACAATACGTGGTATCACTCGCCTTTCCAATCATCATCATCCTAATTGCATACCAACCTTTACTTTTAGATGAATTTCTCCCATTACCAGTGTTTTGTGTATTCCTACTGGCTTATTATAACTCTTAGAAATTCTTGTTGTGTTTATTATTTGTTTGCTTTATACATTTCTTCTTGGACTTCTTATTCTTTGGGATTTTCCCCCTTTCCTCATCAGTTTGCAGTCTTATCAAGCCTGCCAGTGGTATACCTTATAGAACAAGATGCTTCATTCTGCAGCGGTCAAGCCTTCCCCGTATAATTTCAGTTAGATGCTATCATGGGTTGTGTTTCAGCATCTTAAGAAATATTTTCCTAACCTCTAACTGACAAAAATATTGCTCTATATTTTCTTACCTTGTGTGTGTGCATGCGTGCATGCACACATATGCTCATATGTGTGTACCAAGACAGTGTGCATGTGTGTGTGCATGCACATGCTTGTATGTGTGTGTACCAAGACGTGATCAGAGAACAAATTTTAGAAGTCAGTCCTCCTCTCACTATGGGGCTTAGGTACCCAACTCAGATATTCACACTTGCTGTCCAAGTACTTTGACACACTGAGCCGTCTCAGCAACCCAATAACTTGCCTCTCATGTTTTGATCTTCAGTCTGTTTCCATTCTAGTTAGTTGAATGATACAGAAATCCAACTTTACTTCTTCTTGCTGTAATATGCTACAGAATCTTTCTAACAGCAGCCAACAAACATGTTCATTTGTCCAATGCTCTACAGTGCCCTGGGGCGGGGTATACAGTACACTGGGCGAGACCAGGGATATGGTTTCCATCTGCACAGGTCTTTATCCAGCTCTTCCATACACCAGATTTGTGACAACTAGAAGCTAATATTTCATATCATTTCAAGCTCAACCATGTATTTGGAGGAGAAAATGAGATAGTCTGGATTCTGGACATATCACTATCACTTAAGGGTTTTTTTTTTTCTTTTTGTTTCTTTCAAATGGGGTCTCTTTGTGTAGCTTTGGCAAGTTTGGAACTGATTATATAGCTCGGGCCTCTGAATGCTGAAATTTCAGGCACGAGGCACCATGTCCAGTTTCAGCTGTTGTGATGTTTATTGGGCAGTTTTATTCATGATTCCTGTGTACCCCACTTTTCTCTATACAGCATCATCTTTAGTTTTTTTCTTTTGGTGATATTTGTTGTAAATATTCCTTTTAAATATGTCTTATTTGCCTTCCGTATTCTTTCTTTTTAAATAATTCATTTATTTTTGCTTGTGTGTGAGTGCCAGTATATGTGTGTGTGTGTGTGTGTGTGTGCATATGTGTATGTATGTGTACTTGGAGCTCTTGAAGGTCAGAAGATGACATCAGATCCTGAAACTAGAGTTACAGGAAATTGTAAGCTGCCATATGGGTGTAGGGAATTGAACCTGGATCCTCTTCAGGAGAAAGAAGCAAGTGCTCCTACCCACGGAGCCATCTCACCAGGACCCTCCTCATTTTCTTTCTTGTTATTTCTCTTCCTTTCTCTCTTCACTCGTAAACCTGTGATCATCTCAACTTACACAGTGAGGAAGTTTATTTTGTCCATGTCTCCCGATTTGAGCATAACCTAGGGGAGGGTGTAGGGAGGAGAGAAAGTCTCGGAAAAAATAAGTGCACAATCTAGACTGTCATGTAATTTATTTGTGTAAATAAATAGTTAATTTACAATAATTTAACTATTGTGTAACTACAATAGTTAATTGCTAAGAATATCTGGGTACTTGATTTTTTGACTGAATGCACATTTTTATCTGCACATTTTCTTCTTCTACAGTGTTTGGAAAGCCATTTTAAAGTCATGGTTCAGGCAATGAGAGTGGGTGGTAGATGGACAATCTACTGTCATCCTCCATGGGCTTAGGAACACCCCATAGTAGAGGGGGAAAAAAGGCTGTTGAGCCATCCAGATCTCTCTCTGTCTGCACAGTAACAAAGATGCATATGCCCACTCCCTCCTCTATCCCCACTCTTAGATAAATCTTAACAAAATACTTCTGAAACATTCCCTATTCTCATTTATCAATACCATTGATTAATTCTAAACCATCTGCTTAGATTCAAGCCATGTCTTGATTCAATTTTGATCCATCTTGAGCTTCATCTTGATCCTTAAGATAGAATCTTCAAATGGACTTGTTTTCAGCATCAAAGTTGATTTCCAAAGGTTCTTGTTAGAAAAATACTGACAGCAATGAGAAATAGTCACTGATGGTTCAGATATTTTATATCAATTGTTTTTCTGGCTCGACACTCAAAATTGAGTCCCAGCATTAAATATAGGTATTATTATACAATTAATGTCAGAAAAAATAATAGTCTGTTTTATTTTCATTTTTGTGTTTCCATTATACTTATAGCTATTTATTTCTGTTGTTCAATCATAACTTACTTTGACTTCTTGTTCAATAGGTTCTGCAACAAATTTACAGTTAAATACCATTGCATGTCTCCCCTCAATCAGTCATACTGCTCTAATTCAGGGAAACAGACAGTAATGGAGTGTGCAGGGCGCAGACCGTGTATTCTGCTCTTCCTAGAAGAGCATCTCAGGGCACCTGACACACTGCAGATGTCCAGCCCTTCCCTGTTCTGTTACTCTTATATATTGTATTATTCTTTAAAAACGGACCACCTAGCCAGCCCGTGGTGGCACTGCATTTAATCCCAGCTGTCTGGAGACAGAGACAGGCAGATCTCTGTGAGTTTGAGGCCAGCCTGGTCTATAGAGTAAGTTCCAGGACAGCCAGAGCTGTTACACACAAAAAAAGCCTTGTCTCAAAACACAACAACAGAAGGACTTAAAAGTGTATACACACGTTTAAAGATATATACACAAGTGTAGATTAGATTTCAAACTTTTTGAATGATGTGACTTACCTATTTGTCATTCATAGACTGAGAACAAAGCCGTCACTAGTAACACTTTCTCTGGAGATCTTAAATCAGGAAGAGCTACCTTGAATTTACCATGACACAGTAAATTATGGTTCTGATGAGGAATGACACTGAACAGCACACACTCAGAGTTCATAACTGGGCACATTATCCCTGAACCTAAAACACCCATTCTCTACTCAAAATCCTATAGACTTTCATCTGAAAAACCAAGACAAGAGGAGTGTCAGGATCCGCAGCAGCTTTCTGAATGTTTCACTGGGGGTGTCAAGGATTGGTCAAGATCTGTTTCCTACCTTCAAGTCCCTTACCCTGGGGGTCTCCCTCTTAAGAAAAATAATGCCAGGGAGAATTATATAATTTTCAGAAGATTGGTACCAAGGCACATTTTGAATAAAAATACAAGTGTTTTCTGATAGCATAAAAAATTTGCACTAGTGTGTAAAGTATTTCTCAGAATATTCTGAGGAATATTCATGGTCTGGGACCTTATTAAAAATCATTTAGTAAAGCCGGGCAGTGGTGACGCACGCCTTTAATCCTAACACTCCGGAGGCAGAGGCAGGCAGATCTCTGTGAGTTCAAGGCCAGCCTGGTCTAGAAGAGCTAGTTCCAGGACAGGAACCAAAAATCTACGGAGAAACCCTGTCTCGAAAAATCAAAAAAAAAAAAAATATTTAGTATACATGCATGTGTCTCATACACTTTTCTGTTAGGGCTCATGGTCCAACAAATAATTTCTGTTTGCTTTGTACTTTTGTTTAACATCTCATTTTTTTTTCTGGTTGATAATAGGATAATTCCAGAAACCCAGGTCTGCGAATGAAACCCCTCTTCTTGGTTTCAAAGCAAGTGTTGACTCTTCATAGTCCATGATGCTGGTGCACCTGTCCTTAGGCAGAGACCTGCCCAGCCCCTTGCGCTGTCTCTATATGCTAGCTTAATTTGCAAATGCATCCTCTCCTAGGTAATCTAATAAACATAACGGAACCTGTCTGTTCCTTTTAGTCACCTCAGTACTTGCTAGATTCATTTTTGCTTTTAGCTCATCAAAGTGGCTACCTTCGTTATTAGTTCGTGCTTGCTGATGCCATGTGGCATACATTCTGTAAAGTGGTAAGAAGGGTTGGTGCAGTGTTTCAGCGCTGAGAGTGGAGGGCATGCGGAGTGGGTGGCTATCTGGTCTTACAGAGTGCTGAAGAGAGAATCAGTTCTTGGAATTCGAACTTTCCCGCTTTACCTCTGGACCGCATTCCTGATGATGGAGCTGTTCTCTCAGAAAATGTGGGTTCCAAATCCTGCGGTCCTCGGTGTTCCGTTGTCAAAGTACAAGCAGATGAAATGGATGTCTGTCATCTGTGCCCCTCCCTCCCTAGAGCTGTGCTGCCTCAGCTCCCCTAGGGGTGACCTCATGGCAGCAGAGCACCTCAGGAAGAGTGTAGTCACAAAGCTGCGTTCTCTGCCAGCTCCAACACAGGAAGCCAGCAGCAGCTGACTATGTAACATCCATTATGCTATGAGATTATCTTAAATCCAGATGGGGCCTCAGAGACTGACAACCAGGAAAAAATTAACAGAAATCAGAAAGCCACAAAACTTCAAGAGGATTGGACTGTCCCCAGATCAACAGCTAAAATGGGGAATCTGGGTAGGAAGATCAGGGCTGTGGGAGGGTACGCAGTAGAGAAAAGAGGGTCTTTCCAAACTGATCTCTATTATACAGTAGCTACCAAAACAAACAAACAAACAAACAAGGGTCAACAAAGGAAGTGGTCTAAACCCCATAGCACATTTAGCATAGTTCCTAACACAATAAATCTGCAGGAAATTTTAGCTAAAATATCTTTTTGCAAGAAGCAAGGCAGAGCAGTGCATTTAAATAAGACTGGACACTGAAATTAGATTTCCCCTTGGAGAAACATACATGCTAGAGTTGAGAAGAAAATGCCTCTTTCCTGGGGGCTCTTTTCCTCCTATCTTTTTCCTTAGTGTAAACATGGGATAGACATCAGGGACACATAGGGATCCTCAAGTAAACCAGCCATAGCAGCATCGTGGGGTAAGAAAGTGTATTTGCTATTTGACCTTTGACTACAGACCAGAACTCCCAACCCTGGTGGACATCCACAACTAAATCAACTGCACTTGAGTCCAAACGTCAAACCTCTCAAGTTCTCCGCTATGAACTTCCCAGAGAATGCTTCATTCTCAGGATCTCTTCCTTACACCTTTTTTCCCTTTCTTTCTTTTCTTTTTTTTTTCTGGGCATGACGTAAATAAGAGACCTGGCGTTCCCCAAGGTGTTGTTTCCTTTGTCCCCCACTGTTGGAGCTTAGAAATGACATCTGAGGCCTCCTCATTGTCAGTGACAAACAGCATTTGTTTTGCATTTTGATGCACTCAGGTTCTCCGGTGTCTGCCTGTTAAACAAGGCTGGAGTGGGCTGGTAAATCCCTGAGTTTAATCCTCTCCACCTCTCTTTGTGTGTGCGCTCAAGGCTTTAGTCCTCTCAAGATCACAAAGACGCATTTTGCTCACAACTCTTGAATATCACATTACAAGGCAGAGTATGATTTTATTGTCAACTGGAGGATGCTTAACTGAAGAGTGTGGATGCCTCAAGAGGGGCCTCAAATTCCCTCAGCACTTAGCACGGGCTCTGGTAACAAACACACTTGACAGCTAGGTAGGAATGTCAAGTGGCTGTGGCTACAAGGACCACGGCTGCAATTAGTGTAATTACAATGCCTGCTCACACAGAATAATTTTGCAAGGAGTATGAAGGTTGCTCAAGCCTGTGGTAGTTTGTCTTTCTCACCTGAGGTCTCCCGCAGAAAATCCGCAGGAAACTGCCAGGCTGGACCATTTTGAATCACTTTAGAGATATAGGCTCATCTTCCTTATTATATCCAGGAATGATTTCCTCAAAGATTTTTTTTTTCTTTTTCAGTCTATGGGGTGGGGGTGGGGGCAAGATCTTTTACATAATACTTATATTAATGATAGCTGGCATCCATTCATGTATCTTCTTTAGGGACTTATGCCCAGGCATGTTAGAGACAACAGTTGGCATTTATCTTTATAGAAGGAAAAGCATTCCAAGAAAGGGTGTCGGTACTCATGCCGTTTATGATTTTCCTTTTATTAATCACACTGATATATTTACAATGGGCTCAAGATGAATAAATTAATAAACTCTGGGTGAAGAATAATGCTATGTGGCTATATCACCACACATGAGACTCATGGGATGCTAATGTAATGATGGTGGCCGCCAGGTCTTTCCAGTTGTTTCAGAATAAACAGGTTAAAGTGAGCCATGCGGTAGTTGACCTTACACCCAGTAGAAGGAAGTCAGTGACAAAATCAGGCAAAGCAGACCATCTGCCCATCCATCCATCCATCCACCCAGCTTCCTGCCTCTTGTTGTGTACCCTGGACCTCTGTGGGGAGTGGGGGACTAACCTCCTCTCTTTCTTTTCTTATATTCAATGTAGGAAACACTAAAGTTTGTTTTATACTCACAAATACTCACACACTGATAGAGGAGTGGAAATCACCCCTGAATTGCTGTTCTGGGGAGTTAGAACTTTATATTTTTCCGGAATAACTTCCATATATGAGCAATCAGATGCTGACTCACCTAAAGTTTTTGCATGGTACGTAAGTGAGCCGGACAGTTCCCTAGTCTATACATGGTGGCAGCCTTGTGTTTCTTCCCTGGGGTTGTTATGGCAACTTATATTTATGAAGTGTCCTTTTCTGATGAGCTGAAAAGATTCCATAATTCACTGTATTCTACCTGTGGAGACCTAGAGAAATAGAAATGCCGCATCATAGCTGAGGACAGAGCGCATTCCAGAACACGGCTTTCATACCGTACCACATTGCCTGTCAGCATACAGATGACACTCAAATCTGTTTCCTCTCTTCCCCAAATTCCACTTTTTCCCCACTGTGACTGGACCTCAGGAGATGGAAGCAGCCAGGATATCCTGCAATCCCAATCCTGCACTCACTCACAACTGTGTGAATCTCATAGCCTCTGGAGCTCTGTCTCCGAACCTGGAGCACGAGGTGGCCCCAAGGCCACACACTTTCCTGTTAATAAGTGGATGGTGCCATGTGAACAAAGGTGTTGGCAGCAATAACCATATGGAGCTTCTGTGCTTCCGTGAATCCCCCAGGAGGCAAACAGACCATTCCACTGGGGCTGGGAAGCTGTGGGGAAGTTAGAACATGTTATGCAAAGCAGCCAGAAGTCCATCTGTCCTTATCTACGGACAAGCCTGCACCCCTGTAATCTATCTTTGAGATGAAAATGGTTATTCTGGGAGGGTGCACCGTACCCCTCAAACTTTTATGCCCTTTATCCTCATTTATGATTATTCAGAAGTGTATGTAACTTGTAACATTTGTGAATTTTTAAAAGGAGCATAGCAGAAGTAAGTGTGGCTTGAAAATTAATCATTTGCCCTCTAGGATCTTTAAGGTCGAAGGTAACAGGTAAACAGGAAAGGCAGTGCGTTAATCCCCTGCTGTTGCTGTCTCCTGGGTGAGTTAGTCCTCTGTCTCCATCATTCCCTGAGTCAGGGCTAGGGAGTGGACTGCAAGCAGTTTAAACTGAAGCAGGCAGGATTTAAGTGAGATAAAGGAAAGAATTTCCTGAAGACGGAGTTCTTAACCCTGAAACAGGTTATCAAGGGCACCTTTGGAACGCCCTTATCTTTGAGTCCTTTAAAAACAGCTAGATTCCCATCTGTCTGGGGTGGTGGAGAGCAGGCGCCCTAACAGCCCCTCTGATTAGATTATCGTTTAAGTTTATTTCCAGCCTTGTGATAAACAAAGGGATCTGGAAGTATTGGCAAAGGCCAGTGTAAACCTCACAGCAAGCCCACCTTCCTCCTACCTATGAGCAGCTGACAGCAGACATGCAAGTCACCGAGGCCTCAGACCAGCCCAGAAGGTTCTTTGGGAGTCCAGGGTCCCCCCCCCCCCCCCCCCCCCCCGCCGTGTGTTATCCTACTGTCTACCTTCGTAGTCTGGGGCTGTAGGACTTTGCTTTTATGTGGTTAAGTCTATTGATCCCTTAGTTTAATTTTTTTATTTTAAATCATATAAACTTTCATATTAAAATTGTAGTGTTGTGAAATGATTTATAAGTAGCAAGGACGCCACTGTGGTGTGTAGTGAGCTGGTAAATATTCAACATGAGAGTGATGCCCTGTAGTAGAGTTGTTAATGTTTTCTAATTTAGAAGAACATGTAATTACCTGGAGAAATGCTTCCACTGAGGGAGACACTAATAATATAATAGCTAACATCCGTGGTACGGTTTGTAATGTCTTTGAAAAAATAAGTCTGGGGATGGAGCACACCAGCAATCCCAACAAGACATGGTGGGACATGGTGGGTGTGGTGGGGTGTGGCGGGGCATGGTGGAGTGTGGTAGGGTGTAGTGGGGTGTGGTGGGGTATGGTAGGGTGTGGTGGTGTGTGGTAGGGCATGGTGTGGTGGGGTGTGGTAGGGTATGGTGGGATATGATGGGGCATGGTGGGGTGTGGTGGGGTGTGGTGGGGTGTGGTGGAGTGTGGTGGGATATGATGGGGCATGCTGGGTTGTGGTGGAGTATGGTGGGGTGTGGTGGGGTGTGGTGGGGTATGGTGGGGTGTGGTGGGGTATGGTGGGGTATGGTGGGGTGTGGTGGGGTGTGGTGGAGTATGGTGGGTGTGGTGGGGTGTGGTGGGGTATGGTGGGGTGTGGTGGCGTATGGTGGGGTGTGGTGGGGTATGGTGGGGTATGGTGGGGTATGGTGGAGTATGGTGGGTGTGGTGGGGTGTGGTGGGGTATGGTGGGGTATGGTGGGGTATGGTGGGTGTGGTGGGGTATGGTGGGGTGTGGTGGGGTGTGGTGGAGTATGGTGGGTGTGGTGGGGTGTGGTGGGGTATGGTGGGGTATGGTGGGGTATGGTGGGGTATGGTGGGTGTGGTGGGGTATGGTGGGGTGTGGTGGAGTATGGTGGGGTGTGGTGGGGTATGGTGGGGTGTGGTGGGGTATGGTGGGTGTGGTGGGGTATGGTGGGGTATGGTGGGGTGTGGTGGGGTGTGGTGGCGTATGGTGGGGTGTGGTGAGGTATGGGGGGTGTGGTGGGGTGTGGTGGGGTGTGGTGGTGTATGGTGGGGTGTGGTGGAGTATGGTGGGTGTGGTGGGGTGTGGTGGGGTGTGGTGGGGTATGGTGGGTGTGGTGGGGTATGGTGGGGTATGGTGGGTGTGGTGGGGTATGGTGGGGTATGGTGGCGTATGGTGGGTATGGTGGGGTATGGTGGGTGTGGTGGGGTGTGGTGGCGTATGGTGGGGTGTGGTGGGGTATGGGGGGTGTGGTGGGGTATGGTGGGGTATGGTGGCGTATGGTGGGTGTGGTAGGGTGTGGTAGGGTATGGTGGGATATGATGGGGCATGGTAGTGTGTGGCAGGGCATGGTGGGGTGTGGGTAGTAGAATAACAAGAGTGCTATGTTTTCACTTGCAACTGTTGTGATTTTTACTGTGTATATGAATGTGTAGTGCCATCTGATTCTACGTTAGAAATGAATTAAATTCAAGTCTGAAGGAAATTGCCTCATCCCAAGCATTAAAAGCTAACGTCACCGCTGTGTGGAACTTTCCTTTTCTCCCTGATATTTCTTCCTAAAAGAATTTCTGCTGTGCATGTGCACATATGTGTTGGGGGGACACACCCCGCGTGAGTCTTCACTTTCTCCCTTGCTTAAAACAGAGTCTCTCATTGCTCACCACTGTATAAATCAGGCTAGCCAGCATGAGGGTATCTTCCAGGCTCTCAGGTTCCTGCCTTTCCATGGGAGCGCAGGCGTGGCACTGGTCCTACAGTGAGTGTATTTCATGTGGGTTCTGGGGGACAGAACTCGCCCCAAACACTTCACCCAGAGAGTTTTCTCCCTAGCACCCCTCCTCTGCCTCCATGACAAACCCATAGAATGTGAGACTCTTGGGCTGGTTACTGTCCTTGTGCCTATTTTATAACATAAATTATGTCCTATTTTATAACATAAATCATGTCCTAGTCTCTTTCGGGGGACATATACACCAGGCTGTCACATTGAAAACTTCTAACTCCCCCCACACCCACGCCCACACACACGCACACACACACACACACACACACACACCCCGCCTCAGAGTCAGTCACTAGTCACGATACTTCATTGCCAACATTCAGTTCTCTCTCCTGGCAAAGCACTCTTAAAATGTGATCTCCGGTGTTGTTAACTTTGATGGGAATCTTGCATGTTTCAAGTGCAGATAATGCTTTATCTACTCAACACCCGCCCTCTCTTCAATGGCTGCACAAAAGATTGGAGGCTTTGAAAGGCCTGGGGCAGAGCCTGCCGGCATCACGTGACCAGGATGGCCTCTGTTGACAGCCACCATGAAGCTTTGTGAGCTGTGTTTCCATCCAAATCTAACACTTTCCATAGCCATGCCTATGGGCCACCCTCTCCTCATCTCCTGTCCCCAGTTCAGGCAGTTAGTACCAACAAAGTGCCTCACTCCCATCTATTCCTGGGCTGTGTCATCTAGCCAACAACAGCAGTTATCGCCAACCTGTGACCTGCTGTCCCTGTCAGCATCACATGCAGCATGAGCTATAAAGCCTGTCCTTGGTTCTACCATTAACATGGAAGACCTGCACAGACATTGGGACTTGCTGATATTTCCATGAAACTTGCTGAGGTGGTCTCTGGGACTCCAGCTGTGTTTATTCTCCAGTTGTGGATTTCACTTCCTCAGCCTGGAGCTAACCCTTGAAATTACGCAAAAGAAAACATTTTTCTTCTCTGTTCTCAGAACGCAGATTGGACTCCGACTCCTCTCCATTCTGGAAAGGACCCTTCTAATTGTTCATTAAGGTCCAAGTTCTCCCTCATCCCCTACTGCAGACAATCACGATATATGCTTATTCGTACAACTTTCTCAACGTGCGACAACAAGCTCTTAAGAGACCTAACCTTTTACCATCCTCCATTCCCTGTGTGCAATCTAGAAAGTACTAGCTGGCAAGTAAAACTCCCCCACTGAATTAGTAATTAGCTAAGAAAGGGGACTAGAACAATACAAAAAGTATGCTTCTGAAATAAACAGCATGCAGGTATGTAGCTAAAGAAAATAGCATTATTATATCAGAGATATTCGTGCCCATGTCTATTGTAGAACTATTCACAAAATCCAAGCAATGGAGTCAACCCTAATATCAGTCAACAGACAAACATAAAGAGAAACGTGGTCTTTATACAACAGAACCGTAAAAATGAATAAAATTCTGTCATTTGTAGCCACATGAAGGAGCCTAGCAGATATTCTGAATGAAGTGAGTCAAGCATGATAAACAAATGCCATGTGATCTAATCTCAGGGACAAAGAGTGTAGAACGGTGATTATCAGGAAGTGGGGCCATGTCGGGCACATATGCCACAGCTGTACAGGAAGACTCGGGTCAGTGTTGTGTGTGGCATGGTTACTGTAGCGCTTGAACAGCTACTGCATCCTTGAAGATCTCTGGCAGGGTGACTGTTAAGTCCTCTTACCACAAAAATGGTAACTGTTAATTAGCCAAATGTAAGCATCTCACATTGCCTACATTCTACAAAATGCCGGGCTGTACACGACTGATAGGCTTAATCTGCCAATTAATTAAAGAATACAAAACAAAAGCAAGTGATGGTTAAGCGCCTGTCATTAGCTCACAGTGGATCACACCGTAGACATTGCTTTTCTTCACCTGGTCCCTCTCGGAGACTTTGTCCCTAGAGCCCCTACCTGTTGGCTTGCTCCCAAGAACATCTTTTCTTCAGTGCCCCAAGGATGTGCTTTCAGAATGACACAGGGACCTTGCAAACAAGGGAAGGATCCCTAGGGGGAAAAGGCGGAAGAGCCTTAGTCCTTTTCCCCGTCCTTTATCTGTTTTAATGATGTGATGCAGACAACAGTTACAAGTTGTTTTCTAGAAGAGCAGCTCCCAGACTAATCAATTTTGTTTCAAATGAGAGGTCACTGCCAGGCAACCAAGTCCACCAACTAAGAGATTAAGAAATCCAGCTCCTGCTCTGCAGCCACTGTTCCCCGGAATAAAAGCACACGAGAGTGCTAGCAGAACCAGGCCAGGCAGGTGGAGTGTGTGCACATGTGTGTGTGTAAGGATGTAAGTGTGTGCGCACGCGTGTGCATACATGGATGTATGCATGTGTGTGTGTGTAAGGATATAACAGTGGGCGTGCATGTGTGCATGCGTGTGTGTATGCATGTGTGTGTGCATGTGTGCATGTGTGTGTAAGGATGTAAGTGTGTGCGCACATGTGTGCGTGCGTGGATGTATGCATGTGCGTGTGTGTGTAAGGATATAAGTGTGTGTGTGCACATGTGCATGAGTGGGTGTATGCATGTGTGTGTAAGGATATAAGTGTGTGTGTGGATATGTGCATGCGTGGGTGTATGCATTGTGTGTGTGTAAGGTTGTAAGTGTGTGCGCACACATGTGCATGCGTGGTTATATGCATGTACGTGTGTGTGTAAGGTTGTGTGTGCGCACGCATGTGCATGCGTGGGTGTATGCATTGTGTGTGTGTAAGGATGTAAGTGTGTGCGCACACATGTGCATGCGTGGTTATATGCATGTACGTGTGTGTGTAAGGTTGTGTGTGCGCACGCATGTGCATGCGTGGGTGTGTGCATTGTGTGTGTAAGGATGTAAGTGTGTGCGCACACATGTGCATGCATGGTTATATGCATGTGCGTGTGTAAGGATATAAGTGTGTGCATGCATGAGTGCGTGTGTGTGTAAGGGTGTGTGTACGCACATGTGTGCATGCGTGTGTGTGTGTGTGTGTGTAAGGATGTAATCAAAGAGGATAGCAGGGTCCTTTCCAGGGAACAACTACAGTGAGACTTACAGACAGACAGACATAACAACACCAACAGTTATCTTGCCATCTGGTGAACACATGCCCTGGACCAGCACAGGGAATGTGTGCTATTCTGGGGGACAGGCAGAGCAGCTGCACAGAGGGATGAAGCCAGCAAACATTTTCTCCCTGTATGCTAAGCTCACCTCGAGAAAGCACAGTTGCCAGGAAGAGACTATCTCCTGTTGTTCTCCCGGCACCTACTGAGCATTGCTGTTGGATTGAGGAGGGGGACCTGCAGCATGAAAGCTGAATTTGAGCTGTTACTTAAAAATTTCTAAAAGTATCAACAGATGACAGTGGCACTTTTAACTTCATGAGAAAGAGCGCTTTAAGTGCCTGCTGTCATCTAGGTTACTTCCTGAAGTCGGTGGGTGGAGTGGGTGGTGAGGTGGTGTTTGCACTGGGTGTGGGATTCAACCACTTAAAGAATAATTACGCCTGTGTGGTTTGTGCTTTGTTGCTTCTGGCTGTGGGTGGTCTGCAGTCCATATTTCTTACGTGTTTCGTTTCAACCACAGTGCCACTAGTTGGGGCGGGGGGGACCTTGTGAGTCAGCAACCCAATCCACGATCTCCTTAGTCACAGAGCCGTGTCCTGTTGGCCTTCGTCCTCATAACTGGCATTCATCTCAGAAAACAGGTATCTCTTCAATTGTTCTTATAGCTGTGTTTTAAGGGAGAAATGAATATTCTGTTTTAATATGTCTGCCATGGGATCATTTAGGAAACATTTTGGTGATGTTACACATGTCTGGCATGTGATGATCTGGTAAATATTGGTGATATCACAGAGTCGGCCTTTCTCCTGTGCTGTAAATCTTTTGTTGGGTTTGTTCTAACGCCAGGGCCTCGTGGCTGGTAAGCGTGAGCGCTGCCGTTGACTTACACCCTCAACACTGTCCACCTACTGGGATATGAGTGTATGAGCTTAGTCTAACGACACTGAAGTCACTCAACACAACGAGTACAGATTCTGCCAAGTTTCAAACATACTCTCCAGAATGCCAAGCCATTGGCCTCATGTTTGCTTCCTGTTTACTGTGCTGTACACAATTAGGAAATTAACATCAGAGTCTGGAAATCTTCCTGACTTGTGTGCATGCCTGTCCACTCTAGGGCGAGCCTCTGGAGAAAGTACCCTAGAGTTCAAGCATCAGCATTTGACACTCTCTCCTCTGACCAGAGGCCGTTTTCTCAAATGCTCGACTTTCAGTGGGCGGGGTACATTAGTAAAACATAATTCATAGTTCTTGTAGTTCACGTGACACCGTATACACATCCGTGGTGTTTCACGTGTTTACAGTCACTACTGTCGTCAGTTTGGGATGTTTCATCATTCCCTAAAGAAATCAAGGGCCCCTTAATCATTCTTCATTTCTCTGATTCTCTCCTCAGCCTCAACGAATAACTAATCTGCTTCTTGAGTCTATATAAATGCCTATTTTGTACATCATACATGCCCTATAATTAGACACACAGTTGGTCTTTTTATGACTTCTTTTACTTAGCGTATTATTTCAAGGCCCATTATGGCTTACTCCGTGTGTGTGTGTGTGTGTGTGTGTGTGTGTGTGTATGTGTGTGTGTTGTATCACTATGTATCAGGGTTTCACTCCATCTTATTGGCAGATATTCCACGATATACATGTAATATGTGTCTGCCAGTTGATATACCTTGGCACTGCGATGAATAATACTGTAAATCTGTGTACCAATTTTTGTAGTAGATTTATGTTTTTATTTTGTTGGATATAAACCCAGGAGCTGTGTCGCTGGATTAAGCCATAGTTCAGTTGAACATTTTGAAGATCTGATGCTACTCTCCACCACAATCTGTGCCTTTTGACATCTTCATCACTGTGTATTAAGGTTCCATTCCCTCCACATCCTTGTGAAGTCTCGTGTGGCTTCAGGAGTACAGCCATCGTGGTTACATGTGAAGTGGTATCTCTCTGAGTGTGGTTTTCATTTGCATTTCCCTGATGCCTAATGATCTTGGGTTTTTATTTTTTATCCTTATTGGGAATTTGTATATCTTCTTTGGTAAAATGGCTCTTCATATCCCAACTCTTTGACTTTTAAGACATAATTTTAAATATGGATGAATCTAAAAGTTAGGCATGTGGAGGGAGAAAAGGAAAGAATGCAGCTCTCTTTGAACATCTTTTCTTTCCCAATATTCTTATTACTGAATGAATTAGTGCACATTTCCTAAACACACTCGATATTTTTTAATTGATATAGCCTTATTACAAGCAAGTCTAGGAAGGTGAGAAAGAGAAAAGATGCCCTATTCTCCATAATCCCATAACTATAAGACAACTTCATTTTAATTATATTCCCATCAGCATTGGTATTTTCACATAAATCCAATTTTCTGAGTCAATGGAATATGATGATAACATAGCCAATTTTTGACATTGTTATCGTCTTTGCCTCCATTATTTTTAAGGGCTGCATAAGACTCCAAGTGGAGGCAATAGGATGTTATTAATTACTTCCAGGATGACAGCCTGTGTAGAAAGGCCGATCAAGGTTGTAACAATAAGAAGAAAATTACCAGAAAGGTTTCAGCGTGGAATGCCTTCTAGTCATTCAAAGGTTATACATAAAGTGACAGAGCATAGCTGATTAACAGTTTTTTTTAAATAGTAAGGTAATTTTATCTATATGATAAATTTGATGTTACAGAAAATTTTAATGATCTGTTATACTAAGTTACCCCCTAGTGTAGTTAGAGATACATTCACACAGCACACAGAATGCTCCAACTTGGCTCTTCATGCTGAAAAGCATCATCTGTGGCATTTAGGACCCTAGAATGCCGTCTTCCCCACGTGGAACTTTTTACACGTGTAATAAAAGTATTTCTATAATATCCCCTGGGTGAAGTATGAGAAACCAAACATAAAGAGCATAGATAACTTAGAAAAGGGTACAGACTTCAGGAACCCTGGAGACAAGAGCCTAGTTCATTCATTTGCTTATCGGGAAATGAGACTGAAGAACTGTGCTGGGGGCCATGGGAAGGAGCCCCAGAGGCCAGAGTCAGGGGCAGCAGGGGCAGGTGCTGATTTCCAGAAGCTATAGGAAGCCAGAGGGGCTTGTCAGCAAGGGGAAATGCCCATGAGCAGGCAGGATAGCCCTGCTTAGAAGGGAGCAGGAACAAATTAGGCTTGAAGCATGAAACTCAGAAGAGAGAACAGAAAGCCCTAGCAACAGTGAGGAACTGAGAGGGAAAGAACTCTCAAGTTTGTAATTGCCAACATTGAATACATACTTTGCTATGTGTCAGAATGGCAAGCAGTCAGCTAGAAACAGAGGGCAGCAGTCGCTAGTGACCTCAGTAAGAGAGGAGCTAGGAGAGGTCATGAGATGAAACCAGACATTTGGAATAACCGCCCCTGGAGTACCCAATGTGGGTTCGGGCCCTTTCCCAAGACCCTTGCCTTCTATTATCTCATTTAACTTCCCAAAGCCCTTTGGTATGTTTTCTATAATTATCTCCAGTTCAAGACGAGGAACCACGTTTGGAGGAGTAATGCAGAAGTAGAGTGATGTAATGGGAGACAGCTGCAGATCAAGGCAGGCAGAGGCCAAGCCCAGTACAACCTCAGCCCGCTAACTAACGGGTAGAAGAGTTCACAGGAGCTGAGCAAACACAAGAGGCAAGTATTGACATCCTTGCCAAACTTTGGGAAGGTTGCACCCAAGGAAGGATGGGAAATATCTGGGCGGTGATGAAGTCTGAGAAGGGGGTGGGAGACCCAGGCAAACCAGTCACAGCTGACATGAGGCACTGGGGCCCCGGGGAAAGAGGGGCTATGGGCATGCAGTTTGAAGATGGTCTAAAACTGGGAATTGCCAATGAAATCCAGGAAACACACATGAAAGCATGGAGTTATAAGAAAGTCTCTCTGAGCAGTTCCAAGGCAGGAGAAAATAAATCAGAGGCAGGATTTAGAAGAGGAGGGCCTGGGGCAAAGCCCACTGGACTACAGAAGCCAAGGACAGTGAAAAGCCTCCACCAGCATCAAGCAGAGGGGCTTTGGGGTTTTGTTTTCGCTTATCTTGTTTTGTTTTCTAATCATACTGGGAAGCAACCTCTTTAAATAGGAAACTAAAGACAGGAAAATGCTGGAAAAACCTTCAGGCCCCAATGCCAAGTCCACCAAGACGGGTGGAGACCACTGGTGTTGCTGGAGCACTGATGTCTCGGCCTATGAAAGTCTCCAGTACTGAGAAGAAAACATAGCTCTCTCTTATGAGGCCATGGAAACACCAAGCTTTACTTACAGTGTAGCTTAAAAAGGTGTTTTTCTGAAGAGGGGAGGAACCATTTTCAAACTTACAGAGCACAGAGTGACCAGTCCAGTAGACAGTGTTCCCTAATCACCGGGATGAATGTTTCCCCTGACTAAGCCTGCTAGGAACACACAGATTCCGGTTCAGAACTCTGGTTTTAGAAATTCAGATTTAAAATTTGGATGGGTCCTAGAGTCTTTTGTTTGTTTGGTTGGTTTGCTTTGTGTTTTGTTTTGTTTTGTTTTGTTTTGTTTTGTTTTTTGAGACAGGGTTTCTTTGTATAGGCCTTGCTGTCCTGGAACTATTTGTAGACCAAGTTGGCCTTAAACTCACAGAGATCCTCCTGTCTCTGCCTCCCTAGTGGTGTGATTAAAGGCATATGCCACCACCGCCTGGTGAGTCATTTTCTGTTGAGCTTTTTCATGCTTATAGGAGCTTTAAAGTGTTACCATGGGGTGTAATTTGCCATCGTTAGGAACTGAGTCAGAGGAAGAAGACTCCAGAAGTGAGGACTAGCAGTGGCCAGGGGAAACAGAGTCACAGAATTGGAAGGGATTCCCAGACCTGTGTGCACAGGAATGAGAGACGCTGGGCCTCTGACTTGAGAAGCCCAGGGAGCTAGAGAGAGTCACTACTCCTGACAACTCCAGCTGCCCAGTGGGGCTTCTTGCATTTTCACAAGTGACTTTGAGAGTCCACAGAATTTTGGGTCACTTTATTTAGTTTTGGTATTAAGTCCAGCAACCACAATGTTGTCACCTAATTTTGGAGTTAAAATATGTCCTTACGTTAATTCTGACCCTACTCCTCCCACCTGAAAACTGTTCACCTTGCTGGCAGACATCTGTATCCTCCATGATGCCCCAGCTGTTAGGGAGGAAGGGCCATCAGCACACCCAGGGTCACAGCAGATCTAGGGATGCCCCAAAGCAAAGTGCTTGGGTTCCTGAAACACATTGTATCCCTCTGCTATGTATATCCCTCCGCCAGTGTGAGTTCCAGTTCAAACCAAGAGGGTCCAGCTGACTGGAAACCTGGTTACCTCAACTAGGTCCTCTCTGTAAAGAGAAGAGAGGTGGAAACCAAGTGGAGGAAGCGTCATTGGTTGTTGTCTCACCAAAAAGGCTCCACACTGCGAGGCTCCAGTGCTGCCTTACCACAAGAAGCCCTCAAGGTCTTGAAACAGATGCTAGAAAAAGATGGGGAGGGACCCTAAGGAAGGGAGTGTGCAAGGGCCAAGTGCCGATTCTCATTGACTCTGATTGAAAAATTGTAATGAATTTGAAGCATACTAGCCATGGTTGTTCTCTAAAGCTTCATAATTCAGCAAGTTCACTACAAATCCGCCAAACTACCTCTGGTTTTTATTTCAAAGTCCTGCCACCTCCAAAAATGTTAGACGCAGTCAAACACATGGCTATGATTTACAGGCATTGTATTGACAGGCATACAGGTCCCCCTCCCTCAGCTTCACAGGCTTGGCCTCAGTGAACCTGGGCATTTGAGAAACATTGAGTGAGATGTATGCATGCACACTCAATCTGAGGGGTTGAACTCAGAAAGAACCAAAGCTCCGTTGTGATGGAGAAGGCCAATGTTATTCTTAGATTTTTTTTAAGTAAATGGAGTTTGATTTTAATAGGCATGTAGCAAAGAGAAGATAACAGCGATTGATTTATATTGCTATTTTATATTTAACTTAATAAGTGACTTCAATATTATCCTATATCCTTTAACAACACTAGCTTGATTCTTATAGCATATGATTCCCAGTAATTAACATATAAAAATGGCAACATCCTGGAACCCTGTGATAATAGAACTTAGCAGACAGTAGAGTGGAAATGCCAGTCGACTTAAGTCCTCTTATTTAAAAATTATGGACAGACATGCATTTGCCTCTGGCGTATTATATACAGAAAACTCGAAATTAAATTTTCAAAATGACAACTTCTGTTGAGCTTCGCCTTTCTTCAATCCTTACTAGTTAAAATCTAGTTATGCAAAACAGATCTCCTAATCACCACTGGCCTGAAGGAGAAATGTCCTTGAAGGGCTGTCTTCCAAGTGCCAAGTGTCGCAGTGTCTGAGGAGTAGAAGTGGCTGTGTAATGGCTGTGAGAGTTCATCTTTTGCCTTCTTTCCTTCTGCCCCTTCCTGCTTGTCACCTTCCCCATGTCGCAGCACTCTGTGTCCATCCTACCACCTACTGCTAGTGTCAGCATTGCTGTCCGCATTGCCTTTGCTTGGATGTCACCTCCTTTCCTTTAACTCCATCTAAAAGGGTCAAGGGAGAGGGCTGTATATGGCAAAGCAAGTAGGCTACCAAAGACCTATATCTGATAGTCTCTCAAACGGCCAGGCGGCGCCTTCGTTCTTCTTTGGGGAAGATCTGTAGTAAATGAATAAGAAGGGAAGATCAGTGGGACACAGGCATATCTAAGCAGAATTAAAATGACTATGTATTCCTTCAGCTGTCTGTAACTATCTATCACCTTCTCCCTTTTTTGTTTTAATTTTTAATTTGCTTGTTATACCTAAAGTTAGTTTTTAATAGCCTATTTCCCACATCTCTTTCCTTCACTTCTCATAAACTGTGGATCAAGGACCCAAACTAAGAAACAAACAAAAGCTGGTACAATACTACAGCAAATCTCGGAAACATATTCAGACTTCACCAGTGCCTTGCTCTTGGCTCCCTGTGCTAAGGTCGTGGTCTTTTCTGATCTTCCATGAGCTTGACCTTGAAGAGTAGTGGCTCTTTATTTTGTGGAACACATTTCAATTTGGGTATATGATTTTTCATAATTAGAATGAGCTTATCCATTTTGAGGGCAGAATTCCGGCAGATTTAATGAATGTTTCTCAATATGCAGGCACATAAATGTTGACATGTACGGTAACTGGTTGGTTTAGCCTTAATTATTTTACTAAAGGGTGCTTGGCACATTCTTTTACTGTGGCAGTATTTTTTTTTTCTCCTTATGATCAGTAATTACCTTTTGGGAGATTTGGGGTCTGCATGTTTGGGTGTTTCCCTTATACTTTTACCATCTGCCATAGCATCCAGCAGACTTGTTCCTGGGGTATGCCAGTGTGACTCCCCATTTCACCCACTCCTTATACGTCATTCATTGCCATTCTTCTCTAGAGCGGAGCCTTTCTTTCTCTCCCCACTCATTTGTTTATTCAGCAGTCTGTACCAAGATAGACTGCTAGGTGTTTGTCCTAAATTATCACTCAGTCTTACCATTATTTCTTTTGTTGCTCAAATTATTCCAGTTTTGACTGCTGAGGCTCTTTCAGAACAACTGCTAGTCCTTTCAACCTCTTGCACCATTGCCAAGGACCTTTTTCTTTTGGTTCCATGATGCTGCAAATTAATTTTGCTTTTCCCAAGTACAACCAGGTATCATAATTTTTTTCAAAGATGACCTAATTTTATTTTCTTTTAATTGTAAAAACAAAGATCTTGGTTCTATGATTGTACTGCCTGGGCTCTGTTACCTATAGATCACCTCTGCAGATAGAACTTGGAGATAAAGATGATATAGGTATTGTTATATACTAACTTGTGTATACACACCCATATATTTATTGCTGGTTCTCACATTAGTATTGCTGAGGCTACTGATTCTAATCAAACACCATAATATTCATTCTGCATTTCCCTCTTCTCTTATTTGACCTTTTCTCTCAGACAGTAAGAAGACTATAATGTGTATTATTTATAGTGCAATATATAATATTATATGTAATTTAAAATATATTATCTTTTTCTCCATATAATTATGTATATATTCTATATATAATCATATTATATTTCCTGGTTTGTTCAGTGTCAACATATTCCTAAAGTTTTTCACAATTTCTAGCCCAGACGCTTATACTAACCAGGGAACAGTATTTACATATAATTTTTGTTGCCTTTAGCCCTACGATGTGCAGTCAGAACACTGTTTTCCGGTGTTTAGTTAGACCTTTCTTTCCCATAGTCTTTCAGTGTAGCTGTTAGTTATTTGTAAGATATTTAATTATAGTTGTATTCCTTTCTACTTCCCCCACAAGCACACCTTGTTGGTTACTTTTAATACACGGCAGAGAATACTCTTTGTTGTATACAGCCTCAGGGGTTTTGACAAGTGTGAACAGTCACATATCCATAGTCATGCTACAAAACGTTTCCATAGCCCCAAATATCCTTCCACCCTCCCTGCACCTGGCAAGGATTTCTATCCATTTCTCTCTCCCTGTGTACCCTAAATGAATGATCAAGGGGTCTGGCTTTCATACGTCACATTCATTGGAGCTTCTTTTGTCTTGTGTGAGTAGCATTCCTCTGCGTGCACATTGTTTTCGTCCCTGTCGCATGCTCTGTGATCCTTGACCACACCTCTCATGTTTATTTTCATGAAACTGTCTGCTATATTGATGCTTGTTTGATTGCTGGTTGGGACCCCGAATTTGTGCCTCCTTCAGCACAGCCCATACCTGACTTCATCTCATTCACTGCGGGTATCCTCTACAACCATCAGTCCCTTTAGCACTCCAAGGAGGATTACAGTCATCTCTTAATTATCTGTGGTAAGATTGACAGAGACACTATGAATAATTGAAGTCTCTACATAATCCACAAACTTCTTCCGCCAAGTACTTAAAGGTAACAAAATTGACTCCTTTTAAGTTTTATATCCCTTCCCTTCCTTTACTCACCCTCTGGTAGCAACACTAATGAGTCCTCAGGTGACTATTAAATTGGAAAGACAGAGAAAAGGGGAAGCAGTGGCTGTGGGTATCTACATAGTAGATGAAAAGCCCTGACTCGCTGAGAATTGATTACACACTAGTAAAAAGACTGAGTGGGGATTATGAGTCTTTATTGTGACCTTGGCGCTGGATTGGAGTGTGTTGGTTTCCTTCTTGAGACTCTGATTATGATTTTAAAGAATTTTTCATCATTCTTTAGCACAGCAAATTTCTCACCTCAGTGACAAACTTACTTATGTAGTCCTGAATATCTGCCCAAAACATACCTAATATGTCCCTACTGAAAAATACTGGCCCCCAGCTCCATTCCCTTCTGTCTAGGAGGGCTTCACTGTAGACCTGCAGTTAGTCTGTGGCAACAGGAGGCTCTTCATTGTATTAAAGCAGACATTGGTAGCCTCCATCCATGGATGGGCACTATGGGTAGTCTCCGGAGAACCTGGGACCTACTAGAACAATGGTTCTCAACCTGCAGGTCTCAGCCCCTTTGGGAGTCAAACGACCCCTTTGGGAGTCAAACGACCCCTTTGGGAGTCAAACGACCCCTTTGGGAGTCAAACAACCCAAGACCACCAGAAAACATATATATTTACATTATGATTCATAACAGTAGCACAATTACAGTTATGAAGTAATGCCAAAAACAATTTTATGGTTGGGGTCGCAGCATTAAGAAGGTTGAGAGCCACTGTTCCAGAGAGGACTAATGTCAGCATGCTGGAGTGTGTGAACACTTCAGTACAGCTGCAAGGACACAGCAGTGACAGAAGGAAGACCTAGAACCAGCGAGAGCATCTGGAACTGCTCCAACACCAAGACTGAAACTTGGGAGCCCTCCTCTCTGTTTCTTACCCTCTTAGGGTTCTTCTGTCAGATTCCAGAAGGTTTCCCTACACTGAAAGTTCTTTTCAAAAGGAAGTTTTGAACCTCATTTTTCTTCCAGATCTTATTGCAGAACCTTTTATATAATAAACACCTGGTAAATATTCTTGAATGTACTAAATATTTTTAGGTGACTTAAAGGACATTTTAGTCTATTGACTCAACAACAACAAAATCTGATCCCCTTGTGTTGCTTATGAGGAAAATAACTTAATTATACTTTGTAGGAATCCTTAAAGCTTTGTCATATGTCAGATAATTACCTCATAAATCACCTATATGCTAATGAGTATGTGCACATTTTTTTTCTATTAGTTTTGAGACTGCGTTATGAATCTTCCTTTCCTACATCTTGAGAGATTCTTGAAAAGCAAATCTGTAGCCCTCTCTTTTGATGATCTAGTAGAACATGACTTTGACTTATTATAAAAACTCATTATGTAGTATGAAATTGTGGCAAAATGCTTTATTTCAGGGCTTTAAGTTTAAACAACAAAGCTGTATTATACAGAATTGACTATTGGCTCAGCTGACTTTTAAATGTCTATGGAGGACTTTCTGGAAAAAAAAATCATCCACAATCCCTGTGTTTGGAGCTTTAAAAATATATACTTGGGCTGGGCTTTGCAATCATGGTTTGATTCTGCCTCATCTGAAAAGTACCCAACAATTATAGCCCCATGGATGCTGTAGGTCCAGCTTCAGGTGCAGTGGTTTGGATGCCCTGTTTTCTAGTGTAGTGGTTTGGATACCCTGTTTTCTAGTGCAGTGGTTTGGATGCCCTGTTTTCTAGCTGTGGTAGAACCAAGTGTATATTTGTCTATGAGTTCTGAGAAAATTATACTTAGGATAAGAACCGTAATTAAGATGCACATGTGTTAACACATTGATGCTTAGATACACAACGTTTGCACACTAGGATCCTACAGACTGAATTTGGGTCACACATAGTTTATATTTTGGACCACAGACCATTGGTTTCAAAGAAAATCTGAACAAAATTTTAAAATCAAAACGTTCTACAAGAGTAGATGAATTTTGCTTTGATTTTTTTCCACAGTGTTCCGGCTGCTGGAAATAACTGGCTCATGTTAACAAAAACTCGCTTGAATTTCTACCACACAGTTTCTACAAAGTTCTTCTGAAACTCTAAATGTTCCGTTCCTCATAGCATGAAATCTGGAAGAGTGTCCTGCCTTTCTCATTGTTCACCTGTGAAAATGTTACAGCTAGTCCACATGTGCTGAACAAAGCTGGCATTGAGGTGTTTTTCTGGGGCAAATGATGGATTTATGCTGCTCTGCCCACATATTCTTGGCGAGCGCCCTTTTGACCACTGGCATGCATTTGTAAAACTGTCTGGGTCTGGAAATAGAGCCTGTGGTTATGGAGTGGGTCCAAGGTAACTGGTCCACACAAGGGAGTCAACCCATGACCTTGACCCCATTACCACAGTGTTCTACCCAGCTGAGCTAAATAATCAAGGGATTGTTTCTTGGTGACCTGATATGATCAGATGGTATATACTAAGGGTTTGCCTGCAGACACGGGGGAGATGTCAGGAAAAGGAGAACTTGAGATAATGGAAAGTTATCAGACTCCCCCATTAGTTACCATGCTACCGTTAGCCCAGTAGGCACTAAATTGGTCTTTGTCATTATAACTAAGTCTATTTCTGTAAAATTGGAGCTTTAAAAAAATTGTTTGGGGAAAAGTGTTCCTTTTCAAGGCTTCAGAATTTCAGTTTAGTAATTGATGGCATATGTACAAACAGTTCTGAAACACAGTTAAGAGAAGGACCGTCGGGCTGAGTCAGGGGATTCAAGTCTTTGTTTGGTCCCGAGTGTCACTGATGGGTCTCTAGACTCTCTGAGCTTTCGAAGGGATTAGATAAATACACTATGATTCCTGCAGCCGTAGGAGATTTTTTTATAACTCCACAAAATTTTGAACCACTAAAAACATTTTTTTGCACACAAATCTCTTATTCTTGAAATTTCAAGTGGAATATTTTCACTGAGGCATATAATTAAATAAACGTGATTTCCAAAGCATCTGTTAAAAAAAATTTATTATTGAGGGGATTGGATAAATAATTAGCAGTTAAGAGCCCTGGCTGCTCTTGCAGAGGACCTGAGTTTGGTTCTTAGAATACACATGATGGTTCCTGAGAGTCTGTAGCCCCAGTTCCAGCAGATCTGACGCCCTCTTTTTGACTTGATAGGCACCCGTCATACACGTAGTATCCAGACATACATGCAGACACTACACTCACACTCATACTGTCACAAAAATAAATCAATTTAAAAGATATTTTTGATATTGGTGCCTACATAAAATCAACGTAATAGGTGTGGTTTACACAGAAACCAACACAGATCCAATACATATGTACATAAATAAACAAATAAGGCATATTTGATGTTGCATGCTGAGTTCCTAATGGCATTTTATATTTTGAATTGCTTATGAAATACCTTAAGCTATTTTGCCTTCTTAGAAAATAGTCATTGTTTTAGATAGACTGGAGATGTCTTTTGGAATAATTACTCATGTGTCTCCTGATTGGGGCATCATAACTGTGGGCCATTTGGAACCACCTCTTCTCATGTTAACCTGATAAATTGAATATGGAACACGTTTGTTCAGAATTCCCCTGCCAAACTGTACATTTTGCTGAATCTTTCTCTGCTCCTTTTTCACTACTACACTCAAATCTTACTTTTACAGAACTGAGATAATGGTTGGATTTATTGTTCTTTTATCCAAACTGAGTCTTCCATCTCTGGATTGACTGGATTAACAAGCACCCAGAGCTCAGTAGGACAGGTCCTAGAGAGAGGTAGGATCAGTGTAAAATGAATGACACCAGCTTAGTCACACTTGAAAAAAAATATATTGGCTTGACTTTCCAAATAACCTTCCAAAATGAAAAGCACAAATACCATGGGCTTCTACAGAATCAAATATGTCTAATGTTTGTGAAAAAGATTAGCTATTGGAAGTCGCTTCAATATTAGGTGGTGAAGTTTAGAAAGACTACAAACATGGGGAAACCAGAAGCATTAAATCTAAAGCCAAACAATACAGGTTGCAGATGCTACGCTTGACAGTTGTCCTTCCAACCCTCGTCTGAGTGGTCCTGACAGCGAGTTCCACCCTGACCATCAAGAGCCATTCAGAAACACAGGCTAAGAGAGTCTCAAATACTCTGCCACCTGTATAAACACACAGGTGGGCAAAAAGATGTAGTTCTTACTGTCATTCCTTTGTGTGATAAGATTACAAACAGATCTGATATTTTAAAATTAACCCCAGAGATAAAAATTTAAGTGGCGAAAAGTAGTTCACATTTTTAAACAGATATGCTGTAATCCATTAGGGATGTTTCAGTCTAGCCCCCAGCTTCCGGTTTACTTAATCACATGCTTTATTGGGCTGGGCATTTCATTACAAATACGTGCCGTCTCCACCACAGCTTTCTTCTGTCATTTCCTGAGCACATAGGCAGCCATTTTGTACTATAAAACATCAGGAATCTGCAGGAATTATCCATCTGTGGTATTGAAGAAAGGAAAAATTAGCCATTGCTACAGGAAGGGGAGGGTCAAGAAAACACACTTACAAAGCACAATAGTAGTTTCACAGTCTAGCGGACTTGCAAATAGAAGACTGATGCTTGCAACAGACTATAAATCAATCTCTGATTCCATTGGCCAGATTGTAAATCATCACCATGCTAAGTCACTAAAGCATTTCCACGCAAAAGCAGGCTTTTGTGATTGTGATTATTTGCAATTCTCTGTGAAGTGCTGGCAAAACGTAGTCAGACATGCAGCTGTCGTTGTTTTCTCGTCCTTGCTATAGATTCTTTTGTGATGATACATGGGTGGAGAGCAGAATTATATCCATTCTCTTATAAAATAGAATCCCTTAGGAAACTTATTCCTATGGGAAGTGATTGTCCTGGGCCCTCTGAACAAAGGGAAACATTATCGATATCTTGATGGGCCTTTAGTCGTTGCCATTCTGGGCCACACTTCCTTCAGCATGGGATCTGGAGAATGCCCACAGTACTTACTGTGCATATTAATAAGTGGACAGTAACTCTATTTGAAATATTCAGTCACTCTTCATATCTTACTCATAGATACCAAATCTCTAAGCTCACAGTGTAAGTATTGAAATTATGGAAATTGAAATTTTGCTTAAAAATGAATGGAGAGGAGCTGGAGAAATGGCTCAGTGGATAAGAGCACTGGCTTTTTTTTTCCCCCAGAGTATCTGGATTAGATCCCTAGCACCCACATAGTGCTTCACAACCATCTGTAACTCTAGTACCAGGGGCTCTGACACTGTCTTCTAGCCTACATGGGATGGTATCCATGGGTACACTGACGTACATGCAGGTTAAACACTCATACACATAAAATAAAATTAAACTTTAAAAAGGAATGGAGAGTCTTGCAGGAAACACAGGTTTGACATGTTTCCTGAGACATGTCACTTTGGATCTAGAAGAGTCAAAATTATCATGGAGAATCTCATTCAGAAATTCCCAATATAAATAGTTTTTTCTCTTAGTTAAGTCACAGTCAGGAATCAATTCTATTTTTTTTTGGCTTAATGAGAAGGTACTTATAAAATATAATAACAGATATTAGTTAACATTAAATCTAACATAAAAATTTTGAAATCATAATCTTTATGTAATTTATAAACTACTAGGGCTTTTTAAAAATTACCCCCTTCTCCCAAAAATCCCTTTCCTGTAAAAGACCAGGGAGTGTGGATTGATAATATTGATAAGGACTATGTGAAGTCTAAAGACAAAGACAAGTCAGACAAAGTAGAGAGCACAGTATCTACCTTGTGCCATTTGTACATACTTGAAACCTAAGTTTAAGGGGACAATAATTGCCAAAATCAGAAACCAAAGGTATTTTGTGAGATAAGTTTGTGAGCTATTTCTGTTGGTGATGTCTCTCGCGGTAATCATCTCTAATAATAGCTTTGGTTTTAAGTTCATGCTGCATTTTGACCTACTGGTTCTGCAAAAAGGGTGTTTGGTCACCATGAGCACAAACTTTGGGTGACTCAGTGCCCCCATTGCACCAAGACAGTCGATTAATAATTGCTTCTGTGAGGTAAGCAACTCTCTCATTCATTTGGTCTTGTTGAGGCTGTAGACGTACATGGTGGCTGTAGCCAGACTGCTGTTATGCCTAAATGAAACTGGGTGGTGAATTGTGGATTCTGAGGATATCGTTGGCACTGAAAGCTTTATGATGGGCTGAGTTAGGAGGAGCCCTTTGATCCCTTTTTAAAATAGAGAATGTAAAGAAGGCATATAGGTATGATCTTCCCAGTAGCCTCACCCCACCTTTCTCTTTGCATGCATTACTAAGGATGAGAGCAGAAACGCTACTCAACCACTTTGCTTTATTTCCTGCACCTCCTAGAGGACCTGGCCAAACACAAAGTACTCCTCGTGTGCTTGGTGAGTGAGAACAACAGAAACATATAAAAGACCTGCCCTGTTCCTTGACTAGCTCGTGTGTGAACTATCAGCAAGAATCTTCCTCATCTCCACACTTCCTCCTTGAATCCATTCTCCATCCAGTCTCAATTAAAGAAAAATATGCCCACACAGGCTTGTCAGCAAAATATTATGACCCCATCAAGACACGGGATAAGAGTTCTAGTGAATGGTGTTTTCTCTGAAAATAACCTCAATTATTCTACCATGTTCAAAATTGCCTTTTCTTCTCAGAAAAAAAAAGTATGTTAAACCAAAGTTAAGGAGAGCTTTCACCTTTTAAGAAAAGTTTCCAACTTAGTCTCTCTTATTAGAAACCAGTGTAATCACTCTTTCCCATTGTCGGAGGCTCTCACCAGCTCTAGCATGCATTAATTACTCAGCTTCCTTTGTATTTATACAATAAAGGTGAGACAAAAAAACCCATATAATTTTAGATTTTTTTAATGGCACAATGGAAAAGTTTTCCACCTCCAGGATGGGGAGGAAAATCTGAAATGTTCTCATTGTCTTTTCAAGGAAAGTTTATATACTAAAAGGAAGAGGAATATGAAAATCCCTGTATGCAGGTTTAGAGTATACAGAGCATCAGACGAGCAAGCTAGAGTTAACACTGCATGCTCTTAATTTTAAACTTCAGATAAATATAATTTCAGCTTTCATCCTACATGGACTAATTCTTTGTCACTCAACTAATTAATTCCATATGCTAGAGAAAAGATGCTAATTTGGGCATCAAAGTGATCATTTTTTTGTTTAATCAGAGTTATAAAGACAAGCTTTGCTCCCATTAGACTAGATCTGGTGCACCATCATTTATTCTTGCTTGGTGCACATGAATGCCAGCGAAAGTCTATCCTGCTTCTCTCGCATCAGAAGATGGAGTGATAGCATTCAGGTTCCCTTTAATATGGTTCTTCACTGACAGGAAACGCACTCGTATGAGTCACTTTGTTCAGACTGTCCATTTGTTCTTTACACTTAGGGTCACTGTCATCTGTTCTTTCTGACAGGAGATCATGGGAAAATCATATGCACGTTAACCCCTGCAATTGGGATTTTGGATCTATTTACATTTGATATAATGCTTGTGGATAAGGTCCCCCAGCTTCCATAAACCTTTCTAAGTAGTCCTCCCAGAATTGGGTTCTTGGCCAGAGTTAGGTTTTCCCAGCCCAGGCAGTTGACTGAGCTGAGCTGATCCCCACAGGCCTCTTTCCGTCTGCAGGATGAACCTATGGTCAGAGGGCAGTGCACTTGAACAGGCCAGGCCTGGGAAGTCTAGTCAGGGTGGGGAACCTCTGGCAGCTGGCAGAGTAAGGTTAAGAATCAGGTAGAATTTGCTCTCAAAACAGTTTTTTTCTTCCTGAGTTTTGTGCTTGCCAAAGGAAGTAGAGGAAATGGAAGGAAGAAAAAGCAAAGTTGCACACATGAGAAGAGACTATTAATGTTGATTGACATCTGACTTCCTGCACATGGGATGTTGTGTCTACTTAATCTTCAGAGGAGCCCGAGAGCAAGTTACAAAGGATGAGAAGGAAGAAGGTGTGCACATACCCCACGTTCACATAAGTAAACATTTAATTTAAAAAAGCCTTTATAACTATTAAGAGAACATTAAAACGCAAAAAAGATCTACTTCTTTAATGATGTTAAATGTATTTCCCAGAAATCCTAAGTGTTTAGCCAGAGTCACCGAGGCTCCTGCCTACTATGTCTTGAAACCAGTAAGAGTGCATGGGAGAATTTATCAGAGTCAGTGTGCTCCTCAGTAGCTTCTTCTTCTGGAAACCAGAAAGGGAGAACAGCTTCAACCCTGGGTGGCAGGGACAGCTAATAAGCTTCAGAAAGTCCCTCTGTGGATCTGAAAATCAGGCCTTATTAGTATCTTTATCTTTTTTGCTCACACATTCATGCTTATTTTCACTTAATTTTAATTTCTGGCCTCCTCATAAATCTTTTTTCTCTTTTATTTAACCCCTAAGTGCTGAGTTAATAACCTAGGAGTCAAGTTTGCATCTGTTACAAAAATGATCAGCAAAGCTGTCTTGTGATTGATGGATCCCTACACTGGTTCCTAGGAACCAGATTCCCCAGGCCCTGATTGCATTGTTTTTAGGAACATTGGTTATTGGTGATACATGTTTGCCTTGCTTCCAGAACCCTTTAGATTTCTTTCTTTAACGTATTCAGTGTTTGCAAACCCATCACCTTTTCTAGCCCCTCAAAATGGGGAAAGCAAACTATCTCAAGGATTCCCAGCTGCTGAATTCAGTAAAAGCCTGGCCTGAGCCTCTACCCAGCAGCTGTCTGATCCACTTAGGCAGCTATAGGGAAAGACCGCCCTGGTTTTTAAGCCTAAAAGTAAACAAGTTATTTGGGATCTGAAGATTCCTTGCTCTGGATGAAAGGTTGCTGTGAAGACCTCCAATCCTCCTACCTCCATACAACAGCCACACCCCAGAAATGAATGACACCTCAGAAAAAAGGAGATGCTAAGGTTAGGCGTGGGATGTAGCCTTAAGGGATTAATAGAATATGGGATTAAAAACGTTTGTTGTTTTAACACTACTTGTCAACCTCTTAGAAACCTAAACTTACCTGGGAGGAATGTCTAAACAACATCCCCAGAATTAGCATTTTAATTTCGAGAGTCCAACTGCCATACTATTTTAAGATTAACAAGAGAGTTCTGTGTGCATGATTGCATGTATGCATGCATTGCGTTCATGTGCATGCCCGTGTGTGTGGTTTGTGAATGTCGCATGCATGCATGCGTGTGTCCCCCAGGGATCCTCATATTTCTTCCTCCCCAATGTGAAGATTACAGGCATGCTCCACCATTTCTACCTGACTATCCATGTAGGTGTTGGGGATCCAAACTCAAATTCTCGTGCTTGAATGGCAAGCACTTTACTAAGGCAACTTTCCAACCCAAGAAAAACCTTGCTTTTCCTTAGCTACTAAAGAATCAACTTAGTCATCTTTTTTACTTTGTGTGATCCTAGAAAAGCAACCCCTACCTAGTTTTGCATTTCATAAACTGGATGTATAGACCTAGACCTAAACCATTATCTTCATGTTCGGAAAAGCATTCTGGGATTAATAGTATTTTATCTTTCTTCTTAAGTGTCACAGGAATTAGTGCTATACCATAGACTGCTTTCCATTGCTACAACAAAACTCTCAAGGCTAGATAATTTCTACAGAAATAAAGTGTATTTAGATTACAGTTTTTTGGAGAAGCAAAGACATGTCATGGCATTCTCTTGGCCTTGTACTGTGTCAAATCATGGCAGAAAAGGGGAAATGAGAAGTGTGTGGTTCTGAGGAGAAGGAGGGAGCAGAGACAGACCCTCGTCTGTGACAGTCTATTCTCACGGTAGTGTGGTCAATCTGATGAGACCCATCTTACTCTCAAGAGACCTAGTAAGCTAGACTCTTAAAAAAGACACTAGTCTGTTTGTGAGATGGTGCCCCAATTGCCTTACACTAGGCACAGCACCTCTGAAAGATCCCATCAACTGTCAACACTAACACAGTAGGAACTGAGTTCCAGAATCTGAACCTTTGTGGAACAAACCATGTCCATTCCATAACACCATCACAGTGGTATACATGGGAAGCTAAAAAAAAAAAAAAAAAAAAAAAAAAATCCAATATTATTTTAAATCAAGATTGCCTTGTAACAAACAAAAGAATGAATCTATTCATTATTCTTTCCATAATATTAACATAAAAGTAGGTACTTTGCCTCCTAGGTAGCCAAAACAATGGAGTGGGGTACTAATTGGTCAATTTTCACTGAATTTATATCAGATTCATTAGCTCTCCAGTACAATGGGACCTGTATGAGCTAAATGAGCTAAGACCTTTGTGACATAAATTTTCAAGAGAAGCAATAGCTGAAGATCACAGCTATATGTGAGGTTATGATGCAGGGGTTGTTCAGCAGCATGCGAATGTGCTAATGTAGAGCCCAGTTTGGAATAAATCAGACAACAGAAACCTTTATGAGTGGATCTCAGAATAGACTATGGAAATAGTAGTCAAAGGCTTCTGAACTTCTCTGCCTCCATGCTTAGCTTGAGTTTTTTCAAACTCTATAATTTATAAAATGATGAGGAAATATCATGCATAGTTTGTAAAATAGCTACTTATGGGGTAGAAGAACCATTATCCAAATTCAGAAAACATAATGACTGTGAAGTTTGTGTTTTTAAACAGCTGACATTGATCCTTGAGTTTCTAATTTTAATATCGTGGATGCTCAGCTTCTCTAACCTTTGCTAAGGCATCGTTTGTGCTCATAGATATCTCCTGTTGCAGCAGGAGAAATGAATACTGTCCAGCTCCCTTTGACTTAGGACAAGAGCATCTGAACATTGTTCTTGCCTAACTTTTCCAGTCCTTCATAAGGCATTATTTAGTAGTGCCAGCATTAATTGTGGAACTACATACACCCAATGAGCTCTAAAAGAAAAAGTTTAGGCAGAAGTTGGCAGAATTAACACATGAATTAAATGAGAGAGGAGATATGGGAAATATCAGGACTATAGCCACGCCTACTATGTAAACAATCCTTTCCTCAAGGTGTACAGAGTCTTGGAAGAGTTTGAAAATCTCTATTATTTAGAAGAGCTAGAAACAGAGATAACTGCCAAAAATTTACATTGAAATATTCACCCTACAGGAAACAAGGTACTCAGGTGTAGTAGAAGGCCATTCGTTTGTTCCTGGCTACCCAGACCCAAAATAATCACTCAGAAACTATATTATTCAAATTATTGCTTGGCCTATTAGCTCTCCATTCTTTTTAGATAACTCTTACATCTTAATTTAACCCATTTCTATTAGTCAGCGTATCGCCATGTGGCTGTGGCTTACCGGCAAGGTTCCAGCATGTCTGCTTCCAGTGGTGACTACTTGGCATCTCCTTCTCTACCTTCTTTCTTCCAGCATTCAGTTTAGTTTTCCCCACCTAGATCTATTGTACCCTATCACAGCCCAAGGCAGATTCTTTATTCATTAACCAATAAAAGCAACATATATACAGAAGGACCTCTCACACCTCCCGGGGTTGTTGAGTGAGTTGTATTGAGAAAGGATAGCTGTATACCTGACAGTTGATATTGGTTCATAGGTTCACTCCCTTTGCAAAGTAGAAGGCATGCCCAATCTGTGATCATAGACAACATACGGACCAGGATGGCTATGAATGAGCCCCAATCATAAGCATCATGTCACAGTGTTAGAGGTCAAGCCATCCTGGGTGTGATGTGTAGTGGATACTCACTCATGAATGGAGGAGTGGATGTATGGTTGTAGCATTACCACATTCTACTTTGCCATATGCATTTTTTGGAGGTTCTTAACCCAAAATAGCAAAATAGCAGTATTACTTAGGTCTAGTCCTGGTGTTTTCCTATTACTTGCTGAGGTTTTGCTCGACCATGCACAAGTTTACCATTGATCATTTAAACCCCCCAATAATTTATATTTTATGAGCTAAAAATCCATTTCTCTCATACATACTCTGTCATATTAACTGATAAGTCATCTACGAACACTTCTGCCTACTTATTCTTAACTATGATCAGATCAATTTCTTCCAACTGCTGTTTTTTGAGACTCCTCCGTTTGAAGCCTCATATTTCCATGGCAACTGTATATTTCTGTTGCCCCCCCCTCCTTGCCAAGAATTTCTATTCTCCTGTACTAATGCTCACAACAGAATTGCTCATGACAGAAAAAGTGTGGACATGCCCACATGGCCATTGATAGTTGAGTGGATAAATCAAATATAGCATGTGAATATTATTTGACCTTTGTTTATTTTTAAGTACCTTTATTACATTTATGTATTTGTTTAGGTGTATAAGTTTTTGGCACCCACATATGTGTAAGTCAGAGAACAAATTATGGGAGTCAGGAGTCTTCTTCTGCCATGTAAGTCCCAGGTATTGAACTCAGGTTGTCAAACTTTGTGGCAAGAATCTTTACTAGCTGAGTCATTTCACCAGCCCTGTTTGGCGTTTAAAAGGTGTGGGATACTTTTGTATTGTACAACACAGATGAGCCTTGAGGAACTTATGCAAACTGAACTAAGACATACACAAAAGGACAATTTATAACACAAGTCTGCTTCTATGTAATACCTAAAATTGAGTCATGTTCATAAAAACAATATAAAATGGTCACCACCAACTGGAAGAAAGAATGGAGCTATGCCATTCTTGAGTAGAGAATTTCACTTGGAATAGTGAAAAATTGTAGGAAGGATAGGGAATATTTGCACAACAAAATGATTGTCGTTGGTGGCACCGAATCATGTATTTCAAAACAGATGAGGTAAGACACCACATTTTGTCAAAAGTAAAAAGAAAATAAGAAAGGAAAACAATAAATAAAAATTCTATTCCCTTCTTTGCTCCGTCTTTAACTTACTCTTCCTCTGTTTTTTTTTTCTTTTTTTTGTTTTTTGTTTTTGTTTTGTTTTGTTTTTCTATAACCTGCTGCCTTACTCTGGCCATCTCTGGATAGGCTCTCAGCTCTATAACCTGCTGCCTTACTCTGGTGACCTCGCCCACCAGGTTTGAGCTTGCAACTTTTCACTGTGCATTGCCCAGGCTGGGAAGACTGCCAGCCTCCACCTCATTGGGCTGCTGGATCTCATTCCCATCTGTCGCCACACTCACCCCATTGCAGTCGTCTCGCATACTTTTGCAAGCACACTTTCCAGATATTCTTCTTTAATCTGTTTTTCTTTTAATTCTTTCATCTGTCTCCTTCCGCTGTAAATCCTTTAGATGAAACAGTTTTGCAGAGGTGGTACTGCGGCTAGTACTGGGACTGTTTGCTTAGGTTTCTTGGAAGTGTTCCCAAGTCATGTTTAGGGTAGCAGTAGGGCTCAACAAGTAAAGTGCTTGCCACTGTGCCTGAAGGCGTGAGTTTAATTCCAAGATCCTCTGTGGGAGAGAGAGAATCAGCTCCCACACCTTGTCCTCTCACTTCTGCGGGCACACCCTACACATAAAGATTCAGGTCTTCACTCCCTCTTCACCGGCTAACAAGCACATAATTGTCTTCTCTCAGAGGCCACTGTTCTAGCCTAGCCACAGGCCTCCCTGTCTCTCCACAGTCATCCCAAAACAACCTGTTGATGTTTTGCTGTTTTCTTGATGCTTTTCGGCTCTCCAGCCACAGTGATCTTTAGAAAACACCTCTCACCCTCTGTCACCTCTGCTCAGAAGGATATGGTTACTCCTGTTTTCCCTCCGCCACCTCTCTCAATCCATTTTCTCACTAGTGTCTGTCCCCATTGTTACTAACGAATGCCCTTCCCTGGCTCCAGCGCTCCACTCCAGACTCCTCTCAGACTTTCAGCCCTTGCTTTTCTACCCGCATCTCATGAAAGTGCCCCTCACTTCAGCCACACTTTTTACTGACTGGAAAATATGCCGTCTCCAGCTCATCATCTCTGTGTGTGCTGCTTCCACCACATACAAAACTTCCCACCGAGTCACCTGCTAGACCTCTTGAATGCACTGTCTTAGTTAGGGTTACTGCTGCTGGGAAGAGACATGACCATGGCAAATTTATGAAAGAAAATATTTACTTTTGGTGGCTTGCTTACAGTTCAGAAGTTTAGTTCATTATTGTCATGGCAGGAAACAAGGAAGCATGCAAGTAGACATGAGAACTCTCAGCTACTTCTCCAGCTGAGAGTAGCCTGACTCTTAGACAACAGGAAATGATCTAAAATATTGAATATAAGATGTCCATATAGTGAGCATATATGAGACCTCAAAACCTGCTTTCACAGCGACACACTTCCTCCAACAAGACCACACCTCCTAATAGTGTCACTCCCTTTGGGGACCCTTGTCTTTGTCCATTTTCAGGTAAGCATCATTTTTGCACTAGACATGTTTTAGTTGCTGAAGTCCCTGTCATCATTCTTCCTAACAACTTTCACAGTTTGCTACTATGCAGTTGTGCTTGCTGATGACCGTCTTCTCCCTGAGAGTGTAAACTCCATGTTTATTATAATGTCTGACACACAGTAGGTGCTGAAAAATACTTCTTAAAGAATAAGTGAAATGCAGGAAGGTAGAAAGGGGAAGGAAAAAAGGAAGGAGGAGGGGGAGGAAGAAAGAGACAAAAGGAGGGACAGAAGTTTCCCACAAAGGTGTTTCAAGTAACCGCTGTGGAAATGAACAGGGTCTGGTGTTTTAAGCAAACTTATTCGCGAAAATGTAAACTTTCACAAAGAATATGTTGAAAGGTGATTGTTCCATTTTACAAAAAGATCCATCATGGGATTCTGTACACAGACTACCTAGGTGCATGTAAAATAAAATGTTATTGATAGAACCATATGTATGCTCAGGACTTCTCAGCGCAGATCTTAAAGCCAGGCTAACCCAGAAGCAGTTTCTTAAGGCACCTGACCCAGAGTCACCAGTCCTCACATTTCACAGAGAACAGAGCAGCCTGGAATGTGAAGGCTGTCCCAAATCTCTCACGTGAAAAACAATGGTCACAGCCAGCCAAAGGCCTCATGACTTTTCTCACATGAGTGGTTAATGGGGAGATTAACATCCCAAACTCTCCTTTCTGGGTCTTGGGTAAGTAAGGATGCTGTGGAATGACTTCCCAGAGGGATGCTAAGGAAAGGAAATAGCAAACGGATGCTTCCCTCCCCACCACTCAAGCCCTGCCCATCCCTCTGCCACTGAAGATGAAGAAGTCATCTGACTGCAAAGCTGGGGAGAGAAGCCAGTGTGATCGTAGATAAAAATACAGCTCACTTCCGTGGGGTTGGGGTCACTTTAACAAAGCAAGGCCCTCTCCATGACCATTATGCCCTAATTTTGTTCTCAACCCCCCAGACTCTATGAAACAGTGTGATCTGTAAATTTCACTCTAGCAAGAGAAGTTTTGCAGCTATGTCTGCCACTCTTATTGGGTAGAAAACTTAAAGAGAATGGACTTTAAATGAAATATTTATAATCGTTGTGGAAATGAATGATTTAATGAAAAGTTCTTGATAAAAAGAAAATACTTTGCAGAAGTTAAAACTAACAGCCAAGCAAGCTACTTTTGAACTGCAACTCAGGTGAAATAGTTTAGATACCAAAGGAAAACTATGCCTGGGCTGTGGGGAGAACCGTGACGGCAAACAGAGTCTAGGTTACTTTTAACCTTCAAACATAAGGCTACTCTTATGTCTGAAAAATCCAAAACCTCCAAATTTTTAATAAAATGCAGGATATGGAGGAGGGGAGCAAGCTTGTGGTTTGGCTACACTGTGTTCCCATCAATTTCCAAGGCATCTTTCCTACCCTGGCCCGCCAATGTTTTGAATTTTCTGTCCAAATGTTGTTATATTCAATGGCATCTTGGGAGAAGAATTCTTTATCTAAGTGATATACGAAGGTGCTAACTTCTCCTGTGAATGTATTTAGAATAAGAATGATCTCTAAGCTGCTTCTGAGTACACCGTAGAAAGCTACAGAATATATTTATGGAAATTTTATTTAGATATCTCCTGCACTGTAGGTTATAGTGAGGTCTTGAATATATCAGCAAATCTGAATTATATTTGAAAGTTGATGTTCTTCTATTTTTGTCTGCATTTTTTCTTGTTTTCCTAGCTGCTTCTATAAATGATAACAGGTCATATCTTCAGTGACGAGCAGGAATTGTTCCAGAAGTGGAGGCAGAATAGAAAGACGGAGGAGGAATGAAAGTGCAGAGAGCGGGCGTGAGCAGAGCCTGGGGCCACAAACAGGACATCGTGGAAGAAGGAGCAGAAAGATCTTAAGAGCCACAGGGGTGGGGAGGACTGGAGCAAGACGGCATCTTGTGGTCAGGCATGACCCCTGAGCTCACGAATGCCCGGCAGTTGTGCTTGCCTGAGTAAGAAAGACCCGAGTAAGATCAAGACAATCAGTATTCTAGTAGAAAGGGAAAAGGGGTGTGTGAGCCCTCACCCCTAAGTGAGGGTCTGAACCCATGGACAGTTGTTAGCTTCTAGGGGAGACAGTTTTCTCTAAGATCATGGCTCCCGGTTGGTAGTATGTATGTGTGGACACAGGACCTTAAGCTAAGTAATGAAGCTAAGGGCGACAGTTGACCAATGTCCCAGGAAAGACTGAGCACAGCAAGAAAATTGTCGTAGTAGACAAGGGTGGATGAGGGGGGATGCGAGAAAAGACTTGTTAACTGAAACTGTAGGTTGAAGAGAAGTCAAGACTGGGAAGCCTTCTGCGGTCTGGGCCATGCTAACAGCAGGCTTTTCTGAGCCTTGAGCCTCCTGGGTGTGATGCTCAGAGTGGCCGTTTGTTAGCGCCGCTTCCATGACCAGAAACACAACCCAAAGAGGAACTTCAAAGGAGATATACACAAGAGATCATTCTGTGATTTGTTTTTAAATTGTGATTCTAGTTGGAGATGGATAAGACCATCTTCAAATCTTATAACACATCTTCACATAAAGAGACTCTAGTTTCTGTCACAACGAAGGGGAAGAAAGCTAGCTTAAGCAGAGCTAGTGTGGAAGCACGCCCAGCTTTCAAATAGGTAGGTAAGTGGATGGATGGGTTGATGGATGGGTGAAAGGATGCATGGATGGAAGGATGGATGAACAGATGGACAAACAGATAATCAATATAATATATTAGAGCTAACACACATAGCTTAAATTCACTATTTAATTTAAAAGGACTAGATATTTAAAGGTAAAAGGATTTAAGGAGAATCTGCCTACACTGCAGAACCTGCACCATGGAGTGCCTTTCTCCTTATTCATCCACGGTGACTGTCGCGTGATGGATAGGTCCTACTTGTATTTCAGCCATAGCTGCCTTTCATTTCAGATTTTCCTACACATGCTGAGGAAACGCGATGTCCTTGTAATGTGCCACCATTGCTGCTTTGTGCATTTAGCTACTGATGTGACAGATGTGCTAATCACATTACCTAGAGCAGCTTGGGAACCGGGGGCACTGCTGTAGAGTAACTGTGACCTGGAAGAAAGAGAAGAGCACACAGTGTAGACAAGTTCTAATCCCAGGCCTGGACAGAACCAATGAGAAGTGTGTATCCACTTCAGAAACACTCCCTCCTGTTTCCCCCAGGGCTTTTGAGTCTTCCTTGATAAAAGGAAAGTGTTTAACTGAATATTCAGTAAGTTCCCTTGTTTCCTGTAATTATATAATCTCGTGTATTTTACCTTAAAATGGCAACGGACTGAAGTTCTGGAGGGTCTCATTAGAAAACTGTTCAGTTTTTAGTTACATATGAATGATAATCATTCTGTGTTTTAATTCTTCATTGAATTAATAGTCAGAATTGTTCACCTGTAATGACATAATGCTATGCTTGATACAAAATATGTTAATGAAAAGAAGGAAAGAGAGGAGAGAAAAAAGAAAACACAGCAACTGTGTTATTTTCCTGCTTCTGTAATCTGATTTTACTTAAGTTTCATGCCTACTGTTGTTGTGTTATTTAGAATAAAGAATTACAGCTGCATGAGCTCATGTCATACATACCTTACATTTGCCAAGGAAAAAGTGTGAGTTATTAACTTTGTTCTTCCCCTCCAGATTTGGAAAGAAGAAAGATGATAAGGGTGGAAAGGTGGAACAGAAAGGTACCCAGAAGCCTGGGAACCTGGGAGAAGAAGAGCTGGAAAAAATGAAAGAGGAGACGGGAAGGTGAGCAGATGACCGTGCCCCCCCTTTGTCCGCTACAGAACCTGTGTTTGAGTCAGTAACTCCCAGGAACCAACAGGAGCATAGCAGAGGGCTGTGCCTTCCTGGCAGAGCCACCGCCCAGGGAATCTTTATCACATTCATAAGAAGAAATCGGCTGTGTTTTCGTTTTATCAGTACCTACAGTCCCAAACTATGCTGCTCCCGTTCTGACTCCATCAGTGCTTGTTTTCCCATGGCTTAAAGAATGATTTTTCTCCCTGCTAATCCAAAGGTCGTTTTGATATTGATGTTTAGAGCTCTCACGTTCCCCTAGTCTGTTCCTCGTTTTTTGACAGCCTGCTGTATGCCTTTCTTAATTATATTCTGCTAACTCCCTTTAGGTCGTGTAATTTGAGAAGTCCTCCATTTTTCAAAAGCTACAGTCTTTTACTAGGCTATCAGCAGGCTGAAAAGCATGCTGCCCGTCTGTTAAAGGGCCGGTTTCATATCCAGCAGTAATGACAGTTTGCGAGGGCCAAATTCTCGTACTTGAAGAGCGTCGTGTTCTGTTGGACAAGAGGTCCTTCACTCATCTTTGAAGTTAATTCTGGCACTTCTCCCAAGTAGTTGTGTAAACATCTGACTTTACAACATGCAATTGAATATTCATATAGTTTTGCAATTCTCTGCCTTCCAAACAAAATAAAGCTCGGAAAAATACTAAGATAAGGCAGAGCTGGATCTAATGGTACATATGTGTGATTACTCAGGAAAAGTCAAATGTATCCAGTTTTTCGCTGGCTTATTAGCTAAATTTATCCTCATGGTTTTTAAGAGTCCATTCTTATATTTTGTCTCCATAGTGGACACACTAAGAGAACCACATCTATCCACTGTGTTTTCTTGCACACCGTAGTCTGAAGTATATCCTGTTAACCTTTAACCCCATCTTGCAGTCAATTTCCATTGAGAAGACTGACTTTACCAATAAGGAGGCGGGGGAGAAGCTATTTAGTCCTCTCTCATTTTTGAGAAGCTGATAAGCCCTGACTCCAGGGTCACTAGAGCAGTTAAACGGAAATCAAGAGCTCTGCATTGTAGTTGACCAGTCACCTGACAGAGCTCCCCTAAAGACAGGAAAAGTGTCCCATCAGAGCCCAGGCTTCAGTCATCCTGGACTGGACTGGAATTCAGGGACAGACCTAATGCAGCACTGCAGAGACATGTGCACTGGGGGCCTGCATCATAGGTATTTCTGCTCCCCCCACCCCCGACTTCATTTACTGAGACTGTGTCCCGCGCCTCATCTTCGGGAATAGGAATTGTTTGCTAGAATGCAGAGTGGACATTTTTTGCAGTTCAGTGCTTGCTTGAAATGGGAGTAAAAATCTCCCAGTGGCGGGTGGACTGCGTGCCAGCTAGAAAATTGATAACTCATAAAATAAGGTGAGCTGTCTTTAAGCAGGAGTTCATTTCCTTTCTAGTTTTGCCTTTGGATGCAGGTGCCTGAGGGAGTTTTGTTCTTAGAAGCAAAGCTGTAAATTTGCCTCTGCTGACTGTACGGACTTCAGGACCAATATTCTTAAAATATGTCTGGTGAAAATATTGAGAAAGAACTGTACTATTAGCCTGCACCTAAGTCACCTCCCACACATGGACACATTAAACAGATCCAGTACAGGTTTCCTACCGACAACATGGCCTCAGGAGGGCACGGAGCAAGTTGAAGGAGCTGATTTTAGGGTTGGGTGCTGTGGAATCAGTGACCAAGGAGTTTTAACACTCAGTGGTTGAGGACCATGGGGGACCATGAGGAGCATGGAACATGGCGGTTAAGGCTGAGCATGTGGCGCTGCTCACAGCCCCGCAGTGCCGCTCCTTGGCTGTCCATCATTCAAAGGAAACCAGTTTACCGCTCTACAGATCTCAGCAAGTGTACTACTCTTTGTGGATAGTTGCTACAGAGAAAAGATGAAAATAGAAAATAATGATAAATGCTCTTATCGTCCTTTTCTTCAATATAATCAATATCTGTTTCTTTGAAATGAGTCAAGTTATCTTATTGCTTACTAATTCTGTCATAGTTCTCCCGGGTAATAGTTTTCCATTAACCCTTTTCAAAGTGTTTAAAGCCCTTAAATAAAATACATACTGTATAGCATTGGGGGTAGCCAATTATCAGAATCAGTTTTTAAACCTCAAGAATTTTTTGAGCTGCTTTGGCCATTGGTTCTTTGAAATGGATAGACAGCTATAAGAAAATGCTTTTAAAGTGGATTTATTTTTGAGAAGCCACATTACCAATACACCAATAAAAGTCTAAATCAACTTCCTTCTTTGCACAACCAAGAAGAAATTGCCAAAAATGGAGGTGGAAAAAAAAGAATTTAAATTGAACCATGAAACAGTCTATAGACCACCTGTGTCTGAATGAATTGCTAAAAGAGATTGGTAAAGATAACTATCCCTGAGCCCCACCCAACACTGGAGAACCCAAATTTGGAGAGTTGCAGTCCAGGAATCGTTGTTTACTTGATAGATAAATCTGAAGTGACTCCTCAGCTTTTTGAAATCCATGAAACGCTGGCTTGGAGGAATAGGATGCAGCTGGGGCATCAAGCCTTATTTTATGAAAAATGATACATAGGATAGTTGTGGAATATTAGTTTAAAACATGTTACATTCACTTATGCTGTGGAATATTTGTTTAATGATGCAAAGATGTGTTGCATTCTTTTATTTTGCATTTGTTTAACACTGTAAAGCTGTGTGATTTGGTCTAATAAAGAGCTGAATGGTCGGTCAAGAGCTAGGCAGGAGAGAAAAATGGGTGGGGCTGACAGCCAGAGAGAATAAATAGGAGGAACATCTAGGCACCAGCATAAGGAGAGAGAAAAGGAGAGGAGAATGCCAGGAACCAGCCACCCAGCCACAGAGCCGGCAACAGAGTAATAAGGAAAGAAAGATATATAACGTATAAACGTAAAAAACGTATAAAAGAATAAATAAAGAGAAATGGGATAACTTAAGTTAGAAACGCTGGCTAGAAACAAGCAAAGCTAGTGCTGGTCATTCATAAGTAAGGCTGTGTCTTCGTGTATTTATTTGGGAGTTGGATGGTGGGGCCCAAAGAGTAAAAATACCAACTACGCAGAATTTTTCCCTAAGAAGACTACAAATACTATCACCTTCCTTCATGTGCTTCTCCAAAGCATCCTACCTAATGTGCTCTCCCATGGACCTGTGAAAGCCTTTCTCAGCATACCTGGGCCAGTATGAGTCATTCTCTAGAGCACCTAACCTCCCTAACACTACAACACTTTAACATAGGTCCTCATCTTCTGGTGTCTCCCCAACCATAAAATTATTTTTAATGCTACTTTATAACTGTAATTTTGCTACTCTTATGGATCATAGTATGAACATCTGTGTTTTCCGATGGTCTTAGGTGACCTGTGAGAAAATCATTTGCTCCCCCCACCAGGGGGTTGTGATCCACATGTTGAGAAACGCTACTCTAGAATTAACACCCCATACCACAGGGGTAGGAAAAGCTCAACAGCTCATGAAGAACATTTTGGAAGCATAAAAATATAAGGATTATTATTAAAGTTACAAATAATTATATCACAATCCCATAGCCATTGTTAATATTTTTATAATGTTTTCTTTGCCTACTTATCATTTGGAAACTTGCTGTCCACACTGCATAGGTTTACAGTTTTATTTTCCCACATGCTGTCCATGAGGCATAGGTAGCATTGTTATATTTTTACATCATTACATCATTATATTCCAAATGCTTTCCCATTCTCTTCATGTTTTTAAAACATTCCATTTTGATCACTGCTGAATAGTCTGTGTGGATAGCATAATAAATTATTTATCTTCCATTGTCAATTATTCTACATACATTTTTTTGATTGTTCCAGATAGCACTTTGATGAGCATCCTGGTACAAAGTCCTTATAGCATACCTCAAAACACAAATTTCTTGTGGAATTCTTCTTGTTGTATCTTTGCCCAAGTATTTATCAAACTTTTGTTGTAAATATCAGGATTATATTATTCCCCTTCTTTCATTTGTAAGGTTATTTTATTATTCATATCTTTTTTATAAATTACCTACATATCTAGTTCCTGATATAGGAATGATTAGTGTGTGTGAATACTTGACTCTACCATGAAAATGTTAGCAAAACCACATAATAACTAGATTAGTTCATAGAAACACAGGGTCTTGAATGTTGATTCTCAATAGGCAGAGGCCTCTGCACAGCCAAGGAAGGTTGGTATGTGTAGAGACATTTCTGATGTCATTACTACAAAAGGATAAGGACCAGGAGGTTTCACTGCCTTTTACTAGGTAGAAATCCCTAAACTTCCTGCAATGCATGACTTCAGTCCTCCACAGGAGAGACTTATCCAATCCAAATGTCAATAGTGCAGGGTTGAGAACCTTTCTAACCCCAAGGCTGATTCACCATATAAGGGAAACTTCCTGGATGTCAGAAACTGTATCACCTCATAGCATCCTGTGATTAATGCAGAGAAATACTGTTTGCCAGATGATGTGACTCTAGCAGATTGGTTAGTTGTGTGAGAAATTGTGCCTTGTGGATATTGCTAATGAACATTCCTTATATATGAGTGTGCAAAAAATAGTTTTTCTTGAAGATGTATTTTAATGCTGGCCTGCTGAGTACTAATATTAGTGATGTGGCCTGTTGATCAGCCATGAATTCCAAGGCACTGAAGAGGTTGCCGTTGACAGTGTATATGATGACAGAGGCATCTGGAAGAACGGAGAGAATCAAACAGAAAAAGTTAATAGGAATAAATGTAAAGTCTTACATTTGGGCCCAGAAATGAGCCGTACAAACACAGGATACGGAAGGTTTGACTTAATACCAAATATATGAAAAATGTGCCTGATGGTTTTAGTTGAGGGTGAGTGTAGCATGAGTCAACATGGGGATGGCCTGCCAAAAGCTTAATCCGTCCTAGGCTGCATTACGGGAAGTCCACGTACAAAATGAAGAAACAGTAATTTCTGTTTTGCACGGCTCAGATCACACCTGGTCTAGCTGAGTCTGTCACATGTAGAGTGGGAAACTCTACAATCTATGAAAAACACTAAAGGACCTGGAGAGACATAGTCAGGACTTTACCTGGTGTTGTGTGTTTAAATAGCTGTCAGATACAAGAGAGAATATATTTATTTACAGCACCACTTTCATCCTATTCTCCTTTGCCTCTCATCAATATGTTATTTACTTGAAGATACTAGTAGAGCATTATAAAAGAGAAACACCCCAAGCATTAAAATGTATTATGAAACAGTGAGTTTGTTGATACTTGAAATGTCTAATAAGAAGTCAATGACTAGATTTAGTTTGTCAGGTAAATATTAGAATTTTATTAACTTCAATCACTGATGTATTCCTTCCATGTCTTAATTATATGCATACATATTCAAATAAATAAAATATTAGTTCTTGCAAATGAAATACATTAAGTCATATACCAACTAAAATAATCACAAGCATCATTAATACTAAATTTTTCCTTAGATGATCTCTAGGGTCTTTTCCAGATGTTAGACTCTGAGAAAAAATCCAGAGGAATCCACATTGAATTTCTAAAGCAAACTCTCCTGAAGTTGCCAAGGCAGTGACTTATAGAGTGTACATAACACTCTTCTTGGGGTGTGCAAGGCCAAGTTTCTCACTCAAAATTGTGTAGTGGGATTTTCTCATCCCCTCTCCGATTTCCTGAGTTTATGATATGTCTCCTCTTGACCCAAGTCAAACGATCCATGGCAACAAAGCCCTGCATTAAATAAGCTCATCATTTTTGTTCATGCCTCAGTGAAATGGGCCGTAATAAAACATCAGTTCTAAAGGTCTTTATTCCCTGCTAGATGATGAACTCAGTATTATATGCAAAGATTATTTGTCCTGACTAAATTAAATTAGCATTTTCCACACATTCAGATTATGTAAATTAGTATCACGAACTGACAGCAAGATTGTTTTAAACATGTCATTAATTTTAGTTGTTTAATTCTAAGAACTGAGTTTGTAATCTTTTCTAAAGTATGATTTTTTTGCATCTTAGAACTATAATGTACTAAATATTTGTCTTCTTAGTACTGTCTCAAGACAGGTAGAAAAAACACACACACATACACCCCACTCCCTATTTCTTTAGGATTGTTGTATTGACTAGCATATATCCACTGACACCAAAGACTCTTTTCCATTAAACCCCCGTATTACTGACCCAGAAATAAAAATTCTCTAAATGCAGCCTCTTACTGAAAATGAAAAATAAAAAGTTAAAAGCATAAAACATATTCACATCTCCCAAGACCCTCTATCCAACTTACGTCTTGTCAGGATTTGCTTTGCAGGGTGCTCATTTGTCACATCAATTAAACATCAGCTGTGTAAGTCGCTTAGAATCTGAGCAGATAAATGAAGAGACTAGGGGGCGACAGTGTGTCCAGCTTCGGCACCGAGAAGCCTAAAAACATATGGGTCTTATTCTCAACAACAGACCTGGACAGAATGCCAGTAAGAGTGAAGCGAAGATTGAGGAAAATTAATCGGTCTCGGTGTCTGAATTCAAGGTTCTTGGTTTTCTTTCCCTTCAGGACGCCTTCCAAGAACTGCAAAGGCTTCTCCCTCACCTTATCTGCTGGGCTGTTTGTGTTCCCTTGGTTTGAATCAATACATGTGTTTTTGATATTTGGCAAACCAAGATTTAATTATGCAGCTGCAAATTCCCCAATAAATGAAACGTATCTTAGAGATATAAAAACATTCAGAAACCATTTTATAGTTTGAGAATTCAAGGGGGTGAAAATCTATTCCTAACCTCACTGAATTTTATTTAATTATGGAGGACTTTAATGTCACTGGAAATTGAAATGAAGACCAAAATAAGAGTATAGTTTATCCAATATTTGTTCAGAATTTTTTGGTAAAAAAAAAAAGTGCACAGGATAGTCTGAGAGAATATTACATTGTGATTAAAATTTTAGCTGTAACCCACATATTTATTGCACTCTGAAATACATAGAGCAACAAATGAATTGATCGGGTTTTGTCATTATTTTACCCTAAAAGAAGTGCATTTTTTATTAAAGAAACCAGAAGGTTGATTTCTTTAATTTGCCAAATGACTCTTGATAATTAATTATTTACTGAACTTAATCTTTGGCACAATTTAAACTGTTGAAAACAGCCGTGTTTTGGCATGGTTAGACACAAATGATTAATTCAGCATGGGTTGACTTGTCAATGAATACCCCTGTCTTTTGCAGTAGAATTTGCTGGGCCCCGTGGTTTGGGCAAAAAAAAATGTTGGAGCAGCTCCCAGTTTTAATAGTCCTGATTTATTATTGCCACTGAGCCCTGATCAGATCATGGACCGCATTAGGTCCCAGTTTTTTAAAAATGCCCCAATTTATGGCTCCCTTAGAATCATGATAAGGCTGTGTGTTTGAATGGGGCTATGCTTGGCTAGAGAAGACCCAGTTAGTTACTTATAAATTCTTATTAGGTCATCCTACTGTATGGAAGTTCTGGAAAACATTACTAGATGGTGTTTCTTACGACACGGTCATGTTCTTCTTTTACACCGACAGAGAATGTGATCGGGTTGCTAGTTTCCATGGTACTAAGCATCTTCAGTGACTAAGAGGAAGTCTTGCTGTAGGCACTGATTACACATGTGCCCAGGTAGAGCATTAAAACATAGGATAAGCACAGACAATCATGTCATGGTCACAACTCACCTTCACCCTTTATTTGACAGTAATCTTTCAGGGTTACCCTTGATTTACAGGGGCTAAGAGTAAGAGCCAGGGGCAATGTGGATGGCTTTATGTAATCTCTGCATTTTCATCTGATCACCGTGACACTTGACTTCTTAGAAATGCTGATGGTCATCAACAAAACTTGGCACATTACAACATTCCTATAGACAGAGGACCGGAGCACCTACATCCACTTGCCACACCAGCATATCTTATGAGCCAAAACCCTTTTATGGAATTTGAATCAATGTTAGAAGTGCTGTATTAGCAACTGCGTGTCAGCTGAGCTGGATTAATACATAAAATGAATCACTGGACTGGCACACTTTCCAACAGTCATTTAGGGAAGCTTCAGTGAGGTAAACCTCTTGAGCATTGTTGTCAAAGAATGCTCCAGTATAACTGACTATCTCCTGTAGTGGCATATCACATTAGGGTATGCATACAACTGTTGAACTCTGTTCTAAAGAAGATGTTAAACTACTCAGAGTGAGTCTCAGGAATGTTTGGAATATAAGATCAAATTTTTTAAATGGGAAAAGAATCTTAAAAATCATTTGATGTAGGACATTGGTTTTAATATACACATATTAAATAAAATATATTTGCTATAATTAGCAAACTAGTAACTCACCAAATTTTAAGTCAATAAAGAGTTACATTTTAATAGAGATTGTGTATAGCAGTAGAAGAGTTTGAGAGCATTTTCTGTGAAAGCCATTTGAAGACTAGAATTTGCATATAAACATTACCATGTCATCATTTGTTTTTATAGTATGGAATAAAACACTTTTAGGGATGTATTCATATTGCCCCCTATTTTGCACCATAAGCTAAAATGGCAAAAACAATATTTAAAGGTCTGCTTTATGTGCTTTGTTTGGGGAAAATGCTTTTTAATTGCTATGGTCTTTAGAAGAAAAAAAAATCCAAATTTTAGAAATAAGCAAAGGTTCAATGATTCCAGAACATTTGCTGGAGACCTGCCTGGGACTGGACACTGTAGTGGTGAACTTCACTTCCTGTAAGTGCTCTAAATGTGCAGATGTATCAGACTGTCAGGAATCAAAGGATATTCTAAAATGCTGTCTCATCACCTTTTCGTGTTTGGACACATTTCCTATTGTATCCTGCTTTGGAAAGCCTCCATGACAACACATCCACTGTGCAAGGCAAGGTCAGGTATTGTTCACATCATTGGCAAGCTTTCGTGGCTTAAAGACCGCTCCTCTTATTGTCTTCCAGGGCCTACCTCCCCAAACCCCACGAGCACGTTCTTTATCTAGAAACTCTGACCCAGGCCTGGGATTTATAATCAGAAACCGTAAATATGATTTTCCCACATTTCTTAAGAAACTTTGAGAATCTCTGAGTTTCCCTCACTTGGGGACAGAGCACTTCCTAGCTGTCACAGTTTGGATAGGTGCTGTTAGCATCTATGTCGGAGAAAGCTAGGCCACTTCTCAACATCCTCCAATGTGTGGGGCAGCCCTCTTCAACAACAGCAAAAGGGTTATCTACCTAAGATGTCACTTATGTCAAGGTTAAAACCCTGTGTAAAATACATAGACGATGTAGAACATTTAATATAGCTAGAAATATACTCCAGATACTTAAGAACTCTCTGCAGCTGAACCAAAGAATTTGTATTTTGAATGCATTTTCCAAGTGAGTTTTCATTATAGCCACATTTCTAACCAACTCAGCCTCCCTATGGCCTAGAGGATCCATGTGGTCCAAAGGAAAGATTCTGAGGCACAGGAGTGGGTAGGACATTGATGATAGGCCTCGCTGGGCACGCACATACTGCCATACTACCTGATAGCCACAGCTTTAAGGCTCTCATTGGGTGAGAGAGAAATCTGTCTCTCTGATTGTTGGGAGAATAAGTAGCGTTTGTGAAGCAAGCAACTGGTTCACTCTGGGCACTGGGTGTTATTTTCCGAGCAGTTTTGGGGATTAAAGTTTCCACTTACCAGCTCAGTAGCCTTTGGAGCCTGCAATGCTCTAAGCCTTGCCATCTGTGAGAGTTACTGAATTGGATCCTGTTACAATGAAGAAGGCCAACTGGAGTGCAGACTTCGCCCAGCTGGGAGTGGTGCCAGATACTTTCATTCAAGAAGCATCACCTCACTCCTTATTGATCACCGGTTGCAGTGAGCTTGGCATGGAGCTGCAGCACAGTAGCGAGGGAGTGTGGTTGGCAGCCAGAGCTTGGCAGTATGAGAACAAAACAAGGAGAAGGGGCACTGCCAGCTCCTCCAAGTTCACAAGGTGTATGGTTGCCGGAAACACTTGTAACCACAGCCATTAAACCATAAAGCCCTCCCGTTTGCATTTCTCTTCAATGTGTTGTGTTCTGAGGGAGAGGTTAGCTCTGGTCTGCTCCTACTTTGAAACTAGTCTTTGGTGGAAACTGAATCGATATGATATTTTATCCCCCTCCCTTTCCTTCTCACCCACCTGACTTTACCCTATAATTTAATTAATAATTTTACTATACGTTTGAAGTGGCTTCAGACATAAAATAATAATAATAATAGATCTGACCTCCTTTCTCTTTCTGCTTTGGGCTTCTGATACCTTTGAGAAGTGAGGAAATTGGAGTGCTTTGTGCTGTGACCTAGAGGTCTGTCTCCCCGGCATGTCTCTTTTCAGCAGCAGTAATAACGGTGATTGTTTAGATACGTGTTGTACGTATGCATGTTCTTGGAGGAACTTAACAAGTATTTCATAATTTGTCAAGTCATGAATTTTGAGGTTTTTCTGTTTTTCGCTTTTTGAGGTTTTCAGTGTCTATGAGTACTTGCCTGAATGAATGCCTAGGCACCATGCGTATGCGTTCCCAAAGAGCCAGAAGGTGCCAGATCCTCTTGGGATGGAATTGCAGATGGCTGTGAGCTGTCACATAGGTGCTGGGAATTTAACCCTGGTCCTCTGGAAGAACAGCCATGCTTACCCACTGAGTCATCTCTGTAGCCCCAAAATTCCTTAAAGCAGAGATTGTTACATCTTATAGATTAAGGTCAGTAATATAGGTTGAGTGTCCTTTAACTAAAATGTTTGTGTCCAGAAGTATTATAGACACAGGCGTTCTCTGAGTTTGGGGAATATTCATGCAGATAAGCATTTCTAGTCTACAAATCTGAAATGCCCTGAAATCCGAAAGGTTGTGAACATCATGTGAATCTTCAGAAACATTTGGGACATGAGAACACTTTGGATTTCTACATCAGAGGTACTACCCCACTTCTTATGGCTTTGACCAAAGTCACTCCTTTCTTCTAAAACTCGGAGTGGCTGCCATTGCCTACGGAACAGTCCAAACACAAACCCCAAGGCTTAATGTGTCTCTGACAACATCCTCACTTCATAATCATGATTTCTTCTCCTGGACCGTATGAGTTTTCTTGACATTTTGTAGCCTCTGAAAGGCTAAGCCATCCCCCCCTCTTTCTCTCTATCTCTCTCTCTCATCTTTCCTCCAGAAGGATAAGCAAAGGATGAGAAAGTTTCAGAAAAACTATGTATATCCTTCCATAGGGTTATGTATAACCTGGCATAGGGAAGAGGCAGGCATAGAACCCAAGGACATCTGATAGCAGTGCTCATTCTCATTTAAGGCAAGTGGATAGTCTATTGACCATGCCATTCTGATAGCTTCTTTGGGTGATAATTAATCATCATAGCATTATTAAGCTTCAGGGTTCCTGTAAAGTTTATATGATAAAGTACCTAGAAATGGGCTTCAGCTTTGCATTTGGTTGGCAAACACTGTTATTGTCAATATTTTCTTTTATATACTCAATTATGCATGTCTGAAATTTCAAGTATATCTTATCTATTACTAGATTTCAATTGTCCTGGAATTAGGATCATATCTTAGTCATTCTTTTCTTTGTGTGTGTGTGTGTGTGTGTGTGTGTGTTTGGACTAATCATTCTCTTTTAGCCCTCCTTTCCTGGCCAGATATAGAAATAGTATTTTTTTTATTATTTAACTAAAGATATAACTTACAAATAATAAAATAACCAATTTTCACTAGAACATTTAACATATTTTAGCAAAAAAAAGATTTCACTAAGTAGGTCAATTTTGTGGAATATTGGTACTTTAGCAATTTTAAATATTCTATTCAACTTTGCATTTCTTTAGTTACTTTCCTCGGTGTTATATAGCATATACATTTGCTTAGTCATTCTTTTAATTATCTCACTATTAGATTATATTTCACAGAATAAACAATAAATAGTTGTTTTGTGGGTTTTTTGGTTTTGGTTTCTCTGTGTAACATCTCTAACTGTCCTGAAATTTGCAATGTAGACCAGACTGGCTTTGAACTCACAGAGATCTGTCTGCCTCTGCCTCTCCTAGTGCTGGGATTAAAGGTGTGCAGCACCACTGCCCAGCTGCAATAAGTAGTTATGGATGGATGGATGGATGCAAACATATAAAACCATGTTGTTATCCTAATTTTAATTTTATTTTTAAGTGAATAATTGCTTATATGGAACTGAAAGGCAGGATAGGCTAAGCAAACGGTTAACAAAGCCATCTAGTTTACTGACATAAGACTTTGCAGAGATTATGAAATCTCAAAAATGCAAACTCCTTTGTAGCTGTCAACAGGTTAGTAGACCTGGATCAGTGAAGCATTATGGCCTGTCTATTAGGTCTGTTTATCACTAAAGCAGATTCTCAGAGAGAAGACAATGACATCCTTCTGCTTTATAGACAAGTGAAAATGCCACAGGACCAGAGATCTGATTTTGTGGCTTTGTTTTGGTTTGGTTTTGTTTTTAAATTGGACCCTTGATCTCATCCTCTTTTATTTGTTTAAATATATCCAGTTGAACTTTTTCAGGAACATTGATTTCAGTATTTTTAAAGTGAAATACTAGCCTTTTGAATTTGATGGCATGGAAGAGAAAGAAGCACACTGCCCTTAGCTTATTCTCTATCAAAGTCTCTCAGAATTCATGGTACAGGTTTTGGGGAGCAAGTATGAAAAACTGTGACAGTAGGGTGTAGAAGGAGCAGTGGGGTTGCGTCCCCACCAGGCTCCTGCACGGCTAGCTTTACCTAAAATAATTACACAGAAACTGTATTCTTTTAAACACTGCTTGGTCCATTAGCTCTAGCCTCTCACTGGCCAACTCTCACATCTTGATTAACCCACCTGAAACAATCTGTGTAGCACCACAAGGTGGTGGTTCACCAAAAGGATCCTAACCTGCGTCCATCTTGGCGAGGAGAGCTATAGCTTGGAGAGGAGAGGCATGGCATCTGGCTCACTGCCTTCTTCCTCCCAGAATTCTGTTCTGTCTACTCCACCTATCTAAGCTGCTGTCCTATCAAAGGGCCAAGGCAGTTTCTTTATTAACCAATGAAATCAACACAAAACAGAAAACTCTCCCACATCAGTAGGGTAGTAACCAGACCCATAGAGCTGCTCTCTCAAATACAGAGCCACAAGGACAGCTCTTGAAATCCATATTAGCACAGAAGTAGGGTCTTTATCATCTAAATTACTCCTTATTACACCCTCTCCTGAAAGCTGCATGTCTTCTCTTCATATCTAGGCCCTAATTCTCTTGAAGCATAGGTACTAATGTCTGTCTGTTTCATTTCCTCCCATATTATTTGTTTGTTGTTTGAGACAGGGTTTCTCTGTGTAGCTATGGCTGTCCTGGAACTTACTCTGTAGACCAGCCTGGCCTCAAACTTGGAGATCCGCCTACCTCTGCCTCCCAAGAGCTGGGATTAAAGACTGCACCACCACTACCACCTGGCTGTTTCCTTCATCTTACCGGAGAGGAGATATCCAGTAAATAAAGTCATGACTGGCTTAAAAATAGGAAAAAAAAATCAGGATTTTAATGTTACCTACATAAATTTAAACCACATGAAATATTAAGAAGCAATGAGGACAGGGTGACCATGTAGTAAATACCTTGCTAGAAACCTTGCCTGTTTTTGAGAGCATGTTGTTCTGCTTAAAATCTGCACCAACTGCCATCAGGTTTTAAAAGCAAATAAATGAATAGATGAGGACTGGCTTAGACAAATCACATTTACAATAATAATGAATTCCATTATTGACAGAATCAACAGCTAATTAAAAATTCTATCAGGAAAGATGTAAAAGATGGCAAATTTCCAATACAGATTGACACCAAGGGCACTGACATAATTGATATTTGTTCAATATCTAAGATGCTTTGCAATCTCTAATTGAAGCTTGGATAGGCAGGGAAACATCCAAGTGTGGCTATACACACACACACATACACACACATACACACACACACCACAAATATATATTTTCAGAGCAAATCATGCATCTTTGCAAAAAAGTATGTGTTTTAATAGGTTTGCTTTGTGTAAGGGAAAACCCACTGTGTTATGATAACGTATGATGTAATTCATATGTTTTTAATCTGGCTATAGTGGACGCAGTAAAGTCAAGATAGGATAATTTACGAGTTAGACATTCAAATTTCAGAGTTTCATTTTGTAATAAATAAATACATATTGAAAAAAGATCTGTGATAGTCAGATGATTAAATATTCTGACTTTTAAAGAAAAGGAATATAGTATCATTATTATACTCATGTGTCATTATTATAGCCTGCTACTTTTGACAGTATTAAATACAAATTGATTGTATACCCATACAAGATTTTTTAATACAGCAAACTAAAAGATTGGTATCATAATATTCTTAGTTCTAACAATCAATTATATTGACAAAAAGTATAAATTTGCCCCAGCAGTTTCAAATGATAGACAAGTCTAGCCCGACAGGAAGGAATAATGTAAAAGCAAGCTCATTTTACAGAATAAATAGCACAGAAGTGGGCAGTTTAGTCTTGAGGAAACATAACTCTTCATCTTCCAGCAAGCAAAGTTCAGTGCCACGAAAACAGACTTTATGCTCGAATACACCCTGTCTAAAATGTGCATGGCACATAAGATAATACATGCCTTGGTCAGGTTAATAGGCTCCTGTCTGCTCCCACAGCTCCTAAGAGGCAGAGGCAGGAAGATCATAGATTTGTAGCCAGTTTGGGCTGCATAATAAGACTCTGTTCTGAAATAAAAGAAAGCCCAGTACTATTCAGGATTAGTTAATAACATCTAATGAAATATTTAAGAAGAAATAAATGTAATCTAATAAGACTTCAGATTTTTTGCTGCATACCATTCTTATTCAAATAAGTTTGAGTTTCTCTGAATTTGAAGAATCTTTTTAAGTGAAATCAACACCTATATACTATGGAACAATCAGAAATTTAAGTTCTCAAAGAGTTATGTAATATGTTTTAGTGCATAGGAATGAGGCAGAGACTATGAGGGAAGCACATGTGATATGTTTTATGCCCTTATCAGAGCATTTGAAAACATGAGTTCTGTAGGCATGTTTATGAATATATTTATATCTTCACTGTACATTGCCTGATAAGCAGGAATTCCTAATGAAGGAATATGTCATACAGTTCCAAGCATAGCCTAAGCAGTTACGTTTTGGTTTGGAATGCCATGGTATCTGAGGAAATCATTCTCGTATGAACAGCTCTTGGCTGTCTGAAAGTCTTTCCGGTTGTGGGAATTTTTGTCATGCTGAGGTCATGAGTGTGGCAGGTGCATACCAGGCATGGATGTGAATTTGGAAATATTTTGAAATCAGTACAGCAGGCTGGCTCGGGCACTTGAGATAATACACTAAGAAAGTTAATATAGGAACCTTTGGTGCATCACAAAATAGGTTAACTACTCACTGAGGTGCAGATATTATAAAGTATGCTTAGGAATCAAGTTTTGTTTTGTTTGGCGTGTATTGACATTTAAGGAAAACAGTTTCTTTGCTGGAAGAGAATGTGAAATTCCTGTAAGTAACCCAAAACAATTTGTAGGTAACCCCAAACCATATCTCCAACCCTAGGTAAATTTCATTTTTAATTATTTTTATTGCATTTATTTATTTGTCGGTTTGGGGTGTGTGTGTGTGCATATGTGTGTGCACATGTGTGTGCGCGTGCACCATTGCACATGTGTGGAAGGTGGAGGACAGATGTGGAGTGAGTTCTCTCCTACTGTGTGTACCCCAGGGATTACATTCAGGCCATCAAACTTGGCAGCAGGGGTATTTACCGGCCAAGCCTTCTCAACTGCCCCTAAATGAACACCTAAAAATATACTTCTTGAACAGAGACATTCAAAATAAAGAAACAAGCAAGACTTTACTTGTTCTCAGGGTCTGTCTGCAAGGAGACAAAGGTCAAGCAAGTGATCATCTTTAGGCACTGAAGATGGAGGTGCAGTCTGGTTTATGGGGTGCTTATCTTTGCTCTTTTCCCATCATAGTGCCCTGCCTGGCTCCTGTGTGCTTACACCTTGCGTGGACGATCATCCCAGCCTAGTGAAAGGGCTTTCTGAATCTGCCATGTTCACAGCAGTCCTGAGTGCCATTCAGGCAGGGCCTTCTCTGGGAGCTCACTGGCCCCTGGGACCTCATACTGAGGCCCAGTGGGTTTATGTTCATTTCAGTCTTTCTAGCTGGCAGTTCTCCTTTGATACCATTTTGTATCCTCTTGCTCTCTTAAATTTCCTCTTCTTTTTTCTTATATTTATTTAATTATTTACTTATTCATTTATTTACTTATTTATTTATTTTACATTTCTCACAGGAACGACTACCTATATTTTGTCATTTCTGGTGATTCACCCACAATTTTAGCCCTGAAGGCAAGACACGAAAGAAAGATTGGAAGCTGAATATAGCTCAGTGGTGGAACACTTGTTTTCCAGACCCTCTTTTCAATACCCAATGTAGAGAAAGAAAGAAGAAAGAGGGAGAACTAGAGAAGGAGGGAGAAAGACAGAGACAAGGAGAACAAGGGAAGAGGAAGAGAAGGAAGGAGGGAGGGAGACAGGAAGAAAGGAAGGAAGGAAATAAAATTATTTTGAAGTTCAATATTTTAGTGATGTAGAAAACTAGCTTATATTTTAGATCCCTGAAAGTTTTACCCTGGGTCATGTTATCATGACTTTGAATTTAATGTTAAATTAAAATTATATAAAAATGATAAATTCCAAGAATTTCAATAGACAGTTTCCTGCTATGAATCACTTGTGACTTTTTAAAGTTACTTTTCTCTTCAAAAAAGTTTCTAACCACTTCAATAATCCAGTACAATAGTGTTGATTGTCATCTCGGCAGAATCTAGAATCACCTGGAAGATGGGCCTCTGGACATTCTTGTGGGAGAATATATCCTGATTTTAGTAAATGAGATGGTAAGAACCACCCACTGTGCAGCACCATTCCCTAGACAGGAAATTCTAGACTATGCAAGAGGCAGATAAAGGCAGCTGAACTCCAGGCTCTCACCCATCACCTCTGCTTCTTTATTGTGGATGCAATGCGATCAGCTGTACAAAATCCTGCCACTGTGACTTCAAACACAGTGGTGGACTGTAACCTGGGTGCAAACATGAATAGGACAGCTAAGTTTTGGGGAGAATGGCAAGGTAATTAAAGCATAAGATGTGTCTTCAACAAGTTCGTGGGTAAGAGAAAAGGTAGAACACAATGAGTGTCATAATAGAAAGCTAACTGCAATGCATTCTGTAATTGGGTATAAAATTGTATGATCATAGAGAAGACAGGCACAAAAAAAAAAAAAAATAGAGCCATAGCTGGGACAAGAGAACAGGCCCTCTTTATCATCCACTATTTCTAGACACTTGCAATAAAGTCATTAAATTCAATTATAAAGAACAACTTAACTGTGCAGCAAATTAAAAAAAGACTTTTAAAAAATTTAAGTTCTTAATCCCATCAATAATACATGATATTCTTTGCTAACTAGAGAGCAATTTAAGACTCAGGGAAATTTATATTTGAAATCTAACGGATTTTCCAAACCATCAGAGTGTTCTCTGTACGGTTTCTCTAAAGTTCGTAGGGTGTAGTTGGGAAGTTTACAGCAAAGCTTCATGGGAAAAAATAGTTATCTAGTCAAGCAAGTAAGCCTGAGTCATAAAATATATTTCTGAAGATTTTTGCTTGGGACATATAAAAAATGTAATTTACCCATAAGCTGTAATTTTACTCATTTGCAAAGCTGTATTTGGAAATTGATCTGAATATAGATGTATATATAAATAAATAGGTTGGTTATTTGTCATCTAATTGTATGTTATACTGTGTCTTATATATGCATGGTCTCGTTAGAATTTAACCAAAGGCAAAGCAGACAAATGAGCTCTAATCATAATTTTGAAAAACTAAAGAAGCCAACTAGGGTGACCAGAAGTCAATTTATTTTGTGTCTCAGGTTGTCAAGAGTTTAGGATCCTGTCTGGTCTACTAGAAGGTGCACTTTCATGGTGCATACCTCCCACACTTACGTTCTTAAGTTCTGCAAATTAGCAGTTACATATAGACTTCATTAATCCTGACTCAGTTAACCAGATTACATATCATGATGATTTGACTGGCAACTTTGAGTCTTACAGTGGTATTAAAGCAATAGACAGTCACTAGAGAAACATACTGCAAATTTAGGGTTTTTTCCTCCAAGTCCCCATAAATGGTGCGGACAACCTCCTTTGAGCGCCTGGACAGTGGCATCCAGCCACAGCTCCCAGTGAGCCATTCTTCCCTAGGGCCGACAGCCAGTACTCGGCAGAGCTGTGTGCGGACAAGCTGTGATGTCCAGGAAGCCTGGAATATTCACTGCATTCATAGCTTTCATAGCTGTTCCTACTTATGCAAGGCTGATCAGGATATAAAGTTGACAGTGAGTCAAGGAGAATCTTTAATTTATCATTGTCTGCACATTACACCAGAAAAGGAAAAGACAGAGAGAAGAATCAAGAAAAAGTAAGGTATGTTCTTCAGTGCAGAAGACTTGGTGGGCACTCAGGAAATGGGCTGAGTGCATCGAGTTCCCAGCTGCTCTCCGGTTCTGTTGTTACTCCTCAGCACCCACGCCCTGTGGGGTGAGAGGCAGAACTGCACAACATCTTCAAGTAAGGCCTGCTCTTTTCAAAAAAGAAAAAGAAAAAGAATTCTACTCAGTGAGTTCCATTAAAGCGAGTTAAAGGATTAATATATTTTAGAAAGATCTGCAGCCAAGAGATTCAAACCAAAAGCATTTACTGCTTTACTCTCCATCAAGCAGAAAATTCAATTAACCACCACACACCTGGTCCCCTGAGCATTCTGGCCAACTCAGGCTGTGTAGCATTTATTAAAAGTATTTGTGCTCTGCCTAAGGTTCCAAGTCGATCTGTGAAGGAGGTGAAAGAAACTGCAGCACACTTGCAGGAGGGACTGGTTGTGTGGGCATGTGAAGATGGCATGAGTATCTCTCTTACCGCTACCTCACTTACCGCCATCAGATGTGCGCGCTGGGTATTGTCATTGGCAGCAACCGGTACTAATGCGCCAGCGTACTTCTTGAAATAGATTTCATCGTACTTAAGTTAGTGGGCCCTCTCCCGCTGAGTTTGGAACTATTATAGTTTTCACTTACAAACGACAGGCTAAATGATTTACTCTTGAACACAGTTCCATCCTGGGCTGTCTGAGCCCCTTACCACATCCCGTCTCTCCATTTCTGAAGCTGCAGGGCTGGCATAGCCGTCTGCAGCTGTGCTCTCCCCTGCAGAAGTCTGCTTCAGTGACACCGCATGGATAAGGACGGTGCCTCCCATGAAGATCCTAAAGCAGAAATATAAATGTAAATTTTGCTCATTAAAACCATAATTAATTTATTGAGAGTGAATTGTTATTATTTCAGGGACGAATGCATATCAGAATATGCTGATTATTTTAATGAAGCAAGAGCCTCTTCTGGGATACTTCCAGGGTATTATTTGCAAGCAGGTCACTGCAGATTTTCTGAGGGGGAAATGAAAGGATTGCTGCTCATTTTCAAGTTTTGCTTTATTAAAATGCAAAAAGAAATATGTGCTGTATAATGTGTTTGGAGTGAGGCTAAGAAGATACCTTTGTTTAGAAAACGGCCCAATAGCCTCTCTTAAACCCACCAATCTCCATCCCTCCTCCCCCCGGAAGTTATTTCTTGTACCACAGTCATGTGCATCAGAGGTAACTTGTGTAGTTGTGGCACCCAGTCTATGTCCCCACTGTAACTGTTAGTATTGTGATGTGGAATGTTCATTCAATTCTTTCCGATACCCTATCTTCAAAGTCAGCTGCATGGGTCTTAAGAGAAGGTATCATCCGGGCCAATTCCTTCTGAATGCTCTACCTGATTACCTTTCAGTTGGCCCCTGTGTTTCTTTCTGGTTGTGCCCCCCCCCCCCTTACATTTTCGAAGTACATCTCTAATCCATTCCTGATCTTCTGTATCAGAGTCCTCTTCCCTCGGTTCCCATCATCACCTCCCAGGCACTGTGCGGTAGTTATAATCAGTGGGTAAGGCAAGCAGTCCCTCTGCTTGGATGGTAAAAGACAAAGGGAAATCAAGTGCAAGCGCATAAAGTGAATGAATAGAGCAATGTGGATGGAAGCTGGAACTGGGCAGGGTGTCTGCCACAGGGAGACTCAGACTCCCTCTCAGTAAGACAGTCACCACGGCAGACACAATAGCAAGTGCTCATCAAGCCTGGGGCCAAGGAGCATGCATGGTTGGAGCTTTTCCTATGGAAAAAGAGTGACTTTAACTAAGTCACAGAGGAGACAATGACAACTGCGCACTGCAGAAGTCGTAGCTTAGATCGTATGTGAATGATGAAGGAAGACCGGGTGCGTTTTAAGCGTAGCAATACTTAATAGGGGAGTCACTCGAGCTGCTACTTAAAGAATGGGTTCTCGAATGGAGACAGCTAACCACACATCTCTTGACTTTTAAAAGATTTGTGTCTTTACTGATAAGGTATGACCCAAGTGATATCTAAATCTCAGGTAGGGATTAAAGGGCTGAAGGGTCTTGCATTAGCACAATAAACAATGCCAGGCCTTCCTTCACCCAGCACTTCACACATGCCTTTGTAATCTGGAGCTCCACTAAGAGGTGAGGCCACCCTTCTCCCGTAGTAAGAGATGTCCTGTGTCAGACACAACAAAAGCCAGTGCCAGGGACCCCATAGGGAGTGGACTAAGGACATGGACTCAAGAGCATAGACCTAGCACGCAGTCACTTGCTCATAAACAGATCAGAAATTAGAACTCTTGTACAGATATATGTCATGTCTGAAAAAAAATACCTTCGCTGCAGTTCTCATGACAACGTACATGTTATATACGGACCCATACGAAGCCCCTCACACGTCTGTCACATTCCAGTGTAGACCAAGAGTTCCCTTAACAGCCTGTGGAACTGAACGGGTTCCTTCCTTGTTTCCTAGCTGCCAATCAACTCTGGTTGAGCTGTCGTGTACTGCAAGACGTTGTCTGGATTAGCTTCTCAGCCTGTCTCTAATGGGAGACACTGATGGTCTAAGTGGCCAGTGGCTTTCTCAGTGACCTGTCCTCAGTGTACGCATTTGTCATCAGGAAAGAAACCCCGTGGCTGAGCTGCTCCCCTTCAGCTTAGAGCCCTCTTAACAAAGACCCTACCGCTATCCTGTTAGTAATGGAGACATTAGTGTATGAACCTGATGGACACACCTGTATCTTCTCCCACGCGGCACTTAAGTGTCCCCTTTCCTTTTCATCTAGGCCAGCACTATTCCGATCACATGGTAAACCCTAGATTTAGAAGAATGTTTACCAGTGTAGTTTCTCAAGGACAAACTCACACCTTCAATGACAGTCCTTAAGGAGAACCCCAGAAAACACTGTGGTTAGGTAATACTCTTTGCCCACCTACTTGAAGTCTCCAGTATCAGTAGCACAGACGGGAAAAGACTCTGTTTCTTCTTAAGCTTCCCGCAGAAGGGAAGACTGACTTTTCCTGATGAAGTGTCCTCCACCTGTGAACTGGGCACGCATGTTCAGTGCTGCGAATCTGTATCTCTACCCATGTAGCTCCTGGAAGGTTGTATATCCAAAGCAGGCTTGCCAGGCCATGTGCAACCTCACAGCACAAGGACAGAACAGCGTGCGTGTGTGTGTGTGTGTGTGTGTGTGTGTGTGTGTGTGTGTGTGTGTAGGCTGTGTTCCCCACACTTCAGCACAGGGACAGAGCAACACATGTGTGTGTATATGTGTGTGTGTGTGTGTGTAGGTCACGTTCCCCATGCTTTAGCACAGTGACAGAGCAGCATGTGTGTGTGTGTGTGTGTGTGTGTGTGTAGGCCGCGTTCCCCATGCTTCTGCACATTTTGATGTGACTAAGCACTTAACTGCAAAGGTCAGAGCATGGCCAGGAGAGCACCCACCAGGTGTGAAATTCTAGGTGACAAAACAGAAGGAAGAGGAGGCCTAAAGAGAACGGAAAGGATATGAAGCCTATTTCCTCTTATTATCTGCATCTTTCCTGTTTCCTCTCCAGGAAGTTTGTGTAGGCCTCAATATCCCGGACAGTCAACATGAGGGACTTATCTTCATTCTTTTCCCTATGATGGCATTACCACCATGTCAAAGGTCTCTCATTTTTTTTTTTCCAGATAGAACCCTTGGCAGTCCCTAAGACCAAAAAGTGCTGTATTCCAGAAAAAAATTAATATAAAAGGAAAGAAATGCCTTATTTTCTCCACTCCTTCACCTAGAGCTGCGGATAGAGAGCACACGCAAACGGGGGTTCTGAGGAGTAGAGACCACTTCTTGCCACACACGGGTGTCAATAACAATAAGAATAAACCACATCAGCAAGATATGAATTTTATGCAGCCAGCAGAGCTTGCTCAAGGGCAGGTTCTTATAGCTGTCTCCTCAGTGTTGCTTTGGCCTGCAGCCTGGGAGTATCTTTTAATGTCATCAGGACTTAATAACACCGATTTCAGGGTGCTGTCTATAGGATTTCTATAAGGAACCCTACATTAGTGGAGAATATTTTAAGGAGGGTGTAGGCTGTTTTCTTCCACCCCCATCCCGCTTTGGGGCTAATTTTCCAAGGAAAGCTAAAGATGTTTACTAAGCATTTCTAGGAAATTTATCCACATTATGAGAATACAAATTACAGGAATTCAATGCATTAGCAATGGCGAAAGTTTAATGGGTCTGGGAAAGGTATAAATTTAGGGAAAATGTAAATTGCAGTAACAGGAGAGCCATCACTGCGTGGCAGTTCTCTTGAGATTGTAGTATTTAGTTGCCATATGAAAAAGTAAAGAATGTTGCCATTTGACATTGTCAGAAAAACAAAAAAGACAATGGTTAGGAATTGTCAGTGGCTGTCAATCATGATTTTAGAGTATGCAATCAACTCTATCATATATAACAACATTCCCCATGGGAAATTTGGTTGTTTCTGAGCCATCTGGGATATAGAAAGTCTTTCTGTTCTCTCAGCTGGGCAAAGAACCGGTTAAACAATCTAGCCCCTTGTGAGTTAGGTGTTTTCAGTCACGTCTGACCTGACCAGGCTTCCCAGACTTTATCATTTGCACTGCTTTATGGCCATTTAGCAGTTCTGGGGGGAACAATAGATCCTCAGCTTCAAGAGGAGAAACCCAGGAGATATTTTATTTCAGAAATGATATCTGCAGCTGAGGACGTGGCCCCGTCAAGTAAACATGCTTGCTGTGTAGGTGTGAGGACCCAGGTTTGAATCCTTAGAATTTCGTAAGAGTCAGAGATGGCCATACATGCACCTGTAAGCCCAAGGCTGTGAGGAACAGAGACAGGAGGATTGTTGTTGCATGCTGGCCACGAGGCTAGCTCCAGGTCCAGTGAGGGACTCTGTTTAAAATAAATACAGAAGAAGAGCGATAGAGAACACCCTGTCATCTTCCGGCCTCCCCACATGCACACATGCCCCCACACACTCATGACCCCCCATGCTCATATGCACGTGAGCACACAGACACACTCGAATGGTATCTACATATTAGAATTTTGCAAACCAGGAAAAACTCAGTGTGTTGTTTGTATATGCGAAGAGAAAAGCATAATGAAAAGATCTGTATATAAGATTCTATTAACTACGTTAACTAATTTGTATGTCAGTATTTTAGAATGTTAGGTTGCTTTGCAGAAATATATTTATTGTAAAAAGTAATCAATTAGCCCATCAGTTGAGGCCTTTTACCATATCAGATCTGGTTTAGGCTACCTAGAGAAGTGAGTGCTGCCTTGCCCTGGCAGGGATGAGAAAAGATAGTGAAAAACCTTACTGTCGTTAAAGCAGCTTTGTTGAAAAGATGAAACATTGATCACAAAGATGGCATTTTCTGGTCAGTATAATAATAATTTTAAGAATAATATTAATAACAGTCAAATGCTGCAATTCTTCTTGACCACATAGCTTGCGACTTTGAAACCATATTGATAAGGAAAAGCTGGAGAAATGCGGCCTGTTCTCTGGAACAAAGGATAATTGTAGTGACCTAATTGCGGCTTCTATTATAAGAGCAGAATGATAGCCAAGCAAATTATCCCCACTGTCAAAGAGAGCAGTGCAGCAGGTACTTTGTAGTTTCTTTTTAACAACAAGACTGCTTCTCCCCCATGTCCCTCCCCTGGAAACCCTCCCTGACCTGCAGCTCTGTTACCACTAGAGCTAGCAAACTTCTCACCTCCTCTCCACCCCTCCCCACTCTGCTGTTTGCCCTCACAAAATAGCAAGGAGAAATGTTGCCCCTAAACCTTCTTTGAACTGGGCAGGCAGTCAAAACTGCACCTAGCGATGTTAACCAGGCAGTTTGTGAAAGTACCAAAGAACTAGAAAGGTATAGAAGAGGAAGTAGGGATGGGGGAGCTCATTCCGTGGTATTTTACCTGAAGTTAAAAAAGGCAAACGGGAGACTCAGAAAAGAAAAGTAAGGGACTCAGATCACAGTGTGTTCATATCACTATTATGCGAAGCTCTTTGAAGAATCAAAAGGGAAAATGCCGGTAATCTGATGGAAAAATCAGCCAACGATACGGACAGCTCACGGAAGAGGAAATGAAAATGGCCCCTAAATATATGAAAAGATACTCAGCATCGCATAATAGGAGTTGGGCTAATTAAAACCTTATGGAAACATGACTTCTCACCTGGCTTATCAAATTTCACAAAGTTCGACAATGCACTCTGATGATGAGACTAGAGACACAGCTGTCCTCTTACAATGCAGGTGGTAATGCAAAATAAAATAAATATGGAAGGAAGCTTATTGAAATCTAGAAAAAAAGTGTATGTGTGTTATTCTTTAACAGAAATCCTTCTATGAACTCATTCCAAAGCCATCTTAGTAACATGCGAACTGACTGGTGCACGAGGTTTTCCCGTGGCAGCATTTGCTCAGGCATACTTACTGTCGTGGACTTGACTCTATCTGCGAACTGAAGCTTTATGGCCACCACAGAGCAAGTATGTTGTTACCATTTCTCTCAGAGTTCTGTGGTCATCAGCATTTTTAGCAGTAACGGTGTTTAGAGAAAAGACTACTATACACATAGTAGACTACATCACAGTATAAACATAACTTTTATATGCACTGGAAAACAAAAGACTTCATGAGTCACTTCACGGTGATATTCACTTACTGCTGTGGTTGGAAAACGAACCCACAGTGTCTACAAGGTATGTCTGCACTTGCCAAACACTGAAGACACCCAAGTTTCCAAGATTCGTGACTGGTTAAATAAGCACAAGCACAGCACATGGTGAACTTCCTTGAAGTTTTTGTTTTAAAACAACAATGTATCTGTTGGTTCAAATGAAGTATACTTCCGGATGTCTGGGTGAAAAAGTAGGGTATATAGTATCCTAGCTTTTGTATAACAGAGACGGGATATAAATATATAAACATGGATGCTTAAAAAAAAGTATAATTACTCTCTTGATAAGCAAGAGAGATAATGAAAGCTGCGCAGATTATTTTGTCCTATTTAATTTAGAAAATTAATACATTGAGGTTGGGGAGATGGCTCAGTAGTAGGTAAGGAGCTTGCTATACAAGTGTGAGGACCTGAGTTTGGATCCTTTGCACCCAAGCAAAGGCCTGGCCTGGCAGCATACATCTGTGTCCTCAGAGCTAGTGTGGCAAGGGGAGGGGTGGGGTAAGAGCAGGCTGGTCTCTGAAGCTGTGTCAACCAGTCTGACTAATCAATGAGCTCCAGGTTCAGTAAGAAACTAGCTCTCAAAGAATAATGTGCACAAGGCATGGAAGATTTTGCCTTAAATGCTAGACCTAAGAGTCAGAGGCAGGTGTTCTGAGTTCAAGGTCAACCTAGTGTACATATAGTCTTCCAGGACTTCCAGGAGAGTTACCTGTCTCAAAAGTGGAGCATGTTAAAGAGGACGTCCAACATCAACCTCCTAGCATACGCTCCCCGCAGATGTGCACACACGTGCACACCAGACAAACATATGCATATGGCTTACATATTTAGCGATAAAAGTCAAAGTAAAAGAAAGAATAGTCTTCTGAAAATTAAAAGCAAACCAAGTTAAATAACCTAACTAAAACAAATTGGTGCGTAACCACTTAGGAAAAGTAACTGGGTAATGTTAGAAAGAGTTTTGACTGTTCATATGCAGTAGAAAATAAAGAATTTCTATCTCTATTTTAGAGAAAATAGAAAATATTTTCTAACAGAAAATAGAGCCAAGGTAACACCATAAGCTTTAATAGCCTAATGGTAATTGCTACTGTCTAAATGTTTGGACACACCCCCCAACCCAACAACATTCCTGCATTGAAACCTGATTGACACAATGATATTAATAGGGGTAGGACTCTGGGGAGATGACTGGGTAATAAGGGAAAACCTTTCAAAATTAGATCAGTCTGCTTAGAAGAGACACTGAGGCTGCTTTGCCTGTCTGTAAGGCACAGAACACAGTAAGAGGCCAGCAGTCTATGTCTGAGAACAGGATCCTCCCTTGACCCTGCGAGCACCCAGATCTCCAACACAAACCTCAGACATGTGGCTGATGAGCCACAGATTGAGACATGATGTGATCATTGTTATTTTAAATTATGCATTATTTAAAGTTGCATATATTATAATGCAATTGTATGTTATATATACATGTAATACAGTTAATACAAATATAATGCAATTATATATACAAATACATAATTATATTAGTATAAAGAATCAAGATCTTTTATTTTAAAAAGAATATGTAGGTTTTTATTTACAGTTAAGTAACATTTTGGCAGTGTTAAACTTGGATCAGAATTATCCAAGATGATGATTTTTAAAAACTATGTGCTTCCAGACACAACGGGAATCAAGAAGTAGATGCCTCACAAAGCTAAAACTAGATCTACTATGTTACATGATCATGTTACTCTTGGGTCTATACTCACAGGACTCTAAGTCAGCACACATGGAGAGATACTTGCACATACTTTTTTAAGACAGAACTACCCACAATAACCAGGCAATGGAACTGGCTTGGATGTCCATCGTCAGATGAATGAATAAAGTGTCTCATGTATACATGATGGACTTTTATTCAGCCATATGAAATCATGTCATCTGCAAGAAAACCTATGGAATGGAGATAATCATGTTAAATAAAATAAGTCAGGCCCAGAAAGACAGACATCACGTGTTCTCTCTTGTATATGTAAACTAGGCTTCATAAAAGTGAAATACACACCCGTGCCCGTGGATGCATATATCACGTGAATGTATAAGGTATTTGGGGTGAGGAAAAGTTATAAGAAGTTAAAGGGAAACAAGAAAAAGATTTGAAGGAAGAAAGAAAAATAAATACTATAACATCTTATATGTTATGTATGTAAATACATGTATACATGTATAATGTGGATCTCATGGCACTAAGAGTATTTCAATAAAATCCAAATTTGTTGAAGGAAAGCTTCTATTATAGAAGAATTTGTGTGTATGTATGTATGTGTGTGTGTGTGTGTGTCATGAAGACAGAGAAAGTCTATTTTCAGGGAGGAAGAAGACAAGAGAAAGTGATGGGTGAGGAACAGAAACAAAACACAGGGCTATACCAATATGAAAATGTCCTAAGAAACTCGTTATTAGTAAAATAATATTGATGAATAAAAAGAAATATGCACTTCCCCGCTCCACTCCGGGAAAACTCTTGTCAGTGATCACGACTGAACCTGGACTGTGTATTCATGCCCCATTCGTTTCAGAAGAAAAGGGTACTTGGGGAACAACTTCTTCCAAATTAGAATGTGAGATTTGTTGTGAACCTGAGGCTACTTACTTGTCAGATCCCACAAAGAAGCTATCAAAAGTAAATGGGTCAAGACAAAAGGACAGAGCAACCGACACAGGGCCACCCCTGCTAACTCTGGACAGCGCACACAGCAAAGGGAGAAAGGGATGCTTGTGATTAAAGCATTGTGTTCATGTGTCATGGGTTAAATAAAAGTTCACAATAATTTCACAACCCCTGTAATGGGCAAAACAGAAAAGAAACCTCTAATAACTCATTTCTCCCCCCTGGAAGTACCCAGGACACTAACACCTTAATCTGGAAATCAGCAACAAAGAAAGAAGGAAGAGAGGAGGGAGGGAGGGAGAGAGGGAGGGAGGGAAGTAGGGAGGGAGGGAGAGAGAGAGAGAGAGAGAGAGAGAGAGAGAGAAGAGAAGAAAAGGAAAAGAAAAAAGAAAGAAGCATTTTTACTGATTAGCCTGCACTGGGAGAGCTTCACTAAAATCAAAACTCCAACTTGTTGAGAGCAAGGTTTTCTTTATCTTTTTCTTTTCTTTTCTTTTCTTTTCTTTTCTTTTCTTTCTTTCTTTTTTTCTTTCTTTCTTTCTTTCTTCCTTTATTTTTTTACTGTGTTGTGAAATAGAGCTTTTTATTTATTTTTAATTATTTATTTTTTAAAAACTATCTTTTCTCATTTTACATATCCCAGTTCCCACTCCCTCCCCTCCTCTCTATCCCTTCGCCTTCCCCCCATCCTACCATCCCCCATCTACTCCTCAGAGAGGGTAAAACTTCCTGTGGGGAGTTAACAAAGTCTAGCACATTGCTTTGAGGAAGAACCAAGGCCCTCCCTACTATATGTGCACTGAACAAGGTATCCCTCCAAACAGAGTGGATTCCAAAAAGCCAGTAAATCCTGGTCTCACTGCCAGTGCCTTAACCATACAACTCTCACCCACACTCAGAGGCCTGGTTTGGTCCTATGCTGGTTCCCTCACTGTCAGACCAGAGTTGGTGGCTCCCATTAGCTCAGGGAAGCTGTTTCAGTGGGTGTCCCCATCATAGTCTTGACCTCTTTGCTCATATTCTCACCTCTCCCACACTTTGACTGGACTTTGCAAGTCAAAAAAGGTTTTCTTGTAGAAGAATTCTAGATATATCTATAGATATAGATATAAAGTGGCCTTCCAAATGATGATTTTACAACCTGTTATGAAATAATTCAGCAAAACTCGTTGATGGTTAAATGAAAAAGTAGTCACAGAACTTCCTGGTGGACTCCAGTTTGCTCTCTTGTAGGTAAAGTAACACAACCAGGTACTGGATGCATTCTTCCTGGTGGACTCCAGTTTGCTCTCTTGTAGTAGATAACACAGCCAGGCACTGGATACATTCTTAGGTGGTACAACTCAAAGTGCATCGCTGGGATGCTATTACCCTGCAGCAACATTTTCATGAATTGACAGTAACAATAGTTATCTTCAGTGCTGCAACTTATGTCCTATGGTAGTGGTAATCAGGAAAACTTCATGATATTAAAATATAGACTTTGAAGTACATATTGCCTTCTGAGCAAGGTTATTGGGTGTTGTATAAATAATAATATAATGAATGGTGAATAAAATATTTCAATTAAATAAACAAGACAATCATTTTGTTGATAAGTCCCTTATAAAAGGGAACCCTGGTTATCAGCCAGCTTCTCAGCAGTCACTCTGTTGTGCAAAGTGGAGCCACAAGCCTATGCTCAAGGAAAGACGACAAGCCAATAATTCAATCTGTCAAAAACAGCCTTTGGTACAGAAATGATATTTTTACACACTTAAGAAATGCTGCCTCAACGCATTCTTGAGGAAGACACACCGTGGGTGTCAGAACTATGGGCCTTTATTAAGTCTGATTATCTTTGTAGATTAAATGTCAAGTTATTTGCTGTGTTGGTATGAATGAGAATGGACCACATATGTTCATCTGTTTGAATACTTGGTCCCCAGTTGGTGAAACTGCTTGGAAAATATTAGCAGGTATGGCCTTGTTGGAGGAGGTATATCGCTGGGAGAGTGATTTGAGGTTTCAAAAGCCAATACTGTTTTCAGTTAGCTCTCTCTCTTCTCCTTTTCTTCTTCCTGTCTCCCCATCCTGTCTCCTGTCTTTCCTCCCTCCCCCAAGTGTGTGTGTGTGTGTGTGTGTGTGTCCGCCCTGCTTCCCATGGACCAACCTCTGAAACTCTAAGCAAACCTCCAATAAACTCTTCCTTTGAATTTCCTTGGTCATGATGCCTCATCACAGCAATGAAAACTGAGACATTTGCAAAGGTGGGGTCAAATGAGAATTACACAGAAATGTGCTTTTATAAGGTAGACAAGGATCAGCTACAAGAATGGATGGGCAGCATGAAGCTAATCATAACACTGGGCTATGTAGCAGGATTCTTACTGTGGAGGAGAGGAGATACAGGTGTGATACAGCTGTAGCTGTCAGGGAGACTGCTGTTTATGGTTGAGAACGCTTAGGCCTCAGGGTGACAGAGATGGACTGTGGTCTTCGTGAGAGGAGCCCAGCAAAAGGTCCCAAAGTAAAATAGGGTCATGACTTCAGAAGGGATTATGAAGCCTCTCCAGCCTCCCGTTTCTGTATCCAGTCTCTCTGACACATACATTTTCCTGCCACCATTGCCCGAGATGATGCACCCAAAAAAGCCCATCAACACCCATGCCATGCTGCTTAGACCCAAACCGGAGCTATTTAAGCCTCCTTTCTCTACCGACAGGAAATGAACTAACACGAACAGTTCCTGTATTACTTACAAATATTGGTGCGCTATAAGAGTGTGTAATCTGGGGCTTTGTTTTGTCAAATGTAAGTATCTTTGTTTCATTTTATAATAAAAGTTAAAAATAAAAAGAAGAATATTTAACTTTACCGACTTTTTTAATGTTGAACACATACATTAGATAAATCTTAAGTGTGCATAACCTTTACTGGATACATCTTCTTGTAGAGAGGAGGTATCCCAAACCAGCCAGTTTCTACATCATATTTATAGGCCAGGACTGAGTAAAGACTGTATGTCTTTGCCCATTCATGGGTGTCCCTTCCTCTAATTAAAGAACCTAACACCATTTCCACAATTTATATCAAGATGACAAGTTCCTTCCACACCCAGGCCACATGGCCCTGCCCTTGTAGTCCCCATGCATGACGGACCATTACTGCTTTCTTTGTCACTGGATTGTAATCTGTTAGACTTATGTCTCTCCTGTAGATGAACCAGGGACCAAGTATGGCTCTGTTCTTCTTCCTAATACGCAGTGTAATTGCAGCAGATACTGAATGCATAAACAGCCAAAAAAAAAAAAATAGCAGAAAAGCTCACAAGACACACTGAAGTAGTTTGTAGTCCCACTAGGGGCAGAACGTCGAGAGTGAATCAATAAAAAATGTTGGTTCTGCTTTGTTTTTATAGTCTTAGTCCAACATGTGGAAATGGGGGATGTCCTACAGTCAGAACAAAGGGCATGCTAGTGTATAAACCAACACATGGAAGCAGACTGGTTTGTGTAATCCACCCACCCCTCCTCTCAAAAAGGAAGCCATTTAGTGACCGTTGTGAGCAAATTTTACAAGGCTTATATAATACAAATGTGTTCAATGCCTACAAAATTGGGCCTAAAAATGCTATTGCGTTTGTTCCCATTTGTAATTTTCAACTTTTATTGAAATGAAACAAACACACAGAAATTTTCACAGAAATCAATGGATTAAAGAACTTTATAGCTGTGTATTTCTGACAAATGCAGAACTTACTGAAGCTACATGGTGTAGTGAAGACAAAGCAGTGAGCCACTGTGAGACTATAGTTGACAAACTCTGTCCTCTGTAAAGATTAAAGGGAGATCTTTTACTAATGGAAGTTGAGTACTCTTGGTAGAAGGAGTTGAGCTGAAGGAACAATGATTTGTCATAACCGAGACACTTACCTTAAATACATATAAAAATTCCAAGACAGATAACATGCAAAGGTTACATTAAGATGCATTTGTAGAAGCAACCACATTATGACTTTCCCATATATCCTGCCAAGCAGTTCCATGCAGGAATGTCAGTGTATAATTTACAAATATCGCATCTTCCTGTATGGTTACCTCCACTGGCTGCTCACTTCCCTTTAGAATAGGAATAACGTTAAGTTGGGATAGTGATCTCCCGCTAGTGACACTCCTTTGGAAGGCCGTAAAACCTTTCAGGGGAGGATCTTTGCTGAAATAAATATTTCTGTGAATAATTAAATGTATTTCATACCCTACAAATGTTTGAGATTTAAATTAGAATGTATGCTAAAACATCATTTTGAGTGACACAAGAATAGTAATTTAAGGCCACCAGTAACTTCAATTATACGTGTTTTCCTGAGATAATTCCCTTCCCCACTTTGCTGTGTTACTGCCCTGGGAGTTTATTTTCTGTGATCTTGGATTTGTCAATTGTCCTGCTCCTACGTGAGCTTGCCCCAGTGCTTCATTTAGTTTGACGAGTCTAGACTTTCCTTCACCTCTTCACCTTCCTTACCGCTTCTTTTTCTCCCTGCTTTGTCTCCTTGAAGTTTCCTCATAGACAGGAGACTGCTCACAGGGCAGTCAGCTCTCCCAATCCATTCGCCCCCATTTTGAAGTTGGGTCCGCACATAAACACAGTTCTAGGCCCTTCCCTGTCCTCTTTTACTTAGTAAATTCACACTGACTATGCTCCTGCAGATGTTCTTCCTTACTTCAGGGAAATATGTGCCTGGCTAAAACTATAAACATGTATTAGCTCTTGGCATCACCCCTATTTTAGTCTCAATTTTATTGTAAAGTGTGGCACTGTAGCCACTTTTCACTCCATTAGGGATTCCTTTTCTTCCCCACTGCTCGGCCATGTGATGTTTGGTGAATAGTGAGCTAGCCATGCTGTCACTCAGTCGTCTGCAATCCACTGGAGATCCCCAGTCTGACTGAGAATGCAGTGGACATGCTCTTTGAGGAAACCGTAAGCGCAGCCTTCTCAGGAACAGATTAAAGTGGTGTGCTGGCTACTTTTATGCCAACTTGACCAAGTTGAGTCATTTTGGAAGAGGAGACCTTAATTAAGAAAATGCCCCAAGAATAAGCCTGTGCTTTATTTTCTTAAATGCTTTTTGATACAGAAAGGTTCAGATCACTGTGGGCTAGTAGTCAGGTATGTAAGAAAACAAATGACCAAGCTATGAGGAGCTAGCCAGTAAGCATCACTCCCCCCATGGCCTCTGCTTCAGTTCCTGCCTCCAGGTCCCTGCCTTGGCTTCCCAAGACGATGGACTATAAGCTATACATTGGAATAAACAAAACAAAACAAAGTAAAACTGGTTTTCCCCGTAGTGCTTTGGGTCATGGTGTTTGATCACGGCAGTAGAAACTCTAACTAAGACAAGTGGGATATGGCGACGTACCAACATCTCTTTGAATAAATCAGACTGCCATAGTCCAATAAAACTTCCTGCAGTTGGGGAATTTGCCCACATCTTCATTGTCAGTTCGGCAGCCACTGACTATATCTAGCTAATAATCACTTGAATGAATTTATAAAACTAAAAAAAGTTTTATTTTATTTTAATTAATTCAAGTTTAAATTTATAGGGCCACACACAGCAGATCTAGGCAATATAAAACATGAACACTACACACCATAGCCAAGGAAATGGAAATTAAAAGGGACAATCAAGAAATATAATGGGAAGGAGGTAAACTGCCTTCAATGAGGGAAAAGAGATGTTTCAATCATTCAGAGTTAGTGTGCTCAGGACAATGGGGAGAAAGTGGCACCATGAAATGAAAAGGTTGCTAGGTGATTCTGAAATTTGAGGATGCTAACAGGTTGAGTTTCCAGTGGTCAGGAGACTCCCAAATAGAAACAACTAGAATTCTCAGACTGCACGAAGTGGAGGTGAGTCACAGCAAGAAAAATGAACTGGTTTCCTTTGACACGGTCTTGAGAGAGCCCCCTCTGCTCTTATGTACCCCCTTTCCAAAACTGCCTCGTCCTCCCCCACATGGAGAGACCCTGAAATATGGCACAATAATGAGGGTGCAGAGAAATGACCATTTCACCTACTGGGTGTTTAATGTGAAATTAGTTCCTGCCAGCCTCAGTAGTGCAGAGGAGATTGAGGAAGAATTGGTTTTGTTTTAGCAAAAAAAAACAAAACAAAACAAAAAACCAAGATCCCATGCTATTTGTCATACATGGAGAACCATTTCATCTATGAATATCTACATACTTAGGAAGCTTAACTAATTTGAAAACCTCAAAGAAAGAGACATGAAATAAGGAACTCAGATCCTGGTGTTCTATCTCTGTTATTTTAGAATTAGGCTTGGCATTTTCCTATTCCATTAATCCACAAGTGTAGCCCCACACAGCGGCCAGGAGGTATTTATCTTTCTACTGTCGATTTCTCTCAAGGCATCGCAGTTATGAGAGAGAGGGAACATACAGAATCGCACCCTTGGACTTTCCTGGTGTCTTTTTACTTTATTTATAATGGAAATCCATCCCTATCCTTGTAGTACGGGAAGCATTCTCTGATAAACCAGCCTGCACCATTCCTTGGAAAATGGTAAATCTTGGCATAATGCCCACTTTAGGCTGAAACTCAAATTTCATTGGAGCAGACTGTCTTCTTTATAAAAAAAATTTCCAAAACAAACATCCATGAATCTGGGATACACATGCATTGAAAGGGGACAGGTAAGGCACTTTAACGGGCACCCTACTGTGTAATCTTTTCATCTTAATTCAGAATTCCTTAGAGATACAAACTGCCTTATGAAAAAATACAAATCCTTCCAATTATTTATATGTCAGGTACGTTTTTAGCTTAGTCAAAACAGGTATGCAATAATGTATCCTGGCATTTCTTTTCATCTGTTGTGACCCCGAGGTAGGTGCTGCTTTTCTGTCCTGTGCTTCTTTCTAACTGTTTTATTTTGTTGCTTCTTTCTCTTGCCCAATTTCTTCTCCATTCTCCTGAGATTAAAAAAAAAAAAAAAAAAAAAAAAAAAAAACTGTCCTCTCTCAAGAAGAAACAAAATACTTTGAAAGACCATGCCTTCTAATGATTTCGACAAAGGGTTTGATGTCTGGAAAATGAAAATAGTTGCTATATACAGAAATAACTGTATTTGTTTGAAGAGAAGTTGCTGGGGACTTCAGGATCTGTTTATACCTGGTCCAGGGCTTCTTCTGTCTGTGTCTCCAGGCAAACATAGACCTTTCACAGCTAGCCATAGCCTCTTACCGTCTCTGAGTTATGTATGGATTTCAATTTTGTCCCCATCCTTCCTGAACATCTTGTCTTACTCTCGCATCCCATATATCCTACATCTTCTTTTCTCAAGGGTGAAAGGTAAAAGGTCCTCAGAACACCATCCACATCACGGGTGTCGAACAGGACATCTGAGTGAGCTTCCCATCTTAGTGCATTAGTCTAATGCCATCTGGATTCGTTCTTACAGTTCAGGTGGGTATAGAACCCACCTAAATACATGTTCTGCTCCATCCCCAGTCTCTACATACTATCACTGGCTACCAGTAACTTTCTGAGCTAGCACTTAAAGCTTCAGGGCTATGGAGTTCTGCCAGTAATGAAGTTTAATTTACTTATATGTGCCAATTCATCTCTGTCACAAGCCTATTAATTTCTTCATTATTTTACTCTGTCCCTAGCCCTTGCACAATGAGGCACAATGATCCCCATTTGTGTAACAAGAAACAAAGATGGAGTCTCTTATAAATTACCTTCAGTTCTGCTGCTTTTAGTGACCAGACAGTCCCTGTATTTCATTTTCATATTTAAATCAATGTTTTCAAACTCTTCTTCAGAAGAATACACTGAAACTCTGGAATGCTAAAGAGTGATGTCATAACAAAAGTGTAGGATTCTGATGGGCTCTTTCCCACGCAGCCTTGTCCCAAGAAAGACTTTCACCGCACCTCTTCCAAGGCAAACGGTTGCCATAAGCACAGCTCCTTTATAGGGAGGGACTGCTGTCAGCCCCTCGTCAGTCACAGATGTCTCCGTATACCTATAGCATCACGCCCCTCGTCAGTCAGAGAGGTGTCAGGGTACCTATAGCATCGCACTCCTTGTCAGTCAGAGAGGTGTTAGGATACCTATAACATGGCGCCCCTCATCAGTCAGAGAGGTGTCAGGGTACCTATAGCATGGCACCTCTCATCAGTCAGAGAGGTGTCAGGGTACCTATAGCATGGCACCCCTCATCAGTTGGAGCGGTGTCAGGGTACTTATAGCATTGCTATCAAAGTGAAGACTGAAAAATAGAGGTCATGGATTTAAAATTAATCCTCTTATGCTTTTGACATTTATGCGTGGCGTGATCTTGAAGACACAGGAAGGTGACAGCTAAGGGGTTAGCAAGAGTTAACAGAGATCTGGGAGACTGTTTCGTTGTATTAGCATCTGAAAGTCATACTTGCCTGTGCCACCTCTCTCTTCTCTATTTTTCAGGATTGGAGGCAAACACCAGGAGCTAAGGGAAAAGCAGGCAGGAGGTCTTGTCGATTATGCCTCTGGAACCACTGGGCCAGTGCATGACATGGATGATGATGAAATGGACCCCAATTATGCCAGAGTGAACCACTTTCGGGAGCCCTGCACATCAGCAAATGTCTTTAGATCTCCGTCTCCCCCTCGAGCTGGACCACTTGCTTACCCTCGGGATGGACGTCCGCTGTCTCCAGACAGAGACCACTTAGAGGGTCTCTATGCCAAGGTCAACAAGCCATATCATCCTCCAGCCCTGGCTGACAGGTAATGCTATGAAAGATGGTTACAGTTTTAACTCAGTAAGTCTCAAATCATCCCTACCACTGAAGCAAATAGAAGCATATCCTTCAATCTATTAAAACTAAAATGACATGGTGCCCTAGACGAGTGTTTCACTTTGACCTACCATTAAGGTATCAGTCATCAAAAATAAAGCAATAACTAGCTATAAGGTGGCATGAATGAATGGTAGCAGCAGAGTCATGGTATAACAGGGAACAATCCTTGCAGGAATACAATGGCAGAGAACTAATGGTGAAGACTTGGAAGGCATATTGTCTTTTGTCCTGAGAGCCCTATTGTAAGACACTTATTCAAGAAGATGGCATGAAACATGGAGGTGAGGAGTCAGACAAGGGAAAATGGCTTCCAAGTAGGCATAATTGGAGTGGGATTATAGATAGCTACCATAGTGCAGGAGACTTTGAAAAATAAGATTGGGATTTTCTAATCGAGGAAAACTAAACTGCCTGGCGGATGTAGAAAATGAGATAATCTTGGTCCTAGGAGTTTGATGAAGCAGCGAAAGATAGGATGTGACCTGTAGACTAAGGAGCAAGGGAAAGAGGATATTGAGAACATCTGTCTGGAGCAAGTAAGGAGCATGATGATTCCAACTGCACCTCTTGCCCTAAGAAGAATGTTCTGTCAGGGAAAGGATGTTCTAAAAGAGCTTCGGTCTGTATGCATTGTCATGTGATCTTGGAGTCCCTCAGACCAGGAATGAGTTATAGACCTTGCTCTAATTTGACTGCTGCTGTTTGAAATCTGTAGGGAGAAAATGAAGAGGATGGTGCAAGAAGCGCTCATGCTAGATGAAAGAAAAAGACTCATTTTCCAGATCTCCTAGGGTTCTGACGACCACCGGGACCCTAGCAGAAGCCAGCTTTGTGTGATAGCATGACATATCGCGTATGTTTACCGTTTACACATTTCCCCAGCTGGGTAATATTATGCACTTTCAATTAGGTTGGGGAGAGGAAGGGAAATCATGGCATTTTATGCAGACTGTAAAGTGTAGCTTCGCAAGACTGATTACCTTTCAGAACCTTTCCAATAACCAAGTGGGAAGTGAGGAGCAATTTTTAATCCTTACTGTCAAGCTTCCAGGTTGATGATATTAAAGAAAGATGGTCAAGTTTTTCGTTAAGACAAAATGAAAATATAAATTCCTATGACTGTGTGATGTGGCCATCATAAGCAAATTGCTAATTCCAAGGATTGATTAAGAGTTGGCCTCTTTCTCTCCAGTCTTCTCATAGGGTTGAATTTTATCATGTAAATAATAATGCTATACTAGAGTCTATTTGAGGATAAAGCATAGTCAATCTTCCTTTGCCCAGTCAGAAGGGCTTCGTAGCAATCCTCTTTGCATATATACGATAGAACAGCAACACATGAAGACTGTATTCCCCAGACCTTCCCAAGCTGGTGTGCTCCAGTGCTAGTTACTTGGGAGTAAATGTGGGGCATTCTAAAAGAAGAGATTACACCAAACCCACAAGCAGAATTAACCCTCAGAAATAGATTTTTCTTTTTGTGTAGTCTTTTTTTCAATGATGTGTTAATATGCACTGTTGACATCCAAGAAAGCTATACAGCCAGAACGCATCATACCCAGAATGTTTGTCACTAAAGTTTATTTTAACCATATTTTGCTAAGACGCTGTATTGTTCAGATTCCTTTATCTGTGACAAAAATCTATGAGACAAACAACCCAAAAGCAGAAATCTTTGTTTATATGTGGTTTTCTAGGTCTCAGTATGTGCCATGGCCACTCAGCCAAGCTGTTTCTGGGCTCCACATCATGACGTGAGAAATGTTAGGGGGCAAAGCTACTCTTCTAGTGACAGCAGGAAGCAGAGAGGACCAGGCCCTTCAAAGTCCTGCCCTTCATAGTGGTTAATATTGCTGTGAACTAGACGGGGTCTAGAATCTGGTCGTATCTGTGAGGGAGTCTCTATATTGGGCTAACTGAGGTAAAGACCCATGCTAGAGTAGGCATCAGCAAGTATTTCATGAGTCAGAATCCCATACTAAATCAAAAGGGAGGGGCAAGCCAAACAATAGGGTTTATCTGGCTTCCTGATAATGTGATCAACTGTTTTGGTTTCTGTTCTCATAATTTCTCCATCATGATAGGCTGACTGCACCCTCAAACTGTTAACTAGAATAAACTTTCCCCCACTGAAGTTGCTTCTTCCCAGATATTTGCTCACAGTGAGGGGAAGAATAACAAATGTCCCCCCAGACCCTTACTTCCTCAAACCTGGCTCCACTTCTGAGTATCTATGATCTTATCAGCAGATCAACCCACTGACAAAGTTGCCATCTCTCTGTGACCTCAGCCATAAACACTGTTGCACTGGAACTGAACCTATGAACTGAATCCATAGGGGACGTTTTTTAGTTCTAAACTATAACACACATGTGGATACGCTGTTGCCCATGTGGCAGACCAGGAAAGAAAACTCATTGCATAATGTTAAAGACAGCAACTATAAAACACTGCTAGAAAATGGTTTCTTTACTGCCAAGCCAAGGCTCTGTGTGAGTAACGGAGTCTTCACTTTGGCTCTGGCCTCTTCGTGTCAATGAGCGCTCCAAATCTGCCTTCTACAGAGCCTGAGGTAGCTGTTAAACTTTTGGATAGCAGATCAAAAAGTAACTCTTTTTACCCAGAATTGTCTTGATTCTGCTCTTATCTTTAATTGTATTTAAACACTGCTCTGTTCCTTTCTCTTGAAGTTTTAAAGCAAGCAATTTTGCCTTGATGCATAACAAGCACTACATAATGGTAGTTATTATCATCATGATTACTATTATGACCACTTATACTGTCCGATCGCAATGAAATTCTGGGCCTACATACATATAAGACAGTTGTCTGAGCAATGTCTCCAAGAAGATACCTTATTTTCTGAGTTCTAAACCTTCCTTATTTTAAAGTAAAGGATATATCACTTTTTGACCCATCTGTTCAATCATTCTTCATTCAATAAGTGTTCATTTGTCACTTACTATGTCCTAGATACTGTAGAAAATTCCAGGGAAGATGGGAAGATGATCCTGACATATCAATGAGGACTAGAGGAGGTCCTCTTATATCCAGTGGAAATGGAGAGTTGTAATAGCCTGTAGTTAAAAATGAAAGCTTTTCTTTTTTGTTTGGCCTATATGCAAAAGACATCCTGAAGCAAGGGATGGTTGAGCTGGCTTTGAGCGGGGGAGATTCTCAAGCATTAACAATAAGATAACTGTTTTCCATTACAAAGTAGTCAAATGTGAACAAGGATCGAGTTGCTAGAAAGAGCATGCATTTAAAGAAGTCCAGAAACACCCAGGACACAGCTTGTAGGGAAGAAGGAAAGTGAAGGGAACGAGTCTGCACAGCACATTGAAGTCACGTGTCCATCAATAGGTCACATGTTGATGGTTCTTGGTTGATAGTAGCTGCCTAGAAGTCTGTAGGTAGAGCATCTCACAGCTGTCTAACTCGGACTCCAGAAATCTGGGTGGCAGTGTACAGTGGAGACTGATGTTTGTACCAATCCTGTGACCACTGTCATAACTGTGTCCACTGAGGTCAAGAGAATGAAACCTACAAAGAGAATGTGGCCACTAAAAGGCCATTGGTTAACTTAGAGAGGGCAGTGTCAGAAGCTTAGTAGAAGGCCAGGAAACTTGCAGTGAGACTTGATGAGGAGGTGGGGATGGAGTGTGATCCTAACAGTAATGAGAAAGCAGAGTGGTGGGCAAGAAAGGGTATCTCTGAAGTCACATCTAACACGGTGCTTCAAAGAGAGCTAACAAAGTCACCTCGCGGTAATGCTGCAGAAAACGGGGCTCAGGGAATGGGAGTAACTGGCCCAAGATTAGGACTTAATTCTTTACTGCTCTGTGTTCTTTTCCCTCACCCACCCTGTCACTCAGGCACGCCTTCTCCCTTCCTAGTGCAGTGTGCAGATAAAGTGGCTCAGTTTCAGGTTCTTAACATGTTAAAGGTATGTTAAACCATGACTTCTGGAATGGGGCTGATCTCTGTCTGGTTCTCTTCTGGATTACAATTGCATGGACTTCAGTAAGATGACTTTCCCAAGATGCCATGTCTCATCCTCGTGCAAGCAATGCAACAAATACTTGTGGAGCATGTATCAAGTTCCAGGACTGACCATCGGTCCTGAGTTCAAGGGAGACTGAGGGAAAATGGTACATCCCCCTTACAGAGGGTTGCTGTACGTTAAAAGATATGTAGATCTTAACAAAGACAGTGGTCCGCATGTGGTAGTTACCACAGCTGGGCTGTTGGACTAGTAAATGGGAACGAACAAGGGAAAGTCAAAGTGACAGGAAGTGTGGTATGGAAGAACAGGGCTTCTTCAGCTCCACTCACAACTCTTTGACACCCAAGATTTTTATGCGACCCCTAAGTATATAAGTAATAAAATACATATACAAGTTAAACACCCACTGATAATATATTATAAATATGTTTATTTTAAGATGGTTTTTTGTATAATTTTACCCGGCATTAAAAATGAAAGCAGATTTGCATGCTAATGAGATGCATGCTCATTTATTTTATATAAAAAATTCAATCATGACTGAATATTTGATGCTATAGGACATAAACCATCTTCGGCGTTTTTCAGAATTGATCAATACTTTGATTTTATAATTGCCAATGCTAAGAACACCACTTCACATAAATAGAACAAAATGACAGAAGTTGTGCTTAGGGCCCCTGTTGGAAATTCTGTCCTCATCATAGGCCAGAATTCATATAACTATTGTTCTCTGTGAAATCCAAGCCAACAACTCTAACATCAATCTTTCAAATCAAGCATTCTAACAAAATACAGTTGAAAGACACATGAAATTGATATTTACTTGCTGAGAACTGGTGGTAGGAAAACATTAAAAGTCTGAGTTTTCCATAGTCATGTAGGTAGAGTAAAAATATTGCAGCCCTTAACATACAGCGGTCTGAAATCTGAGCCAAGATATAGTGTTCAAAGCTGTTTATGTTGCATGTTCAGAGCCAAGGCTGCAGTGAAGGTGAGGGACACGGCATGGGTAAGTGCTGCCAAAAACACCATGAACTGATTATGTGGTAATCATGCATCCAGAGACCTTTTACTGTTGCCAAAATTTTTGCAACCTTTATATTCATTTATGGCCTCTTATGGGGTTATGACTCACGGTATAAGATACTGGTTATTAGTGGAAACAGAAAGAAAAGACTCAAAGGCAAGAGATAAAATAGAAAGGTCCAAGAGCTGAGCAAAAAAGAGGTGGGGTGACTGACCCTTGGTCAGCAGAATGAGGCACTACACTCATCATGAGTGAGATTCAGAGACAGCTGTGGGAGAAAGAAGGAGCAGGCTGAGGGTTTATACATGGGGTACAATCCTAGGTGACTGTTGAAGGGAGCTGCGGGGCTGTGTTCCTGCCACCCAGCTCCCAGCCGCCTGGCTAGCTTATGCCACAAAATGACGACACACAAACTGCATTCATATAAACACTGCTTGGCCCATTTCTATTAATGGGTGTAGCACCACGAGGTGCGCTTACCAGGAAGATTCTATCTAGCCTTTGTCCATTCTGGGTCGGAGCTTCATCGCTTGCCCTGGAGAGCAGTGGCTTGGCGTCTGTCTGAGGCGTCTTACCTCACTTCCTCTTCCTCCCAACATTCTGTTCCGTTTACTCCACCCACCTATGTTCTAACCTATCAGGGCCAAGCAGTTCATTAATTAACCAATGACCTTCCTCCATCAGGTGGCAGCTGTGGGAGAAGGAGCAGGTTGAGGGTTTATACATGGGGTACAATCCTAGAATCCCACAAGCTGATCAATAAAAGAACATCCTCACCTTTCTATCAGATGGAGGCTTGATACCATAATGCCTTAAATGATGAGATGGCTAAAAAACAATTTACTTTTTAATTAAATTTTCATCTCTATAAAAATGTATCTGTTAATATATCTGTGCTCAGAACTGACCTGAACAAGGCTACAGAAGGCATGGCAAGTGCCCTCGGGTCACTGGGCAATCATTCCTCAATATAAACTCCAGCTATTTAGTCCTGTCTCATAATCCATACCTGTAGCCCTCTTGGTGATTGGTTTTCTGGATACACTCAGTCCTATTGAGTTTATGATCACTTTGTTAATCATGGTGTACATGACTGGACGCCATCTTTCAGAATCATCCGAAATCAAAGGATTTTGTCTTCCTTGGCCCTCATCTTTCATATCTATCGATGTGACCTGAACTTGCACATCAGCTCCAGTTTCTATCTTATGTTATACTTTTTCTAAAATGCCTATGCTTTTTCATCTGCATTATTGTTTTAGTTTGTTTGATACTATTAGAATAAACCATGACCAAAACTGAGGAAAGAGTTTATTTGAGCTTGCATCTAGAAGGGAAGTCAGGGCAGAAACTTGAAACTAGGAACTGAAACAGAGGCTGTGGACGAATGCTGCTGACTGACTCCCTCTTCCTCGCTTACTCAGCCTGCTGTCTTACACAACCCAGGGCCACCTGCCTGCCGTGGGCTGGACTCGTCCACACCAGTCATTAGTAAAGACAGTACACCCCCACAGACTTGTCAGCAGGCCAATATTATGGAAGCATTTTCTCAGTTAAAGTTCCCTCTCCCCATATGACTCTAACTTGTGTCAAGTGGACAAAACTCTCTTCAGGACAATTGTCAAGCTATATATTATTGAATCTTATATATGTAGAATAAATTTTTATTGGAGAATTTTTTATCTAAGCTAAAAATATACCTTTTAGGATTAAAGCCAGGCATAGTTGGCATACACCCCCAGTCCTAACAGGTTCAAGATGAAGCAGGAGAATCATTTGTTTGAGCCTAGACTGGGCTACATAGTGACACCCTATCTTTGAAGCCCCCTTCCCCCAAAAAATGTACTTGTTAGTTTTAGCTCATTATTGTCATCCATAAAGATATTCTATTTGTTCAAAGTATTAGCTATGCTTCATAGGTTAGTTTTGTCACTCTCATATTTAATCATTGAGACTCATCTATGTCATTGATAAGATCGTTGATCAGTGTCAAGTATAATCTTTGCAATTCATTACTTGAAACCTCCATTAATCAGCTCTCTGTGGGATCTTCACTTAGCTATTAATTCAGTTGACTGTATATAGTTTACACTCTTCATTTCAACCGGAAATGCTGTAAAACGTCTGACTTACTTCGATATATGCCATGCTTGGAAAAGCCACTCTGTTTACCATCTCTTAACCTAGGCACGAAAGGAAACTACATGTTCTTAGTGAATCCAAAAGTAATTATTTTCTATGACAGATGATCCAAATAATGATTACATTTAGACTTAATTATAAGATTTTATGTGGTTCAGTATTACTGGAATCTTCATATTTGCTTACTCAGTGTTCATTGACTAATGTATGATAACTGTGAAATTAAAATGGTCAACAGCAGAGAACACCCTAGTCACCAGGAAAGTGTCCGCATTCTCCAGCATGTATGTGCAAGTGCTTTGTAGAAACCTTTAGTGGGCATCTGTTACATTGCAGAGCTCATATAAAGGAGTTTAGCCATCCTGCCCCTCAAGAAACCCAATCTAGTGGCTGAGTCTGTCCCATAAACAGACCAAAAAAGGATCATAGTATGGTGTTAAGAGTTATAAACAGAATCAATCCACTATAAAAAAAAAAAAAAAGAAAGAAAGAAAAAAAAACTTTAAATTATAAGCACATTTTATTTTGGAAAAACCTGAAACTTTGGCACTTTCCAGTAACATTGGTTTAAATGAATCAATTTTTCAAAAACTTAGTTTGAGAACTGTAAAATCAAGAGAAGGGTGTACCCTATATCCACTGGGCTGTCTGTGACTGCAGTGGAATAAGCCCATAGCCTGTCTCAATAAACATCAGCTATGCCTCTCAGGAAAGCTTCTACCCAGTAACATTGGACCATAGAACACAGTAGGCTGTGTATTGAGGGCAGTGAATTTAAGTATAACTGCTTATGAAGGTTATTATTATATTTTGCTGTTGACCCTTGAAGTCATGCATTTTAGAACCCAATAGGTTCCATCTGTTCCATGGTCACCTGGTTAAAAGCTAATCCTACCTCCAACTCTAACTCTTGCTGGAATATTACAATTATGAAAAACAAAAAGGTAGCAACAGAAAAGTGTGAGGATAGTATACAAAACAACTGAGAAGCATCTCGGATCCTGTGAGATTTGTCATAGCGTTTGCATAAATGAATAATATAGTTGTTAAACAGTGGGATACTTAGGTAATTATCTTATTCAATCCGTAGCTTATTAGATATTCCTAAGCTAGTCATCAGGGTGAAGGTTATCTTCCTTCCATGCCACTTGAATGTCCAATAGCCACATGTTGAGCTAGCCCAGTTTTCATGACCCTCGAAGAGCTGTCAATGACAGAATGTGTGAGATCACATCTCTTGGCTATAAAACTAGAAAACCCAATGGATATATTTGTGTTTTCCATTCATGTGGCCCTGGCCTCTTCAAGTGACCTCTGCCCATCTTCTTCCTTGTCTTCAGTTTGGGGAGGACTTGAAGCTGTGGGTGGGGCTTCCTGTGAGTAGGTTTCATCTTGTGTTGTATCATAATTCTAAGATAATCTTGTGTCTATTATCCAGCAAAAAAGGTTATTTGAAAGGGTTGAATAATCAGCAAGTCGATTCCTTTGTAAAAAAAAAAAAAAAATAGCCAGGAGTCTCCAGTAACTTCACATTGGCAGAAATTAAATGGTCACTTCTATACGCAAGAGAATGTGAAAGATAGTGTTTCATCTTTTCAGTCAATGAAGTCAGAAGAGAAAGGAGTTCCAAGTGGCTGTTATAGATCAGTGCTTGGAATCCATCACAATCAGGTCAACTCCAGATGACTTATTTCTTCTCCCCTTTCTCTCCCCTTCAATAATGCAAGTTTTAGATGAGCAGTACACAGCACTTGGGTTAAGTATATTCCTATGAGCTTCACATGGGAGGTTTTCCTTATCGGTACCGTGTAGCCCCTCTCTAATTCAGACAGAGATATTTCTGTCTGAGTAACTTCGACTGTGACTTAACTGAAGTACTTGGGTAGCTGTCTTCTCGGTTTTGGCAATCACTGAAAATTTTGTTTTGGGAAATTCTCCAAGAAGAGGAAAGATGGATTTGAAAGGTATCAGCAGGCTCGGCAGCCAGGTGGGAACAGCTGGGAGGGGACGTATCATGTGCTCCCGGGGCAATGTAAGATAATTGATATCTCTGTCACAACAGTGTATTAATTGCAGAGATCCAGCATTTCACTAAGCCGCGCTGTCACAGACAGCTCGCAGGAGACTGATGTTTGTTCCCAGTCTCCTCCCTAGTGATTTTCCCAGTTAATTTTATTTCAGTTTCAGAGTATTTTAGATCTTCCTTCTGACTCATACCTTTATGAAACCTGTGTGTGGGATCTGAACAGTGAATACAATAGTTTCTTAGAGATGTAGGGTTTTTTTGCCTACAAGCAGAGCCAAAGCCATCTCATTTCACTTCAGGAATCCCAGTGATAAATGCTTTTTCTGTGGAGATCTAACTCATCAGTTGAATGAAGCAATCAGACTTTCCCCCCTCAGAACATAATGCCATTCATGTTTAAGTGACTTTTAGATAATAATGAGAAATCTCTTAATGAAAGAATCGCTACGACCAGGTAAGTGCTAAGAGTAACGGATATATCATTAACTCTACTTTCCCTACCCCTTCTCTTTTTAAACTTGAGTTCTCATTAATTTCTCTATGTTCTGAGAGCCCCACTTTGGGGCTGATGCTACTAATAACAGACAGACTAAATTATCCGTTTTCAGGAGTGAAAGATGTAACTAGTCTTCTAAGGAGGAGGTTGATACACAATGACTGTCCATTCCTAAGGCCACCTCCCCTCCTAACCCCAGATAAAAAAGCATACTCTACCCTGATTGTTAAAACAATTGTACATTTACTCATTTAAATGTTTTTCAAACAAATGACTTGAACTTTGGGATCTTTTCATCTAGCTAAGTATTTACTCAGAGGAGGTTGAAGGGTATGTATAGGCTGTCCTCAGCAAAACATGACCCAGCACAAATGGAATAGGGTGTTGAACTGATGGAAAGAACAGTCATGTTTTTCCTTGGCTATCCACAGCACTCCCTCCCTTATTCGCTCATGCCATAAATACTGAGATGCCTGTTATATACTAAATGCTATGTACAAGGCTATGGAGATGTAACCGTGTGTTAGGAGCCTTGAACTCTGTCTCTTTCTCCAGCAGAACTAGACTGATGCACATCTACTGCAAGCCTCTTAGGATCTGTGGTTTGCATTTGTCTATTAGGCTAAGCCACATACCTTTTCATTACACAGTCTTTACTGATGCTAAAGACAGATTTCAAAGTGCCCTCTTTACAATTTCTGGATTTAATGCAATATGTAATCAAGAATAGGCCATTGTTAGGTCAATTACTTTCCTGTATTTATCTTTTCAAACAATAAATAATCAGTGGGATGGAAGGGGCAGTAAAAGAGAGTTTTAATGCTAGTACTCATAAATATCCACCATCTTAAAGAGACATTTTAATATTTATATGTGGTGGAATACCCTCCCCTCTAGAGAGAGCTTGGCTGAGGGCTGATAGGAATCCATGCAGTATTCCTGAGTCATCGCTTTGTACAGGCTCACAGGCAATCCTGAGCAAGCCTGGGGATGTGCCCAATAGTCAGTCTCTCAGTTCCCAAATTACCAATACCTGTGTGTACACACCTAAGAAGGAAACTTTTTGGTACACACTCAGTGGGCTTTCTATGTCAAGTTTAGTAGAGGACCCCGGGCCTGACCATGCTCTTCATCAGACCAAAACCTGAAGAGATCTCCTTATAGCACTGTTTCCCGCTGTTGCATTCCTCATAAAATCCATGACTGGAAGACACTGTTCAGGTTATACGCACTTGACACCAGGAGCCAAAAAAGCACAGTCATGTTCTGGAGAACGTTAGGCTTAACATCAGGCATGAAGCAAGAACAGCTCCTAGGCATGCACACTCTGAGATCCCTGAAAGCATGCTGTAGGGATAGTGAGTTGGTGTCAATGAAATTTCTATCTGGTATTACTTACTTTTCACTTGCTGGCAGGGAAGGGGAGCCTGTGTATAAGAGACGACACAAGAGGCTGAACATAGAGAGATTCTGAAGCCAAAACTTATTTTGGGGAACTGATTCTATTACCCAGCATTGTTGCATAACTTTAGACAAATCACTTTCCTTATTTCTTGATTTCCATGTCTAAAGATGGGCCTAAGCACAGTACCTAAAGAGAATGCTGTTCCTAGGATTTACATATTCAAGTAGGGTACATCATTGTGTAGTTAGTAAGCATCTTTATATGTAGTAATTCCTGAGAATTTATACCATTCTGTCATTAAAATTACTATTCATCTCATAGACGCTAGCACAGTGACAGATACCTATAATCACAGCACTTGGAAGGCTGAGGTACAAAGATCATGATTGGGGTCCCTTAGGGCTCCACAGCAAGACATTCACATAAAAATGCTATTTGTCAATTCCCTTGTTGATCCTTAATAGCAAACTGAAGTTGGGAGAAGTATGTTTTGCCTTTCACTGTTTTTTCCCTCCAGTGTTTGTTACTTGTATAATTCCAGCAAAGTATCCAAGAGGGAGTTGATATTGACTCTAAACTGAGTGCAGATCTGGATAACTGCTTCAGCAGTCAGGATGCAGAACCACTTCCATCAGCTCAAAGAGATCGCCCACATTCCCCTTTATAGATACCCTTCCTCCATCCCTGCCTCTCATCAATCACCAGTCTGTTTCACATCATTGTAAGTGTGCCATAAGTAGCATAATTCAAAAGTAGAATTAGGAAAACAGAGAATATGACCTTCTGAGATTGACTTTTTTTCCAAACACTATAAGGTTCTTGAATCAACCCATGTCATTGTCACTATCGAAGAATTTCTTTACTCTGTGTTGTTGGGTAGTAGTCCATGGTACACATGTACTATGAGTAATATTGTAAGTATTATAGAGACGGGAGAGATGGCTCTCTTCTGGATTTTATGTGAACACATGCTCTATTTCTTCCATTCCTCTCTTTATACCTTTTTTTCTTGCCTTATTGCACAGGCTATAACCTCCAATACTATGTTGAACAGCAATGGAAACACTGAAGACTCTCGCTTTTTTTTTTAAATCATATGGAGAAAGCATCCTGGCTTTCACCTTTGTAATATTAGCTACAGGGATTTTGTTGGTATCTTTATTATGTTGTAGAAATTCTCTTTAAATTCCTACCTTTCTGAGAGTTATCAAAAGTCAGTGAGTTTTTTACAGGTGTCTTTTCTACTTCAACTTATATAATCTTATGATTTCCTTCTCTATTCATTTTCAGAGCACCAACCATAATTAAATAAATTCCACATAGTTTTGATATATAATTATTGTGATATTTTACTATTTGATAGCATTTGACAAGACTTTTTGCATTTAAATCATAAGAAATACTGGTCTATAAGTTTCTTAATATCATCTTTCATTTGGATGTGGGGGTAAGACCAGCTTCTCTGAATGAGTAGAGAAGTAGCACTTTTCTTTTCCTGAAGAGTGGGTAGAAGTGGAATTAATTCTTCTTTAAACCTTCAGAAGATCTCTCTGATAAGACTATCAGAACCCTGACATTTCTTCTTTAGGAGGCTTTTAATTATAAATTCAAAGACCTTATTAATTGTAAGTCTGTTCAGATTATGTTGTATTGTGTGAATTATGGTAGTTTTAATCTTCCTAGGAGTTGATTCCTTTTTTATCAAAATCACATTATGGAATTATCTGTATCTTTCTTATTCTGTTGATAAGATACTGTCTTGTCTTCTGAGGCAAGCACTTTACAGATTAACTACCTCCCAAGCCTTTCATCTCCTTATTAACCTACAGGGTCAGCAGTGTTATTCTAGTTCCTTCTTGATACCGAAACTTACGGTTTTTCTCTTTTTGTTACTTTTTGTTATTGTTTTAATTGAAAGTCAGATAATTTTATTGATTTTTTTTCAAAGGACCAGCTTTTTTTTTCTCATTATTTTTCTGGTTCTAATTTCATTGATTTCTACTTTTTTTATTAATTCTCTTTGTGTTGTTTTTGTTTGGTTTCATGTCTCCTTTTTTCTAATTCTCTAAGTGGAGGGAGAATACTGATTTAAGACTGTCTTGTTCGATGTAACAATTTGTTTTAAATTCCCCATTCAGCCCTGCTTTAGGTATATTGCATACATTTTGATACAGTATATATTTGTCATTTGTTATGTCTTTAAAGTTTACTTGAAAACTTTTCTTTGACCTGTAAGTTAGATATCTTTGGTTTTAGGGATTTCTCTATTATCTTCTTACTGTTGACCCCTCATTTTACTACACTGTGATCACAGAACATATTCTCTACCCTATGATTGTAACTTTGTCTCTTCAGTTTTATCAAGTTGAGGCTTTTACCATGTCTATGACATAATTCCATCATTTTTAGTTCTCGGTATTTTCATAAAATGTCTGTTGTCAAAATACTTCCATGCCTTTGAAAATAATTTGTCTTGCTCTTTTAACTGCTTCAATTTTTGATGTTTAATTTCAGAAGTTTACTGGGATATACATGTGGATATGTGTGTGCCCGTATGTAGATATGTATGGATGTATGTGTACATGTGGATGTGTGCATGTGTGTACATATGAGTCCGTGTGTATGCAGGTATGTGCCTGTGTATGTGTGCATATGGATATGTGTGTGACTGTGGATGCATGTGTGTGAATGTGTGCGCATGTGTGTAAATGTGTGTGCATGTGGATGTGTGTATATGTACGCCTGTATGCATGTGTGTATTGCATGGATATATGTGCAGTATTTAAACCTGGTAGCATGTATATAGCCTCATAAATCTTAATCCCCTAATTAGCTTTGGAAAATGGGTGGTATCTCTGCAAATATTCTTTCTTTGTTTCTGTCTTAACTCCTGCCTCAGAAATCGAATGAAATAAAAAAAATTAGAGCTTTCTGTTCCATTTTCTTGTTTTTATCTTTTAGTTTTGTTCTTCTATAATGTCCTGTTTGCTAATTTGCTAGTCTTGCCTCTGGTCTATCTAATCTCTCTTTAAGCCAGCTGTTGAATCCTTAATTTTATTTGGTTTGATTTTCATTTTCACATGTCTGTCTGCCTTTTGTTGCTTTTTGCTTGAAACTGTTATTCTTTGATGAAACTATCTCTTTCATTGTTTTCCTAACAAATTAATTATAGTTATTTTAAGAATCATATCTAATATTAATATCTGAATTACTTGTTTACATTGGTACTAATTTCCTACTTATTTTCAGTGATTTTTTTCTTATCTCCTGGTAAGCAAGATAATTTTGAGTAAATGATAGACAAAGAACCTAAAAAGCTGTAGAAATAATCTAAGGCCGATGTTGTCTTTCTCTGGAGAGGATTTACTGTTTGCCGGACACTTGGAGTAGACTTCCATTCATCCTCAAATCACAAAGGCCAGCAGCTAGATTTACTTTTGAAGATAGGTTTTTTTTAATTTTTGAGATTATAATTTAATTTCAGTATTTCTCCCTTCCTTTCTTCCTTCTAAACCTTCTTATATATGCTTCCCTAATTACCTTCAAAGTCACTACCATTTTCTCCAATAATTGTTATTGCATATATATTCTACTTGTATATACATATATATTTCTAAATATAACCTGAGTCCATTAAATGCTACTTATATGCATTTTACTGGGATGCATGTTTTCAGGGCTGACCATTTGATACTAGAGCACCGACGAGTACGCTCTCCCTGAGGAAGACCTTTCTCACTCCCAGCTTTGCCAATTGCCTAATGTTTTTGTATAGAGTTGAGACTTTGTGGGTCCTCCTCTCTCCAGTTTGGCGCGTCCATTAGAAGCATCACATTCGGATGGTTCCATTAGTGAGATTTTATGGGTATAGATTCTCATATTACTAGGAGACACAATCATACACCAAAATCCTTAATCTTCTGTCTTTTATAATCTTTCAACCCCCTCTTCTGCAATATTCCCTGAGCCTTATATGCAGGAGTATTTATATCCAGTGGGACTGGGTTCCACACCTCTGCATTTTGATTGGTTGTTTTCTGTAATGGTCTGTAGCTGTTGCAAAGAGAAGTTTCATTGATGGGGGTGTGTGTGAAAACTTCACTTATCTGTGGATATAAGAGCAAATGTTTAGAATTGTTGCTAGGGATTATGCTGGTTTAATAAGTTACTAATGGTAGATTCTCCTCCAATAGCCTTAATTTCATTAGCACTTACTAATTAGCTAGGTTTTCATGACCAGTCATGATATTCCTCTTGTTGAACAGGTCTTAAGTTCAATGAGAGAGCCACTACTGCATTCATAGGGTTATGGTGCCATATTGGTCATTTAAATGTTTCAGTGGCCGGGTATAACTGGTGGTGGTATCCCTCTTTGGAAAATTGTGTGTCCTCTTCTACAACCATGAAAGCTAGTTGAGGCTATGTGATTATACTACTCCTAGGATGTATCCTATCCAGAATCCTGCCTAGGAACATGGGTCTGTAACAGGAGCCTGTCTTCCATAGATGAAATGAATCCTGTCTTCTAATTTCAACTCTACAAGGGTGCTGAGATCTCTACTCAGCCTCAAAGTATCCAGTCACTGCACTCCCATCATTTTCTTAGCATTTGACTCTGTGCCATCTGTGAATTAGCAAATGACTTGTAGAGAAAAGTGCCACAGAATCTTGGACCCAACTCAAAATGCTAACCTACCTACTCTTCAAAATCAATCTTGGCCCCTAGGGTCCTGAGTGTCTTGGGAGTTATCCAAAGTCTTCAAGTGGCTTTGTTCTTTACTTTTTTCCAAAGTTCCTCCAACTTTTGTGGTTATTCTCACTAGAATAAGAATAAAACAAACCATTTCACCATTACCCAAAAAAAAAATTGATATCCCCTGTATCTCTTTAATACTAAGTGATAATGGCATTAATATATGTTAATAAACATCTCTGTTGGACCAATTGAAAGAGAGTTGGGAAAAAGGCTTTATCAGTAAGTTCATGCCAGCATGAGAGCCTGAATAGCACCCCCAAATTCATATTAAAAATACAAGCATAATGGCCCATGCTCATAATTTTAATCTTAGCACTGAGGAGACAGAGGCAGGCGGCTCTCTGAGGCTGCAAGCCAGCCAGCCTAGTCTACTGAACCAGCTCCCAGCTAAAGAGAGATGCTGTCTCAAATAATACAGTAACCTATTCACCATTTTTTTCCTTTTTTTTTTTTTTTGTTTTTTGTTTTTTGTTTTGTTTGTTTTTTTCGAGACAGGATTTCTCTGTAACTTTGGTGCCTGTCCCGGAACTAGCTCTTGTAGACCAGGCTGGCCTCCAACTCCCAGAGATCCGCCTGCCTCTGCCTCCCGAGTGCTGGGATTAAAGGCGTGTGCCACCACCACCCAGCCAAATGTGTAGCCCAGGCTGGCCTCAAACTCGTGATCCTCCTGCCTCTGCCTCCTTCAGCAAATCCTACCGGTGTGCGCCACCACAACCGGCTTCACCATTTTTCTTTCTTCCAAGCAGCTAGGCTTCCCCATGAAAGTCTAGCCATGCAGTTTAGCAAATATGAGGTCTGTTCCAGCTCCGGCTGTTGGCATTCCAGGACCAATGGGAAGGATTTCCAGTCTCTCACTGTGAATGCTAACCCATGTTCCTTTCTAAGAGGAATCTTCGACAGATAAACCGAACTGTTCTCTACAGAAGAAAGCACAAAGAGGGATAGTCAAACGAAATTCAGAGTCCAATGTGCAGTCAGATTTCAGAGAGACATCATAGCTAGACCTCACTGGGAAGACTCCAAATGAGTGAGCTAAGGAAGGGGGCTTCCAGGGCAGCAGAAAAGATGAAACAGGCATGTAAAAGGACACAATGGCTGCTTCTCTCACTTCACAAAGGAAGCATGTAATCAAAAGGTTATGAAGCCTTGAAAATTTCTGTTCCTCGAGTTTATCGAAAACTTTGAATTGGCATAGCAGATTTTAAAACAGAATCCATTTGTACCTCTAGGCAAGTACTCTACAAATAAGCTAAGCCCAATTCTCCATCTGTAACTCTAAGACAAAAGGAAGTGTGGGGGGGTGGGGAGGGGGTAATGGCTCCTGAAGAATGACACCCAGAGTTGACCTCTGACCTCCACATTTACTTGCACACACACATATGTATACCCTCACACATGCATGCATACGTACGTACAAAAGAATTGAAATAAGATGTTCAAAAGCAACATATGTAACTACATGACAGAAATTCACAAAAGATTTTCGATTTGAATTTAAATATTCACTGACTTTAGAAAACTTACAGAAATTAGATTGGTCACTGGTATTCGACTTTTCTTTTCTGGCCATTCTTATTCAGCTGCTACAGAACAAGGTTCAATGCCTTGACTTTGGGATCGAGGTCAAGAAGAACCTCCCATTGGCCCCATTCCCAAAGTGTTTTTTGCCCACCATGACATCGCTAAGGCACTCTGTGGCCACATTTACATTTCCGTGGCCACTGTTAGTAATCAGTCTGTTTTATTCTCTTGAAGTCCATGCCTTACTTTTTTCCCAGAAAGAACTGCTTACCTATGATAGTCAACTCTAGCCCATTTTCTTAGCAGTTTCTGAGTTTTCTGCCATTGTTGTCCACTCCTTGCACCTTTGCACCAACCACTTACCCCGGCAATAACTCCAGAGTTAGTGAAAGGTGGCAAGAATTTATACATCAATTTACCCAGAAACTTATGGGAATAAAAGTTGAGAAACACCAAGGGACATAAGCAAACTAAATTCGTGTGTGTGTGTGTGTGTGTGTGTGGTGTTAGTGGGGGGGGTTGTACGTGGTGTGTGGGGGTGTGTATGTGGTGTGTGTGTGTGGTGTGTGTGTGTGGTGTTAGTGGTGGTGGTGGTAGTATGTATGTGGTGTGTGTGTATATATATGTGTGTGTGTGTGGTGGTTGTAGTGGTAGTGGGTATGTGGTGTGTGTATGTGTATGTGTGTGGTGGTGGCGGGGTGTGTGTGTGTGGTGATGTATGTGTGTGTGTATGTGGGTGTGGTGGTGGTGGTGATGGTGGTATGTGTATGTGGTGGTGGTGATGTATATGTGTGTATGTGTGTGTGTTAGTGGTGGTGATGGTGATGGTAGTGTGTATGTGGTATTAGTGTGTATGTGGTGTGTGTGTGTGTGTGTGTGTGTGTGTGGTGGCATTACAGTACCACATTGCTATGATAAGCTCGGTTACAGATTAGAGTCTCAGAAACAACTTTTTATGAGTCTGTGTGACTTCCAAGGCTCAAAACTAATCCACTGGCAAACATAAAAGATGTAAAGCAGAAGATTCCAGTAGTAATTTTCAGATCATTTGACTCTAAATGCAGCTTTGAGGATATGCAGTTCATAAATTTCCTTTTGGATCTTGTTTTTTTTTTTTTTTTTTTGTTTTGTTTTGTTTTGTTTTTTCAAGACAGTTTCTCCAAACATAGTTATCTCTGGTAAAGGATTTCCAGAACATGCTTACAAGTGGACTGGGGATCTAGGAACATAATAGGGATGACAATGATGGTGGTGGCGATGCTGGTTTTAGTGGTGGTGGTGGCGGCGGCGGCAGCAGCCAGCCATGCTAATGACAATTTTAATAGACTCCTTTGAGTATTTTGTATTTTCCCAGTGTCGAGGCATTCTCCTTGTATCACATAGTCTCTTGAGAAGAGTTGGGGTACTTACTATTTCTCAAGTTTATTATCTTTCTTGTAGTATTCAGTAACCTGGGGCTTGAAGCTGAGAATAAATTCTCTACCCCAGCATGCCTGTGATCCCTGAGCCTCTTTAATTCTAGGTCGAAGGTGCCCCTGTGTCTTGTGGCATTCTTAGAGACTGAAGCTGGTCAATGCATGGTGGACCTGCAGTGCTGGGGCCTGTTCAGATTGACTTCTTGGAGAGCTTCAGCCATTTTTTCCCTCCTGGCTTTGCTGCTGCTGCGGTTTGAGATTTCCTGCCCTGCACTACTTAGATAGACAATGTTGGGAACAGAAAGATCTAAAAATATATAAATATGGGGGTCACAGGAGCCACCAGTGATATGTATTACACGACCTTAGCTCCCAGGCTAAGGCTCAGGAAATATGATTCCATAACACTTATTTGAATTCTCTCATATTTGCTAAAGTAGTAATAGTATTTTCTCAGTATGTGTTCATTCAGTTAAATGAGGGTACAGGCCTTACCTTAAGAGAACTTGAGGTCTTCTGGAGAAGACAAATATTAAATACTTAATTATATCCCCTCACTGAGTGTTGCCAATGGAGACCCCTGACATTGAACACTTTTATATTATTGAAGAAGAAGACATATTCGTTGAGAAAGTAGCATTTAAAGTACAGTCTGGAAGGTTTTAATACTTAATAATTCGGTGACAAAATGGGTGCACATGGCATCTCAGCAGAAGAGCCCACAGTGGGTGCCCTGATGTGGAAAGAACACGGCATGTGGAGAAGCAAAGGTCCTTCTGTGGGTGCCAGGAACAAGAACAGCAGCTTGGTGCTTGAAGGAGTTGGTCTGCGCAGCACTTCCCTTCCCTTCAGTGCCCCAAGAGATGCATGCAGGTTCCCGTACTCTCTATTATCTACAGCCTCGCATCTCAGGATAGCCATCACTTTCCAGTTCCTAGGAATCTGCACCTACTGCTCCAGAGTTTTAACCTCTCTCCTTCCCTGCCCCTCACTCTCGTGGCTTTCACTCCTTAGGAAGCTGCTAAGTGCTTGTTCCTTCCGCTGAAGGTCACCCTTACATGGCCCAGTATCCTCACACTCAAAGAGTGCACCCCAAGCCCTAGACTTCCCACTCAAAGCTTCTGTTTCCTTACTTTTGAGATTAGCCCACACCCCCCCAAATCTTCATTTCTCACAAGCTGCCAGATGATGCCCATGCTGCTGGCCTGGAATCCCTTGGCAAAGCATTCCTAAAGAAAACAAAACCCTTCATGTGGGTTTTACTTACCTTAGGCATCTTTCCCAGTGTTCAGCACAGTAGGTATCAAGTCCATGTTTGTCAAAAGAATTGATCAGTGAATGAACTGCAGAATGGATCCGGCTTAGGGACTTTGGAAGTAGGTTTTCTGCATTATTCTTTGGAAAGCTCTTTTGATTCCTTTCAGGCCAAAAGGCCTTGGAAAAGAATAAATTATTGTCATTCTACTGGAATACAGCCCCAGAAATTGCCGAGTCAAGATCTACTTGCATTTTAAGTACTTATTTGGCTTCAAAGCCAAAATGCTAACAGGATTACAAAAGGCCGAGTTTGCTGAGTCGCAGATCGTTTATGCTCGTGTTTGGTTCAGAGTTCTCCCGTCAATCAGTACATTTCTGCTTCTGATTGCGGATTTAATTTTTTTGCCACCTGCACGTGCATTCTCAGCCTAAAGTAGCTTCAGCAATTTGCACAGGTATAATGTAAGCAGATGAGGCTCTTACCCACCAGCCTGCCACCTACCCCAGCATCTAATGACTTCAGGACGCTCTGCCTCAGTCCTCATTATGATTCAGAAAGCAGCCTGCTATCTTCCTCCATTTTCACTCTCACAATGTTGTAAAACATTTTTAATAGAAATCTTTCCTCATTCCAGGCACGGAGAGTTTGACTAAGGATGCCACATGATTCTCATTCTAGAGTCTTTATCTACGTCTCTCCATAGAGTCTCTGGATCTGGATAATAAAGAAAGAAGCATTTCTAAGTTCGCCATAATGTGGGTTAGGGCTGTAGCTCAGTGCTGGAGTCCTTACCTCAGGTTTCAGTTGGGCTTTATTGCTCTGGAGAGACTCCATGACTATGGCAACTTCCATAAAGGAAAATATTTAATTAGGGCTGGTTTACAGTTTCAGAGATTTAGTCAATTATCTGTATGGCAGGTCATGGCAGCCTGAAGATAGACATGGTGCTGGAGAAGGAACTGAGAGTTCTATATCTTGATATAGAGATCAGAATTCTAGTTAGAGAAAAAGTCATCTCAATATCAGTTGATAATTTGGGGGGGGTGATCTCAGGACATTCTGTTTTATCACTACCCCTTGGTTTGATTTGAATGACCTAACAGATAATCTACTGAAAATTATTTTTTGGTGTGGTATGACTATGCAGTTTAGTAATAGAGCATCTTCCTAAATACTCAAGGCCCTTGATACAAGCAGCAATCCCCAAACAAACAACAGAAGAGACTTTGTGTGTCACACTGAGTATAGCTTGAGCATAGGAGATCTCAAAGCCCACCCCTACAGTGAGACACTTCCTTCAACAAGGTCACACCTACTCCAAAAAGGCCACACCTCCTAAAAGGACCTTTTCCTTTGGGGGTCATTTTTTTTCAAATCACCACACCTCCTTTGTGTAAGATCATAGGTTTAATCCCAAGTCTTCTCCCCACTGCTCCCATAAAGGGAAAGGAAAGAAAGAAATAGAGACTATATAATTCTCCCTAATATGCACATATGATCTGAAGGTATCTCGCTGTGCCCTACTAAGTTAAGCACAGACTCATAGACCTGGAAGTTTCAAGCTGGCTCTGGTACCAGTAATCCATCAGATTCCAATGTGACCCGTACGAGAACTTATGATACAAAGTCTTCTGTGTTGTGATGAGTGGGTGTGAGTCATCTGGACTAGATTTTACTTTGAACATTGGCCCTAGATAACACCTGAAATAGAACAATGACTCCTCAGGAGGCTTTAATAATCAGAATTCTAGTTAGGGAAAAAGTCATCTCAACATCAGTTGATAATTTCTGGGTGGGGTGGGCCCAGAATATTCCGTTTTGCCACCACCCCCTTGATTTGATTTGAATGACCTAATAGATAATCCATTAAAAAATTTTTTTCATTTCGCCAGAATATGTAGTTTAGTAATAGAGCATTTTCCTAAATACACAAGGTCCTTGATAGAAGCAGCAACCCCCAAACAAACAAACAAACCAAAAGATAAATCCCACTCTTAAACATAAATGCAAGGAAGTTTGAACAAGGATCCAAAGTGGCACTGCACTGCAGGAGCGCCAGCATGGTCGGCCATCCCAAGGGCATTGCTTCTCCACATTTTGACCAGTTTTTGCTTTCCTGTGGTTTCTATCTGCTACAGAAAAGGAGTTTCTTTGCTGAGGGGTGAGAGCTATAATTCCCTGTGGGTGTAAGGGTCAGTATTTAGAATCCAGTTAGAAATTACCTTGGTTTAGGAAAATGGCAGTAGTAGGCTCTCCTCTAAGGCCCTGGCCTCTTCAGCCCTAGGTAGCTGGCTACGTTTACGGAGTGCAGTGTCTTCAGAAAGAGAGTCTTAGCTTAGATTCTGGAGGGAAACCAAAGGCAACGACAATAGCCGATATTATTTGGCTCCATTGGACCCCTGCTCTTGGCAGAACATTATTAAATTATTACCCTGTATGACAAAACTAATTCTAAACAGCGTACACATACTTGTGTTTCTAAACAAGCTTATAAAATAATATATCAACCTATGGCATATTCAAATATCATTAGTGCTATATTCTTTTCTTCCATTTAATATGTATATTTGTTTAGTTATACACATATGTTTAAATGCATTTTTTAAGTAATCTTACAAAATAAGTGATTTCGTATGGCTTTTTCAAATATGTTAGTGGTCCTTCCTTTCTCTCCTTCTCTATACCTTCCCTCTCCCTCCCTGTGAGAAGCCTTCCCCCCATCTGTGTTTCCTGCCTTCCCAGCACCTGTGTCCTTCTCTCCCCTCTGGAATACTACCCACGCCACTTCCTCCTCTCCATTTTCCTGACTTTTCTGCTTACTTTAGTAAGCAGATTCTGAGCTAGGCTCCCCTAATAAAAGAGGACAGGCAGCATTTGTCTTTCTGGGTCCGGTTGTGTCTGTATAATATTTCCTAGTTCTACCCATTCGCCTGCAAATTTCATGATTTCATTCTCTTTACAGCTAAATAGGCTTTCATTGTGCTTACGTATCATATTTCCTTATGATCGGCTCATTAGTCAAAGGACGTTTAGGTTGTCTCCATTCCTATCGTCACTAGAGTGACAGTGAACATGACTGAGTAAGGGTCTTGGGGTAGGATGGCAAGTCGTTTGGGCAGATGCTAAGGAGTGGTATCATCCTTTTAGCGTTTTGAGAATTCTCTTCCATTGTTTCCCTAGTGACTGCATCAGCCTACAACCCCACCAACAGCAAATGAGGACTTACCTTCCGCCACATGTTTCAGCATTGGTTGACTGTGGCTTTCTTGACCTTAGCCGTTTTAACTAGGCAAGATAACATTCAAGGTATTTTAATTTATATTTCCTTAATTGCTAAGGATATTGAATACTTTTAAAGATATTTCTTAGCTATTTTAATTTCTTCTTTTGAGAACTCTGTTAAGATCCATACCTCATTTTTAAATGAGTTGTATATTCTGTATACATGTGTATGTATCCCCTCTATCATATATATATACACATATGTGTGTATATATATATGATATCACATACATCTGACAAAGAGTCTCTCCACTCTGTACGTTTTTTCTTCGCTTAACCAATTTCCTTTGATGTTCAGAAATTTTCAGTTTTATGAGGATCCAAGGGGCTGGAAAGATAGCTCAGTGATTATGAGCACTATGCTACTCTTCCAGAAAACCAGAATTCAATTCCCAGCACCCATGTCAGGAGGCTTACAACTACCTTTAATTCCAACTCTGGCAGATTGGACATATTCTTCTAGCCTTCTTGAGAACCACCCCCTCCACTCCCCACACTCCACCCTGCCCCACCCCACCCCCACACAGATATACACACATACACATAAATAAAAATGAAAAAGAATGCATTCAGTTACAAGCACTCAACTGAGGCCAAGGGACAATTCCATGTGTGTCATCACAGGGCACCCAGCATGGCCCTGGCCCAGCCAGGCACATTTTGGGACCCTTAAAAAGGCAAATATGAGTGTTAACATTTCATTGCACATTAATTCTTTAAAGAAAAAAAACTGTCATTTAATTTTAAATGCTAATATGCATATGGTTAATTAAGAAGCCAAAATTGGCTATAAGCTTGGTGAGCGTGTGGAGCAGGAGGAGGGAGATCATTACGCTTCTGCTCATGGTTAGCTATTTGTGAACCAGCTGATAGTGTGCAAAATTAAGATTTCGCAAGTGGCATTTTAAATGAATGGTTAATGGCTGAAGATTAATTAAACAGTCAGGGTTACTGGAGAAAAGCTGTTAAAAATTATGTTTATAAGCCAGTCACTTGCACACTGAAATGGAAATCCTGAGAAGTGGTGGCCTTTGTGTTTATCAAGAGCATTTTAAGGAAGAGGCCTTCATCAGGAGAGAAACCCAGCCTGCTCCACACTCTGCTGAGGCTGTAGCCTCGGGACATTCCTTTGGAGGAAAAGCTGCCAGGGAGGAAAGTGGAACAGAAAGTGTTTTTTATTGAGAGACTCTTCTGAAACCTTCATGGCAGGTAACCAGGCATATTTTATTTCCTCCCTGCGTGCTGCAGCGGTGTGAGTTAGAGAACACAGAACCCGTGGGATGTAGAAGAAGCCTCCGTAATGCTGGGAACAGACACAAAGCTGCCCCGTGTTCTCCTCAGCCCACGTGGGTTCCCCCTTAAGTCTCCAATTCTTGGTGCCAGAAACATGGGTTTTTATGCCTCTGGCCCTACCCTAAGCTGATTCTTTGGGGACCAGTTTTCTTTGTGTTCAGTGCTATGCCATGTGCATAGAAGATGCTGTGAAAGTCTTTTTAAAAATTACTTGTCATAGCTTAACTCAATAAATATTGGACAAATGAATAATGAGTTACTTAGAAGTTGGTGATTAGGATCTCAAAGGTTCCTTTAAATGTTCCTCAATCCATTCAGCAAATGGCCAGAACTCTGTACTGACCCATATTAATGCCTCCTGGGTAATGCCCATGTCCCAGCCTCAGAGACAACGTAACCCAGTGGGCAGAGACATAGAAATACAAACGTGTAAATCCCAGTGATGGCAAATACAACACCAAGCATCCAAAGAGAGGAGTGAGCAATCAGTCTTAGGAAGGAAGAATCCGAGGTCTCTGTGCCTCAAAGTTGCAAGGAAGTTGGTTCTAGCCAGTGACAAATCATCAGCATTAGGGCATGCTTACCTATTAGTTTATTCAGGCCAGGTCCCTGTTTTTAGGCTTAAGACCCAGATCTCTCAATCCAGGCAAGTAATGTGTCCTGTTAAAAAAGTTTCCCTAGAGATGGATATCCCGAAGCTCTCCCTGCAGAGCCTGTACCAGTGTTTGATTCCCTTCCTAGTCAAAAAGTTAATTTATTCCCTTTTCTTCAACCTTTTTTGGGGCTGTTAAACCTGTGAAATTCCATAAACATGCGACCACTCAACGTCCTGAAGTGAACAAGGCCTCTCTGTGTTCAACGTGCTTACAGTGACCCCACTGAGGCTGCGTGTTAGCAATGACGTGACTTTACTATGTCTCCTCCCAAATAAATGGGACGTTTTCGTCCTGACCTAAAGAGAAAACTAACGGTAAATTTTAGCCTGTTTTAGGAGTTGTTTCTTTATCATATTTTACTCTGTGTGTTTAGTTACATATAATTATATTTGTAACTCAAAAACCAAAGTGTACCCAGTGTGTAAGCAGAGATCAAAAGGCAGCTCACACCTGTAAGAATGGCCAAGATCAAAAACACTGGTGACAACTTATGCTGGAGAGGATGTGGGGTAAAGGGAACACTTCTGCATTGCTGGTGGGAATACAAGCTGGTACAGCCCCTTTGGATTTCAGTGTGGCAATTTCTCAGAAAATTAGGAAACAACCTTCCTCAGGACCCAGTAATAAAACTTTTGGGTATAGATCCAAAGGATTCTCAATTGTGCCACAAGGACATGTGCTCAACTATGTTCATAGCAGCATTATTCATAATAGCCAGAACCTGGAAACAACCTAAATGCTCCTCGACCAAAGAATGGATAAGGAAAATGTGGTACATTTACATAATGAAGTACTACACAGCAGAAAAAAAAAAAAAAAAAAAAAAAAAAAAAAAAAAAAAAAACGACATCTTGAATTTTGCAGGCAAATGGATAGAGCTAGAAAATATCATTTTGAGTAAGGTAACTCAGACACAGAAAAACAATCATCACATGTACTCACTCATAAGTGGTTTTTAAACATAAAGCAAAGAAAACCAGCCTACAAATCACAATCCCAGAGAACCTAGACAACAATGAAGACCCTAAGAGAGACATACGTAGATCTAATCTACATGGGAAGTAGAAAAAGACAAGATCTCCTGAGTAAATTGGGAGCATGGGGACCTTAGGAGAGGGTTGAAGGGGAGGGGAGAGGCAGGGAGCAGAGAAAAACGTAGAGCTCAATAAAAATTTTAAAAAGGCAGCTTGTAGGAGTCAGTTCTCTCCTTCCACGATGCAGGTTCCAGACATTAAAGTCGGGTCCTCGCTCTAGACCATAGGCACCTTTACCAGTCAAACTATCTCACTTACATGAACACCGATGTTTTGGTAGTAAAGTGAGTGGTGAAAGCACAAATTACAAGCACTATCATATTACTAGAAACACACAGCATTTGCTTTATTCCATATTATCTAATCTTTTTAGTCAGTGTCTCTAGTAGTACCAAGATACAAATGAGGAAAGAGGGCTACAAAGATGGTGGAGGCTGGTCCAGTGTCATGGATGGACCGTATTCTCTAAGTTAGCCTGAATTCAGAGTCTCAGCGCTTACCCACTGTGCCATATTGACTTTTGTGCTCTTTTGAAAAATTATTTCTCCCTCTGTAAAATTCAGTTTTATCATCTGGAGTCTTTTCTTCCTTGTGTATAAAGAAACCCCCCCTCAGGAAAAGAAACCTTTACTTGTGTAAAGTAATAGCACTCTGCTGCATTGTAGCCCCAGGTCAGCTCTTGCTACAATTACAGGCAGTTGAGTGGCAAATACATTCTGCTTTCAGAGATGTAGTTGAGGCTCACTTTAGAAAAACTGATAATTCAAAGCTTTTCCAGTCTTGTAAAAATAGAATGATGCAAGGGGAAAGAAAATAGGTATTTCTTGGAGAAAGGAAGCCTGCCCCCTTGAAGGGCTGGGAGCAAAACCTCCTGTCTGCAGATGCCAGCATCATCTGGGGAGCAGTGATGTCCAATAATTGCAGCTAAAAGCTGCATTAATTGACCAGTGACAGCTTGAAAGCTGCCTCTAGCCAGCATCCCCGCACTCCCGTGCTCTTTTCATAGGCCAAGAGGGAGGCAGAAGGTGGTATGCCTCCTCCGTGGGGTTCTCCACACAGCACATGCGCAGCTGGATCAGGGAAGTCTGTTTCTGAGGAAGATGCTTAGCTGCCCAGTGAGCTTGGCTTTCCCACCTGATGTTTTCAGGGCCCCCAGGCTCCGCAGGTCTAATCGGCAACAGGTGGCACTGCCATCGGGTCCAACCACTGTAAGGCGATGCTTAGCTGATCCTGATTTTCCAAATAAACATGCAGCAGATTTTGTCCTAACCTTCTAAGTGTCAGCTGTCATTTCCTCCTGTCGAGGAGTGGCAAACAACCTCATCTCAGGACAAACTAGGATGCTCCTAGGCTGTCGGCTCTGCTTCCTGGAAGAAAAGGCGAGCCTTCTCTTGCCTCCTTTGTGTTTGCAGTTGCTGTCTGCCTCAGTGTTCACACTGTGACCTGAGTCTGCGCGGAGAATGCTTTTGCACCTCAGCAACATGCTCGGTATCCATGGCTGAATAACCTGAACTTCTGTTAGAAGCCTGCCCAGAGAAATTGTGTGGGTATAAATCATCTACTTTCCCCACCACACCCATTCAGACGAAATCCTCAATGGTTCTCTCTATCCCATCATTCGACTTAGTCTTGCATTAGAAATGTGCTCTGCCCTCCTTCTTGTGACTGGGTATTATTTTAAGTATGCAGCATGACTTCTCTATAAATAATATCATTCTAATGGCCTGCATTCTAATCCCACGGCTTCTGTCTAGACTCTGGGTTGGTTACGCCCCTACGCTGTAGGCTGAAATATTTGGTTCCTTTTTAAACAGCAGCAAAATAACCCCACTGAAAACCATTTCTTACTTAATGAAAAGAGAGAACACAGCATTTTCTGGTATTTTGTTTTTCTTCTGTGTAGCTGGGATTACAGATCACTGTATTGATTATCACCACTGAATTACAGTTAATGAGACCCTACTTCTATGGATTAAACATTCAAACTCTAGACCGGAGCCACTTCACCCAGGCTATGAGGCCATCTGCCTTGAGACCAAGCCTCACTTGAAATACAACATAAACCACATTTGTAATTTAACATTTTAATACTCTTTTAAAAAGAAGCTGAATATATAGTATATATTACCTAAATCAATATATGCAGGATATATTTTCAGGGTATATTCAAAACTGTTACAAGACTACGTTACATTCACTTTTACACACATTTTACATGTTGGGTTCACAAACCGTAGTATGTCATTTAGACCTCCATCACATGGAAGGGCTCATTCCGAGTCCAGGGAACAGGTATTCCTTGTGGAGAGAAATGTTCCCCATCTCAGGGGCCAGCCACTGCACAGCGAGACAACCTAAGATGGACTAGACCACGCCCAGGTCTGCTTCCACCCCAGCACCATCTTTGCTTTGCCGGAGATGACAAAACCAATGGCCTAGCATGACTTAAAGAGCTTTTCCTTACCTGAGGCACGGGGGGAAGGCAGCCTTTCGGGATAAAGCACATGCCGTCTTTTCATATAAAGGCATGGCAACTATACTCGTAGGCTATGCATGACTGGTTGCAACAGTGTAACGAAAACTTGATTCTCATTGAGCTGTAAACCTCCCCTCCTTTGCCTTCTCTTCTGTGGAGAGGGAAGTGCCTCCTGCAAACCTTTCTCTTGCCCTGCATCCAATCCCTTGTAAACTGGCCACCTTCTCAAGATGTGTAGAAGTTAATAAAGATAAATGAAATAAAACAGACATGGAGTTACCTTTTCTAGGTTTAGGTTTAGTCTTCCATACAGTTGTCTGATGTGGGGGATGTACACTGCATTAAACAACAATGAGTCAAGGTGACCTTAAGGTTTGTGCCTCTGCTATCCATACACCGGGACCAGGAGAGCAAGGAGCATCATTGGCTCTCCCCCCCCCCCCCCGGCTGTGCAGTGCAGTCAGCATGGGATGGTTCTCACTGCTGGGCCCAACGTTCTCCTGGAGGTTGTTCTGTCCTTTGTCCTTTTCCTTTGCTGTGCCGCACGAGTCCAGGCCAGGTTCCATTGGATCACTGCAATGACTGTAATTAAGAGAACACCAACTGTTTCCTGCATGAAGTTCCTCAAAGTGTTCTACTAGTTCAGATGCTAAAACTCTTGCTATCCGCTCAGTTTTCTATGCTATCAACTTCAGCAGCACAACTCAGGACTGTTCTTCTTACCGGGTGCCATGTGTTTTGTGTCCGTTTCCTGGGTCAGTTCTCCATGTTGCTCAGGGCTCGGTTCTGGCATTCTACCCATCAGTGGTCTGTGTTGAAGTCAGCCTAGGAAGGATCGAGATGGTTAGGTCAAGTCTTAGATAAGGTGGAAGAAAGATGCCAAACAACTCCACCTTTAGCTGCACTAACTTCAACATGTTACCCTTGCTGCTTTTAAACGAGCCAGCCCCACACACCTCCCTACCATCCCTTCCTCCCGGGCAGCCCAGTCTCTTTCCAGTTGTCTGGGCTCTCTGCTTTGCTTATTCTTCATGTCAGCAATCCTGGGAGTCAGTTACTCTTGGTTCTCAGTATCAGTGATGCATACACCATATCCATTCTGCCAGACAGCACTTCCTATCCAAGTCCTCCTAGATGAAGGACTTCCCCGGTTCATAGCAGGTCACTGTTTCTCATCTAAGCTGTGCTTCAAAAGCTTCCTAAGGAATAAAGGTAGCATTTACTGTTCAAAAGCTACAATCAGCCAGGTCTGATGATGCATCAAGAGAAAATGCTCTTCTTAGCAACTCTATCTTTTAAATCTTATTCCCACACTGTGTATTTGTCACCAGTGCCTAGTGTTCATCTCAAACCAACCACCTCCTCTACTGACTTCAAGAGAACGTGGTTTGCACTTAGCGTTAAGAAGAGTGTTCTTTAGATTTTCTTTTTCTTTTCTTTTATTTATTTATTTATTAAAGATTTCTGCCTCCTCCCTGCCACCGCCTCCCATTTCTCTCCCCCTCCCCCGATCAAGTCCCCCTCCCTCATCAGCCCTAAGAGCAATCAGAGTTCCCTGCCCTGTGGGAAGTCCAAGCACCACCCACCTCCATCCAGGTCTAGTAAGGTGAGCATCCAAACTGCCTAGGCTCCCACAAAGCCAGTACGTGCAGTAGGATCAAAAACCCATTGCCATTGTTCTTTAGTTCTCAGTAGTCCTCATTGTCAGCTATGTTCAGCGAGTCCGGTTTTATCCCATGTTTTTTCAGACCCAGGCCAACTGGCCTTGGTGAGTTCCTGATAGAACATCCCCATTGTCTCAGTGTGTGGGTGCACCCCTCGCAGTCCTGAGTTTCTTGCTCGTGCTCTCTCTCCTTCTGCTCCTGATTTGGACCTTGAGATTTCAGTCTGGTGCTCCAATGTGGGTCTCTGTCTCTGTCTCCTTTCATCACCCGATGAAGGTTAATATTCAGGAGGATGCCTATATGTTTTTCTTTGGGTTCACCTTCTTATTTAGCTTCTCTAGGATCACGAATTATAGGCTCAATGTCCTTTATTTATGGCTAGAAACCAAATATGAGTGAGTACATCCCATGTTCCTCTTTTTGGGTCTGGCTTACCTCACTCAGAATAGTGTTTTCTATTTCCATCCATTTGCATGCAAAATTCAAGAAGTCATTGTTTTTTACTGCTGAGTAGTACTCTAATATGTATATATTCCATACTTTCTTCATCCATTCTATAATTTGCCTTCTTCCTTTGAAAATTTTGGCCATCGCTTGCTTTTCTTCCATATCTGGGCATATCTGCCATTATGTATAATTTCTCAGTATTACTGCTTGAGCTTCTGGGGTCATGCCTTTCAGCTCTCAGCACCCTGGGTGTAACGTCTAAGTACCAGCCGCACAAATGCCTTTAAAACGTTTTGGGCTGTATAGTTTGCTTCCCCTCGCTCCCACTGCTCTTTTCTGCCTCTCTTCTGTCTTCTGACAGAGATGTCAAGTGAGTCACTTAATGTATCTCCGCATCTTTCCTTGTCTACAAAGACAGGGCATGGGACTAAGTGATTCCAGAATTTCTTCTAGCTCCAAAATTATATGGTTCTGCAATTCTTTAATGGAAGCAAAATACAAGTTCGGGTTTCTCTGCCTTTGCTCTGGTGCTTTATTGTGTCAAAGCATCCCCGCCCAGCAGCGGCCTATCCTCCCTTTCTCCTCTTCAGAGTACGTCAACAATTTTTTCAGTAGATCTTTAATGTCATTGCCATTTATTTGCAATCCCTTTAGTGCTCAGTGAGCTCTACTTTTATGTCTGTCTTCATACCCCTGTGTCAACCTCACCATTAACTGTGGTACCCAAATTTCAGGTGCTCACCCCGACAGGTGACTTTAGCACTTACCTTAGATTTAAAAATTTGGACATTTGCCCACAGTCTCCATGAACTTGTGTATTTCTTTCACCTATTCGTGGCATCTTCTCTGTGCAACATGAATATGTGGATGGTAAGATTTATATGAAGTTTTAGAAGAGATATATGTACATATGTGTACACATACACACGTATGTTTTGCCTATGATTTTTGTTCTTTATTCTACTGTAATATGCAGCCATCTTAATATGGATTTAATTTGCTTTTACAGAAATGAACCTTTAAAAATATTAAAGAAAAATGCTTTTATGTGGTAAGAATATCAAAACCTATTATGGAAAGACAAGGACTATGAAATAAATACAATCTTCGTAGGTATTTACAGGGAAGTCCTATTCCCCACACAGGCCCACCAGCTTAGAACCTGGTGAATATCTATAAAATATAAAGAAGTTTCAAGCAGATGTGTGTTCCCTGCCCTCTAGGAGTTTATTTATAGGAGCCTTGTGGGGTGTAGGGCAGGGAGAGGATATTATAGTTTGGGTCTACATTCGACATTTTGAAAACTTGCATGTATTGTAGAGCCATAGAAAGCTCTGAAATCGCAGCATGGCCTGAGATAGACAGGTGGCCATAGAAGATTTCTTTCAAAGTCTGCTGTGCTTTTCAATCCCAGGCCCGATGTCTCTCAGTCATCAGGAGGGAGAGCTGACCCTTGAAGTCTGACATTTGACAGGCTTCAGTTTGTGTCCTTGCTCACGTCCTTTAATTCAGAGGCTGTAAATGGTGTTCAGCGTTGTCTTTACAGGTCAGTCCGTGTCAGGGTTTGTTGTCAAAGTGAGCTCCAAACAGTAGGAACCACTAGAAAAAGTTCAGGCTACTGTTTCCCAGGTTTATCCATGACTCCATGGTCAGACTCCTGGCCTACTTGTTTCCAGTCATTTTTCTGTGAGCACAGCTACCATTTCTATATTGATATTTTCCTCTTTTTATTACACACACACACAGACACACACACACATCTATGTACATGTACAACTTTGTACCACAATCTGGCATCAGATCCCACTACAGAAGACTGTGAGCACCATGTAGGTGCTGAGGATTGAACTCAGATCCTCTGAAAGAGCAGTCAATGCTCTTAACTGCCGAGCCATCTCTCCAGCCCTTCTTCTTTTTAAAGTTACAGTATGCATGTTTTTAAACTAAAACCACTGGCTTGTCTAAATGTGGTGGCCCCTACCTATAATCTAAGTATTGGGGGTGGGGAGTGAGGTAAAAGGGTTGGCAGGAGATTCAAACCAGTGTGGACAGTCTGGAAAGAAAGAAAGGAAGGACAGAAATGAAAAGCACTGGCTTAAAAAAGACATTACCAATGAAAGCCTACATTTATTTTCTATATTTAAAAAATAATAGCATGAGAAACTCACTAGAAACACCTATTTACTGGACAAAACCACATTTGAAGCAGGGTATTGTATTGCCCACTTATGTGCCATGAGACATGGGACTGTTTTGATTGGGGCTGTCGCCGATGGTTTCTGCACAGAAAACGCGCCTAGGGACAGCTTTCAAATGGAATTGTCACTTTTTGTTTAGCAGGCAGGAGACGCTCTGTTGTTGTCAAACCCTCTTTATGAAAGCGTCACCAATGTGGTACACTGTCCTAGAGAAGGGGGTCGCTACTCAGCCCGATGGGAACAGAAGGAGCAAGGCTAGTCGCTGTCAGCACACCCTGTGCTAGAGGGCTGCTTCGTTTAACTCAGACATCCCTGCCATCAGCAGTGATTTAAGTCTCGGAACTGGCTTTCTTTCTCCTGTTCTGGTTTTAGAAAAGTGTGAAAAGATTCATGTAGATTGTTATTCTCTGAAAGTAGTACATGTTAGTAAAGCCAAATGCATTCATGATACCTACTCAATTCATGGAGTCCTGGAAAGTTAAGAAAGCAACCCTAAACTGTCTCTAGATTTTACAGGCACATATACTCATGCACACACACATTTGTGTGCACGTACAAACATGTGCACACACACATGCACACACGTGCATACACTTGCACACATAGGTATGCACACACACACACACACTTTCTCTTTACTGCCTTTTCAAAGATGTTCTAGTTTTCTCAAGATTGGAACCAAGAAATTTCAAAAATTGGTAAAAATAATTCAGTTCAATTTTTCCCCATGGTTCAGACAGGTAGTATTTCTCTTCAGATTTTATATGGTTCATCACACTGAGTTTTATAATAATAATAAATGTTTTAAACTCCATGTAACAGGCAATTATAAATAATAGATGACCAAGTAATATATATTTCAAGGTAGGGGCTAATAAAGAAACTTGTTGATTTCTGTGTATTTTCTCTCCCAAGATACCTCATTCCCCCCAAAATAATATTTTTATTCTTAAATTTTATTTGGTATTTCATTCCCAGAAACAGAAGACAATTAGGAGGAAGCAGTATGCCCTGAGGACCAGAATGGTCCTCACAGCTGCCAGGTTCTGTTGAACACCACGTGGTTATCACCTCTGGGTATGGACAGCAGCGGGAAAAGAAGGTTCTTCTCCACTCCCAGACTAGGAATGCAGAATGGAACAAATAGGGCAGAAATGAATAGAAAAACAAGTAGTCACTTGGATGACGCAGGGGGTGGTAACTTATAACACTGTGGGCGGGGGGAGAAGTCAGAAAGAGAATGATCAAAACTGACTGGATCCGTTGCAGGTAGAAGTTTGGGGTTATTTCACAGATCAGAAGCTCCTTTGATGCTCAGAGATGTGAGCTCTGGGGAAAGCCGAGTCTCATGTGCCCATGCGACTTCCCTACTGTGTTTTTCCCGTGTCGTCTCCCCTGTAGGCATCTGCCATGGTCACTCTCAACCACTAAATCCCTAAACGCCCTCTTCTCCCATTGACGAAAGGGGGCTGCTTCTATGAATTTAGCACATGCCGCCATGCAGTCTTCTGCCTTCCGAATCACATCTAATTCTTAGACTATCAGTTATAAGACACAAAAGCAAACTTAAAATTCTATTTATGACTCAGACAAGCAACACAGTAATGAGATTCTGTGTTATGGAAGCTGTCACATCTCGTCTTGGCCCTGTTGTGTTTAAATGCTCACTCCCTTATTAAACTCCATTAGGGAATTTTACAATACAGGTTGTTTATATGCTACTGGTTCCTGCTGCTGAGAGCCGGGCACGTCTCACTCATACTGTGGGCGATGTGGTAAACTGCTGCGAATAAAACTCAGCAGGAAAGTAGTGGGCACCGACTGCAGGATCCTTCCTGTGTGTCACGGTATCTGCTTCTTTGTGATACTGTTCAAAAGTTGTGGTCTAGCCTCATATGCTTTTCTTTGTAAAAATTCAAGTGATTTTCATCCCACACTACCAGATGTTACATTTGTAAACTTAACCTTCGACCTCCCCTTAAATTCTCCATGAAGTAATTTCCTTGTTGTGTGTTAGATTGGAAGTAATTTACATGTACAGATTTGCTTATGACTTACAAATGCTGTCATCTGGGTGTTCCAATTCGTTTATACCACAACCTGGTAATAGGAGAAAACAAGGGGCTGAATCTGGGGGGGAGGAAGGGGGGAGAAAAATTTCCACAAGACTACCCACTTAACAAATGCCAAGTAACCTACCGCCACCTGGGCAGTACCAGCTCTAACCCTCTGCTTACAAATGTGCTTTGTTGTTTAAAGATGCATTTTAAACTCTGTGTGTGTGTGTGTGTGTGTGTGTGATTTGTTGTTTCTGTTTGTTTTGAGGCAGATGCACTTAAGCTCATAATCCTCCTGCCTCAGTGTACTGAGTGCTGAGATCACAGACCTATTAGATCATCATGCCCCTCTTATTATACTTTTTTCTCAATGTTTTATGAGTAGTTCAAAGAAATTTTAATAACAAAACCTTAAAGCAGAAAGAAAACTTTAAATCAACAATTATTTCATGAGTTGTTAAATACTAACATTTTAAAATACTTTCATCCAGTTTGTGTTATTTCTCCCATGTGTATCACTGTATATATAAAAACATATCATTTGTATGTATGTATGTATGTATGTATGTATGCGGGATGTGAAGATTCTTATGTGAAGATTCTTATGTGAACTAGCCCATGAATATTTATATCTCTTTCATTTCGCCCTTTTGCTTTTGATGCCCTTGTATTGTGCTAATCCTTGGGAATCCTCACAATATTATATAATGCATGTTTATAACTATACTATAATCTTTATAAACTCTCCCTAATACTGGACACTTGAGGTGTTTCCAATTGTCCATGGTTTAAGTTATTCTCTGAGAAGTAGGTAGTTAGAACATTTCACCAAACAGCTTCAGTTATTTCCTTAGGAGCCCTAGAGTAGAAATGAGTGCATCAAGGGGCTGGAACATATTGCTAACAATTTTCTAGAAAACAACAGAAGAAAAAAAAAGCTTCAACTGGCAATGTGGAAGAATATTCATGAGTCACCTGCTTCTGATAACTTGAGTGTTATTGCTTTCTGCCCTTTAAAAGACTTCATTAATTTGATTGGTGAAAAGTAGTGCCATGTCCATTTTTCTTTAAACTTCTTAATGTACCAGTGGGATTAAGAACTACTGCAGAAACTCATGTGGTTCATAGTTACCACTAGACGTTTCTATTCTGCCTCAGTAGTTCATCAGCAGGAATAATGGGTTTTTTGGAATAAACTACTTTTTCCCCTTCAACAGATCTGTGTGTATTTATCAAGACATATTTGGATGTGGGTTTTCATAACCCTCTTGACAAAAAGAATGAATGATGGCACACCTGGGCCTTTTGTGTGCTGAACCAAGTCATATCTGCTTAGATGTGGTTTAATTGACTCACCCTTCCCTCCAATAGAATAGCATCCTTCTGAACAGAGTATTAAAAAAAAAAGACCCTTGCAGTAGATACTGAAAGAAATGTCACTTCAGGGTCTGGACATTGCTATGACAACCCAGCCTCCATCTATCACTGTTCTCATCAGCATGTGCTGCACAGGAGACCCCTTTGCAGTGTTTAATCTGAGAATTTTAATATTAAATATCTATTTGACATTGAAAGCTCACACCTTATTTGCTATTGTCGGGCTTAGTTGATAGACAGCTAAGTCAGTCTCTTTTTATAGTCCATTTCTGAAATGAAACCATAAATTTTGAAGCTGGGCTTCATCATTGCAGAGGAAAGCTTTTCCAGCCTATTGTTGAAATATAACATTTTCCGGGATTTATGAGGTCCAGATTCAGGAAGATCATTTGCCAAGCACTTAAGGCTGCTTTTGCTGCCCTTCGCTTTTTCTTCTGCCTTGAAAACGCACATGGGGAGGGGAAAGCCATTAGAAAAGAAAAATTATCAAGAAGAACATACCATATTTGGTGCAAATGTCTTCCGTGTAAGGGGAGAAAAAAGTCTGCCTTGAGTGTGGGCAGAACTGCACAAGGCTGCTCTCCAGTGACATCCTCAAGTGAGTGTCCGTGACGTCTGTCCTGATGTCAGTGGAAGCCTCTCATTCACAACAGCATTTGCATTTATGCTTAGAACGCAAGCCCTCACCACAGCCTTTCTCGGGGTCTTTGAAGTTCTACGATATGAAAGTTCTGTGATTTGGTCAAATCCCACTTAGCTTGTTTTATTGCTGTTAATTTTACACGGGAAATCGATTCTCTGAAACTTGTGATCACAGTAGCTGTCAAGGGTTGAAAATGAAGAAAACTACCAGACAGCGGCAGATGTGTTAAACACCCCAGAACTACTACACTCATGTAGCACTTTGTCTTCAAAAGGTTTAGTGTCCATGGGCTGGGTTTAAACTAACAGAGAAGCAATGGAGGGAACAATCCTCAATTAGCGATCTCTTGAGTCAGACCACAGGCCATGGGAGCACCTGTCAGGCGAGCCACCAGTCCACCTAGGCTGATCTCACATTGGTTCATTTTGACTTAAAATGACTCAATTTAATATTTTTCTAACAAATGCATTAACTAGAAGAGCGAAGTTCTCCTTTAAATTTTTCTCTAAAGGAACCACCATGTAAAACCATACCAAGTAGGCTTCTCACTCTCTTTGTTTTCAATTGCTGTCCTTAATGCATGAGTTTCTAAGTAGCCTGTTCCCCTCTAAAACTGTAAACAACAGCAGTGAATTGGGATGCACAATTCTGATGCTCTGTCCGTAAAAACCTTTCTCCAGTCTGAAAACCTCTTCTAGACATGGCTCACCATGTGCCTGCTAATCTTTCTATGCTTCTTTGCTTTCATTTTCTTTTTTAAAAAAAAAAAAAAAAGTAATGAATTTTACATTTTCTTTTTGTTCAAAATACAATTGATAAAGGACTTTGAAAACAAAGTATTGGTTCCCACATAAACCATTTGGTTTTCCATGAGACATTGGAATGACTCCTCGAATAAGAGTAATCTCACCTGTTGAAAGGCTCGCCTCCTAATCTTGTCATTTGGCTTTCTTGAGTTGTGTTTTGTTTTGTTTGTTTGTTTGTTTATTGGCTCAAAAGTATACTAACCTTTGACCTCGGGTGTGCTGGTAGTAGAAGGGAAACATCTGTTATCTGCGGCAACAATGTTTTCCCATGTCTTTATGGACAGACTCCAGTTGGTTCTATGTGGAGATGCACTTTGGAGAACATTCAGTCACCCCACTCTGGCTTTGTGTTGTTTATATTGCAGAGCTGCACACTTTAGCATGAAGCTTGATGTTGGTCTTGGTCATGAACCCTGCAAGTGTTTGCGTTTGTACTTAAACCATGATTCCCTTTGTGGACCAGAAGGCCCGTGGTTCAGGCTATTGTGTGATTAGTAGATGTCTTAGGAGTCGAGAAGCGCACCAACTCTGAATCTGACTTGTGTATTTTATGGCAACTCTGTGAATATTCTCTGTGTTACAGAGCAGAGAATGATGACTGCTAAATGTTTTATAGCTTCTCTCCCTTTACCATTCTAGTGACTGTCTCCTACAAAATTTGAGCCCCACCTCAACTGTACAAATCCTCTTTTAATGTTTAGCTGCCCTGAAGTGTATAGTTGTGGAATTCATATAAATATCTCCTTGACAAACCGGAGGCCCTGGCTTAGGAAAAACAGTAAAATGGGCACTGCGAAAATACCACAGAGGTAAACAGATGTCTTTCCTTGTCTGGGGACTCTTGTTCTGGGAAAACAACAACAAAAATGAAAACACATGATTTTTGGCTTCTTTCTTATTCTTATGTCTAGGGAAGAGAAAAAGGACAGGATTCAATTTTACGGTCCCTAAGATTTCAGTATGGAACATTGCAGTTCATAAAACAATATTCAGCTTTGCCCTGAGTTACCATGCTTGAGACTGAGCGTGTTTGCAGGGTACAAGGATTCAGGAACTAGATAGCCTCAAGGAGGGAGTCTGCTCCGAAGCCCATCTCCCTGCCCCCAGCCCCTCCTGAGACGTGAAGGTCCCCTGCTCTGCATCTCTTTCCTAGGCTAATTAGTCTCTGAAGAACTAACTCACCCACAGGTAGATGTCTTGCTGAGTAGATGTCTTGGGATAATGCCCAAACCCTTGAACTAAGGTCAAGGTTCTTCACTAGAGGCAATGAATGGGCAGCCGGGCCTTCCCAGTGGCTCTGGAAACCTATCTTTGAGTCTTTCTTCCCTGGTCCCTAGGTTCGTGTGCCTAAGCAATTCACCTTAAAATAGTAATCAGAGTTCTTCAAAGTGGAGATTGTTGACTGTAAGCTAGCTCAGAGCATCGGGTAGGTAGGTTTCATGGTTTTCCAATGCTTCTGGACTGACTTCACAGGTGACAGGCACATCCCCTTCATGACATCGTAATCCGTTCTCTCTTGCCCAGAGCTGGACTTGACTACACAGTAAAGAGACTGCTCCTGCTTTTCCAGGATACAGAGCAGAACATTTCCATTCAGCTGCTCACCCCAGCCCTGCCTGATGTTTCCACTACCTCGGCAGAGTGCTAGAAAGCAATATGCTTATTAGACAGCTTTATTAATCAGAGTAGAGTGCTGTTTGGCAGTGTCAGATCCTAATGAGGATGAGGGGCTAAATTTAACTCCAAGATAAAGGTCGGCCAGTGCTGCCAGCCTGCCTGCTCTATAGCTGGGAGTTGGTCAATCTCACAGTGCTGCCAGCCTGTCTGCTCTATAGCTGAGAGTTGGTCAATCTCACAGTTTCCAGACAGTTTCATCCAGACCTGCGCATGCTCTATCTAGTATGAAGTCACACAGAAGAGGTTTCCAGTAACACTGTTTCAGCACACACATGTATTCCACAAGCATTAATAAGCAAAGCACATTACCGCTTGGCTAGGTAACCCTTATGGGATCTGATGGCACCAAAAATGTTGTAGCAACTGCTGCCTGAAGAAACGAGGCAATAGGATCATATTGCAGCAGAGAGAACTTCAAGAAATGTAGAGGAATTTCTTTAAACACAGAAGTAATATCTGTGCAATCTATGGAAATGGCAGAGTGATTTGTAGAAAGGTGCTGAGGGTAGACACAGTGATGCTATATGGCTGCATACATGGGAATGGAAAGGAAAAATGATAACAAAAGAAAAACCCTCTCCAGGTAGCTGCACAAGGTGCTATTGAGTAGTCATGGCCCTCCATGTCTCCCACACATACCCCAGCCACTGTACCTAGCCTCCCTCGTCCCTAAAAGCACTACCAATTCTGCCCCTTCCCTTCCTACTTCAACATCTGAACACTCTTCAATGGCTCTCTTGTCTTCAACTCCCACAAACACTTATGAGTTAAAGGTATCTCACGAGGAGACTCTGCCAACTTTTGTAGAAGATACAAGAGTGATTAAACACCTTGTAGCCCGTGGCTACCACCAAGAGGTAGCCAAGATTAAAACCATATCAAGCCTGGGAATGATGATAATACCGCAGGAAAGAGGGAAGGAGCCATAATGTAAGTGCCAAGTACTCTGAGAATTCCAAAGTAGAATGAAAAAGACTTTTTGCCAGGAACGGGCCAGAGACTAATCCAGTGCTTGGAATCAGATGCATCTGAATTTGTCTACTTATCTTCATTGTCGTGGGCACCACTAGGCCCACCCGCCATCTTCTCTGACATGCACCTAATTCTCTCCTGTATTTCAGACTTTGAGAAAAGGTTTTCTTGTTGAATGCAACAACCTCCATTCTGTCTTCCAAAGAAAAGCCAGAATTGATCCTAAAGTTTTCCTTTCAACATGTGACTTCCTGCCTGAAAATCTGTCGTCAGTATATTTCCCTCTGAGTAAGATTCAGAACTCTTACCTTGGCACATGGGGCCAACTAGCTCCAGCCCTGGCCTGCAAAAGGCCTGTGTTTAGAGAAATAGAGATGGGAGGGGCTTCGAAGAGTTTGCTTCTGAAATCCAGCCTGCAGAGGCCAAGGACGGGTTGGAGGGCAGCTGTAGCAGTTGTAGAGGTACAGTCAGGGAGCCGCCAGGCAAGGCGATGCGACGACAGACAAACGGACACAACAGAAGATCGTTTTTTTTCAATGTCTGGTCAAAGGCAATGGAAAAGAAAAGAGAGAGGCAATAGCTTCAGAGAGGATTGGCTTCCTGGACCGGAGCCTTACACAAAGAACAACTTACTGCTCCTATGAGAAGAGAGCATACATAGTCTCTCCATCCTTTCAGCGCAGCTAGGGTCGGTACTGAGCTGGCCAGGGTAGTGTGGGGGCTTCATCATAAGGCATAGCAGCAGAATGAATGACTGACAGTTTCAGGCACTCCCACATTCCAGGCCCAAAGGCAGAAACAGGAGATAACAGCTACTTGGATGACACCCTCATTTGGATGAGGGTAAAAATCACTGACATCATCAAGCTGTTGGCTTTATAGAGAAGCAAGACTTATTTCTCCACTGACAAGGATTTGAGGCACTCAGCAGCTGTTTGGGATTTTATTTTACTTTTTTGTTGGGGGGCGGGAGTGGACTGCCTCCACCTCCTCCTTCAGTCTTCCCTGGTTTTACATCTGTCTTGCCAGCTGTGAGCCACTGAGTCCCAGGGTATGAAACCCAGGGAGACAAGTGGGGAGGGTGTACAAATAATAATTATGTGCTGCTTAAGTCTAAATCTCAGGCCATTGTGTGTCCACGGGCAAGGCCTTCTGATTCAAGTGTGTGCTTCTCTCTCCCTTTCAGCGTCTGTCTGTAAACCTTGGTGGTATTAAGCACGTGTTTTAATAAATATTTTGTTTGCTGTATTCCCATTAATATTCATAGGGAATGGAGCACTTTGGGCTTTGTGATTTTCTAATAAACATTGATGGTGTTACTAGTTTGTACTGAGTATTCAGTATGCTCCATCAAAATGGCAGCTCTAATTAGGTTCCTTGAATTAGCTAATGGATTTTGAGAAAGATAGCTTAGAAAGCTCTTACAGCTGTCCAAGATATTCCTGCCATGGCAGAAAGACAAAAGGCCCCTGGAAGCTACAGACTTCAGAGCTTTAGAAATGCAGCTGACAGTTAAAAAGATAAATTGCATTCATATTTTTCCAGTGAAAGTCCTAATACTGAATTAATGTTATTCCTGTAGCGAGCATCCATTAGGAAACTCATTTTATTATAAGGATGCGTTTTGACCATTAGCTCTCTTTCTTTTGCCCCGCTCCTACCCCTCCCTCTTCTCTCCCCAATTCCCTAGATATTTTGGATGTGGTACTAAAAAGCTTCTTTGAAGAAGAGAGGAAATGATTCTTTTGGGGGGCAGGTTTTAAATTTAAGAACTCTCTTAGATACACAATAAGTATTCAACTTTTAAAGTAAGTCAAGTACTATATGAAGAAATAACACAGTGATTCAATTTAAGGCTGGTGTCTCAGATTTTATGCAGAATTCAAAGAAAATTCAAGCTAGGAGGCAGTGGTCTTATTTATACTTGGAATAAGCGATGATTTCACTGTAGACGAGGAAGTCTCTAATAAAGTGTGTTACTTCCTTCTTTCATGCTAATAGTATGCCAAATACTGCAGAGCCGTATAACACGGCCTTCCTGTCTGCATCCTCGTCATGAATGTTTCTCAACAAATAACGAATTAATGGCATTTGAGTGACTATGTGTCTGCAGGTACACAGAGAAAAGGTGCTGTTGCAGATTAGTTAACAATAAGGTTCGCATCAAAATGTAGAAGTCCTGGTCTCCTCAAAGTTCCTCTCTGATGTGTGTACACTCATTAGCTCTGTACCATGTACCCACTTGGAAGATTATTGCCTGGTCCTCTCACCTCGAAAACTTCGTTTCCTTTCTCTAGTAGCACAGAGGATCCTTTAGGGGAGCGGCTGCTCTGCCATTACCTCCCAACTGTCCACACTCTCCTTTCACTGTTTGCATCTTTGTGTTTCTTCTGCCTCCTCTGGCCTGCCTGTCTGCCTTTTGACCTTTACCCCCACCTCATTAGTAACTTTACCAAAGAAGGGTCTGATCCAGGGAAAGAATGTGAACTTTAAGTCAATTAATTGGGATATTATTCATAGCTCTTGGAAAAACATTTGTTGGGAAAGAAAATAATGTTGTTGGTTTAAATGAGATTTTTTTTTAAATCTTCTTTTGTGTTTATTTTTTTTATACTCTTCCTAACCTCCTTTTCCCACAGATAATTGGGAGCTGATAAGAAGGAGGTGGTTAATAAAAATGGTGGGAACATGGCAGGGAAGAAATATTGTGATGATATAACATATAGATGACAGTTTGAATGCTATAAATAGAGTACACAAGCATTACTAATATATATGAATGAATATATATATTCATTCCATGCCCCCCATAAATTCACCAAAATAGCAGACATCGGTATTTATGGACAAACTGTCTGCTGTCACGGGATGGACAGGCAACTAAAAGCTGAGGAAGCCATGGCTTTTATTCATTTCGCTGTGAGTTATTTGTTGAGTTCTGTTGTTAGCAGCATGGTACCTAATTTTCCTTCTTCTCTGATATTTGCTGACTCATTCACTTTTCATATCTAAATGACAAGCTGACTCCCCTCGCTGGCAGATCCTCGGCACCGCCATCCCCTCTCCTGAATGGGGCCGTGGTTATTTGTTAATTAAAATCCTGTGACTGTTTTCCCCTAAAATGCTGCGGAAAAGAAAAGTCTTTGCCAATCCCTAAAGGACTGGTTTCATTTGTTTTGTTTTGTGTTGCTTTAACCTTCTGACCTGTAATTTGGCAGCCAGTACCTTTCCCCTAATGGGAAATGTGTCACTCTATTAATGATGTATCATACATCATCATCAGCTCATGTCAGATAAACAAGAGCTCTGGTTATAGCAAATCTGGAAAGGTCCATGCCTGCCCCCTTGCTTCAATCATCATTGGTCCTTAGGTGCGGCATCCAATCTTCAGTGGTTAGGTATGGCATCCAATCTTCAGTGGTTAGGTATGGTGTCCAGTCATCATCAGTGGTTAGGTATGGTGTCCAATATTCAGTGGTTAGGTATGGCGTCCAGTCTTCAGTGGTCTTTAGGTGTAGTGTCCAGTCATTTGGGAGATGAGACTAGACTGTGGGTTTTGCCTATGATGTGGCTAACTGTTGAGTCTGAATTGTATGCACACACACATGAAGAAAAATCACAAAATGCAAAACTCCATAGAGATCAAGGGTTCATCACACAGATTAATTCTTCCAGGCTGACCTTGGTGGAAAGTCTGTTATGATGCTGCTGTTGTCCTGACTGAAAGTCCCTTTGTCCCATTCAGAAGGATGAGTACGAGCAAGCTCTTTAAATCCTCTGTTCCCCACATGTTCCTGTTCTTCCCTGGAGCTCCCCCTTTGCATGTTCCATTCCCTCCTCTTCCATGTTTAGCCTCCTGGTCATATCTATGTCTCCTCCCCAAATGGAGCTAATCACTTCCTCCGCGTAGCAGCCACGGGACTTCACTACACACCATGACACTTCCTCATGATACTGCCACACTGCACTACTTATTTATTTATTTATTTATTTATTTATTTATTTATTTATTTATGTCACCAAGTCCCCCACTGGACTGTGAACATCCCTGACGGTTGGATATGGCCCTGCTGGAGAAAAAGTAGAGTTCCAATGAATGTACAGGTCAGAAAACAGTGAGTTAGTGGAGAGATCCCATAAAGGTGGCCAATGGCCTGTTTGATGTCTGGTTACTGTTTTCCATTCCAAGATGAAAAGGGGGTTGGCATTGCTCTAGCAAGGACTTGTAAGAACCTGAACATCTTTTAACAAAGGAAACAATCTATAGGCTGTGATAGTGCTGACTTTGAACCGTCCCAAGATCCCTGAGGCCAGAATGTCAACAGAGCACCAGTGTACCCAAGAGGATCTTCCATTATGCAAAATGAGAGCTAGGGGATATTCTTGGACCCAGTGTCCTTTGGAACATAAGTTGATCTTACCTTTGTATTCATCTCTTGGGAGTCAAGAATCTGTTTTGGTTAGGTGGTTGTTCTAAGTATATTTAAAGCTGCAGAAGATCTCAGCATTTGTGCATTAGGTGAAAAAGAAATAAATGTAGAGCTCTTGAGAGTAAGTCATTAGCAAGTTCTTAGTCTGGTGGACCTAGTTATTTTAACAATAATCATATCATTATACTGCAAATGGAATGACCTGTTTATCAAATTGTGAGATTCAACATCATGCCTCATCGTTAACATCTTCCCCATGGTCACAAAGCTGTGATTCAAGCATCACTTCTGTGTGGCTAGTTTGTTATACACATTCCTAACAGACATGAAGGTAAGGACTAAGTTGCATATATATATATGTATATTTATAAATTATGTATAATATATATATATACATATACATATATAAAATACTTTGGTTCCTCACATCTAGGGTAGGTCTAAACCACAACTTTTAGGTTCTTTCAACTAAAGTATATATTTCTCTGTCACTTTAATTATTTTCCTAAACTCTTCTACTGAAAGAGAAAATGGGAGACAGGGATTGATGTGTAAGAAACTGCTGTCTTCAATGCCTAATGTGCATACATTCTCCAGACTGTTCTCTGAATTACAGTGCTACCATCCATGCACTGGATCATTAAGAAGTCCTTCCTTCCCCTTAAAATCATGTCACCTGTTAAGGCTGACTTCCTTGTTAACCAGAAGGGATGACCTGGATAGCCAGCTGCTGAGAAGCTAGGTTGATGGCACTCCATGGTCCCCCAGGAAGTGAGACCTTCTCTGTCCATTCTTCTGAGGAAGAGGAAATTCTAGGAGGCCTAGAATTTCCCAAGGTTTCATGGCCTGCAGCCCACAAAGGCTTGCTTTCCCAAAATGACCCTGAAAGCTTAATCCACATCTAAATGTCAGACATGTATTCTTAAAACTCAAGCTGTGTTTGATTGAAGCCTAGAAGGTAATAATTTCATCTTTCAGATCCTGCAGCTATTGGTGTGAATCTCTTTGGGAGGGGTGTGTGCGCACATATTGTTACTAATTTGTTCAATAAAACTTCCTTCCTCGTTGCCTTGTTCTCTGTTCCCATCAAGAAGATGAGTGCAAGCTAAAATAACACAAACTTGGTTGGTTTCTTCCATTTACTTTTATCTAGATTTTGTTCATTTTATTTTGGACCATAAAATCCTCTGATAAAACTTTTAAGGTTTCAAGTGGACTTACATCTTAAAGTTAGCTTTCAGTCATTATGTGGACTAAAGATCTGTGTGTATTCGAAACTAGCCTGGAAGACCCTGCAGGAGGATGCTCTGTTGATTCCCCCTTCTGACCCCTCAGCCCACCCAGTGTTCTTCCCTTGAGCTCTGCATTAGACTGTTTCTCCCCATTGTGTGCACAGGACCATGTTAGACCCATAATGCCAGTCTGAACACTGGGATCCCATTCACAAAAGCATAAAACTCAAGAAATGAAAGACTGTTAGAAACTATCACGAACAGAAGCAAACTAAGTTAGCTCATATCCAGGGAAACTTCAGTGGATGGAAGCTCTGATGGGAACATCTAACTGTTAAAATTGCCCAAGCTTCTGTTTACATCTAAGCACTGATAAATTAAATCTATCAATTAGATGCAGTTCTGATGCAAGGCCGTGTAGCAGAGTCTACAGGACGGCAACACAGGGCACGGTTCATTTATCATCTCAGATAGAAGACGCAGCTCCACATTGACCCACATCTATTTTTTTTTTTGCATTGCTGTATACTTGTTTGGCAAACACATTGAGAAGAGATGAAAGGATAATTTTGCCCACCATTCTATGTGAATTTTTAGCTATATTTGAAAACAGTTCTTTTTTAAGAAGTAAACATTACCATATAAATAACTTATGAACATTTTCTATGATCCCTGTGTACTTCATATTGTTTATAAAATTGGCAAAATGCCTTGAAACAATATAGATTAGATATATACTTATGTGAATATACATATATATATATACACATGTTTGAAAGGTCTAGTATATAGGCAAATTATTTAAGCTTACAAATACTCTACTATGTTTGTTAGCAGAAATATGCCTTAATAGTATTCAACTGTGGGTAATTCATGGCCATTTTATGATTAAGACAAAATGGCCTTGGTAAGTTGAATTCAGCCGGCAGGTCCTTGTATATAAGAGAATAAATGTGATTACCTGTGGCAGGCTTATAAGGTGAGTGGAAACAACTCGAGTTGTATTGTTGAATTGTGATCCACATTGGCAGTGCCACTCTGGGGAGTTTCAGTTCCTTCTGGAAGAAGAGGCAGAGAAGCAGGGTGTTCTGACCTCAGAGAGCAGCCCTGCATTTGTCTCAGCTGATAAAGAGCTAGGTAGAGTCTATGCCTTTTCTCTGAAGACATGACATCGATCTGGTGGCAAATCTCACAACGCTCCAATGCAGGAGAATGGTGCCTTTCATGCATCAGTACAATTACATTCCAGGTAATTAGTAGCTGTGTTTGTGGTGTGAACGGCAGCGCTCGCCATTGTGCAATCAAAAGTATCATTTCTTTACGCTCCACCATTACAGCTTGTTTCACTGTGGTCAGTCCAGCCAGGGTTACAATTTCCAAGATAAATTTCCAAGCTGTAGAAGTCAGAGGGTCAGTTCATCCAGGTGGGACAGAAGTACCAAGATGTGAATCTTAAGGGAAGCAGATGTGAGGAGCAGGAAGTCTGTGGAGAAAGCGGAAAGGACAGGCTGTCACTGCCATGGCAAAGTCAGGAGCGCGTTAGTCAAGGCACATTGTCACATTATTGCATCTGGGTCAAATGCCACCAGCGCAGCCCGGGGAAGGACCAGGATCTGGCCTGAGCTAATATAGGATCGTGCTTTGTGGGTTTTTCATTACCTATGACCCCTACTTGAAGCAATTCCTCTGAAGCAGGTTTTGAAGGCCCCACCACATCCTGGCATAAGCAGTAGGCTAGAGCAGCCTTAGACATGTGCACTTTCCAAAGCTGTATATTAATATAGCACCTAGGTTACTTTCCCGCAGCTCAACAACCGCTTTGTTATGCGATATTTCTATCTTTAGTGGCCTAACCTCTGTCTCCTGATGTCCTCTGAGTACACTCCCTTGAAGAAACAGGGAATTCCATACGTAAAATGCTGACTTTGTCTGTAACTAACATCGTTTGCCTGTTCTCTAAACTAGTCAGTCTTAATCAAGGAACTTAAATGCGGCCATCCTAAACAAGAGGTTCTTAATTGCAGCAATTGTTTTAATCACAAAGTTAACTTAATTCTGGTAGAAACCATATGATCGAGGTAAATCCTAATTATTTTAGGGTGAACTGTTGGCAAAACTCAGTGAAAATGGAGAGTATCCTTTTCACCAGAGCTATTAGGATCAGAGTCTGGGCCCTGGCAGCTTTAACAAGCGAGGCTCAGCCAACTATCCTCAATAGGCCAATTAATGAGACAAATACTAAAAAGCCAGGGAAAAAAAAAAAGATTTATTCAGTATAGCCAGTTGGGAAAAGGAACAAAGAGGTCCAGTCCTCCTCAAGTCTATCTTCTAAGCTTAGATCCGGGTTTAAACAGAAGGCAAGAAGTAGCCATAACTAAGAAGACTTGGCCAAAGTGTGGTCCCACCCATTGGTATACTCTTGGATCCAGTCTCTCCTGCAAGGTGGTCTGACAAGTTGTTAGATAAAAGTGGAATCTCTTTCCAGGACAAGCCCCCATCCTGGCTATGCCCCCCCCCCCCCGCTGGAAGTGCCCCCCAGCTGTGTCGCCCCCCACCCCCTGCTACTGTGCCCCCACCCTGGCTGTTCCCCCCCCATCCCCGTCCCCCTCTCCACACTAGGACTCTTGCTTTTATCATTCTATCAGCATAACACTCCTGCGGAAAATTCCAGTTTCTTAGGGCCCATTGTTTCAATTGGAAGGGCCCATGTATTTCTTTAGAATATCTTTGCTCCTGTGAAATAGTTAAATCATCATAGATAATGAGGGAGAATTTGAGAAGAAATTAGAAACAAGAATCCCAAAATGCTACCCATGGTTAGGCTTCCACAATGTCACTGGATGCAAAATCAAGATATCTGAAGCCAATGCAAGACTAGGTTACTCCTTGGTGTGTGAGGTTTGAAATGCATAATCGCAGTTTTCAGTAAAAATCAGATAATTTCCAGAACTTTTTGGGACAAAAAAATGTAATTGGGAGAATTCTATAGAATTGAACCCTCTTAAAATCAAGTATTTATTATTAAGTATCTTTAATATTATTGGCACACTATTTAAATGTATTTTCATCATGGAATGTTAATTCTGTAGTATTTGTGTAAATGCTGTCAGGTCTACAGAGTGTAGAAATCTAAATGTTTTTTAATTACTCATTGTCTTCAATACATACATAAGAATAAGATCCTCCCTTTATGGCCCACAGAATCAACTGAGCAGGACTCCTGGAACTTGCAGAGATCCGGGAGCCTATAGGGGTCTGATATAGGTCCTCTGCATATGTGTTATGACTGGGTACCTTGGTGTTTCTGTGGGACTCCTAACAGTGAGAGAGACAGGGACTGTCTCTGACTCTTTTGCCTGCTTGTGAAACATTAATCCCTCTACTGGGTTGCTTCATCTGCCCTTAATGCTATGATATGTGCCTGGGTTTATTGTTTCACTGAGGTAGCTGGGAGGCCTGCTCTTGGCTGAGGGGAGGCAGAAGAAGGAATAGATCTGAGGGGGAGGGGAAAGGGAGGGGGAGTTCCTGGAGAAGTGGAAGGAGGGGAAAGAGTGCCGTAGGGATGAAATATATGAGCGAGAGAGAAAAAGGATAAGATCCTCCATACATAGATAAGAATCTCTCACATTTTTATTGGGCAGGAATTTTTTTTTTTTACCAGCAAAACCTTGTAATCATTCCCATGATAACCTGCCTTCAGCTGGATGGTTTTCTTAGAATATTTTGTGGAATTTCTAGTATGGTTAGCAAAATAAAGCTCCACACAGACAACTTTCCCTGCAGCCTCTGGCTGCCTCTCCACTCTAGACTTCATCCACAGTCTTGGTCTTTCATGTGGGATCTTAGTCAGATGTTGATTTTCTTCTGCACTCTGTTCAGTTTTATGTCAGTTTCCCACATGAGCCTGTTAGTGATATAATATTAATTGCCCAGAAATGTCAGTCTGCAATCGCTCCAACGTCATTCCTTTAATGAATACAGACTTCATTGCTTGTATTCCTATTACTTTAGCTACTTCGATTTCTATTTTTATAGCAAAGATCTGTGCAAATAAAAGAATATCAAAAGGTATGCCTATAAATGCACCGCACTAAATTCCCTCTGTGTTGAAATGCCTGTGAACTGTTGCTCCAGAATGCCTGCTGCATTTTAATGCCTTTCTCCCAAGGCAACATGATATAGAAGAAACAGCTAGAGTTTTACAGGCGCACAAATCCTGGCCCACCACGCAATGCTCATATTTCCTTACTTCTCTGAGCCTTGGTGTGCAAGTCTGGGAAACGCCAACAATAACATTGTCCTCACAGATTTGACTGAGGACAGGAGCACAGATACCGTGTCCAGGACATCCCAGCTGCTCCATAAAGCTAGATTACCTTCTGCAGACCACAGCAGCAAGGAGAGAAGACTGCACCATGCTCAGACTGATACCCATTTCTAAGAAGTTTTCCAGTGGAAGGAATTATGAGCAAGGAAGAGTAAGTTTAGAATCCAGAAAAGTATGTAGTGCTCTGGTGTGAAGGACTTCACATATGGTCTTTATTTATGACTATCGATTACTGTAAAGAAAATGAAATTCATTACAAAATTAAGTTTTGTCCAGCTCAGTGGTGTTCTAAGAAGGGCCTGTTTAAAGATACTGCCTTTAAAAACACAGGCTATGTAATTGGCAAAAAATCCTAAATAACATAAATGTCTTGCTATATAGCTTGAGTTAATTCAATATTCTAAGACCATTACTGGTCACCTACATATAGATACAGCTATTTTTGTAAGAATGGCCAGACTCAACTGGGTGTGGTCATGCGCAAGTACAATCCTTGCCTTGGTGGAAACAATCACAGAGGATCCAAACTCTAATTTGCCCAATCAACAACAAATACAGAGACCTAATCTTCCATGTAGTGGCGTAGATGTTTAATCCTTTAAGAGCTTTGAGTTTCATCAGAACTTGATGTCACTTCTGAATATGTCAGGTAGAAGGTTTCCCAGAGTTCCTGCTACTACGTTCCATAAAAACAAGATGATAGACCTGGTGGCACCTAGGGACTTTCAGGAGTGAGACCTTCAGGAGTCAAATCCTGTGTGCTAGCCTTAAGTCCCTCATGGTTTTGTGTCTGCTAGAGGCCCAAGTCTCTATGATATAAAGAAGATAGATGATTTCAATCACAAGTCACTCCAGTCAACAGGAATGTTTGGAGTCACACTAACTTTCTTAGTCATCTATACCTGATTGCCTTCTCTTCTTCATTTAGATGAGCATAACAATAAACATTATCTTTTAATATTATTTTCAGACTTTGAAATATTTTCCAAAGCTATTACACTAGAATTATAAATAAAGTCCATTCAAGTGTCTACTCTATAGCTTGGTAGTTTTCTAAAGTCCTGGCTTCAGAAGGATTCTAAAGTTCTCCAGGGTCCTTCAGAAAGAAGAGCGTAATTTATTTGTGGTGTGCACTCTGACCAGACAGCAGAAATAAAAGTTTGCATCAATATATTTATGGTATAAGTTATTATTATAATGGTTGATAATATTGCTACAAAATATCTATAAATCTAGCATCAAATAGCTAAATTTACATAACTTTAACACAAAATAGAATCAATTGATTACTATGCTTTTGACACTATAATATATAACAGTTTATTAGTTTAATGATAAGCATGTATTATCTACTGAGAAGTACTGAAAAATGAATTAGAATGTGTGATTCCTAACGTTAACATATAAAACACTTGGAAAACTATACTGTTGTTACTAAAGGGCAGAAAGAGGTTTTTTAGAAACAGGGAAATAAGACTATTCACACTTGGGAGAAGACACAGCACATTTTGCATGGAGATACTCCATGACTTTCCTCTTGTTTTTCACTGGGGCCAGATTTCTCTTCCAGGTACATAGTCATGCTCCTGTCGGCCATGAGGGACTTTTTGTGAATGCTGAACAACTGCTTTTATATTCTTGCCTTACTGTCTTATTTGAGAATGGCAAGCTGATCAAACCCATATTTTTAAATTTACGTATTTATAGGCATATGGAAGAACAGTTTATAGTCTGAATGTGATTTTTTCCCACCACAAATGGAAGAATATTGTGATGTTTGGTCCTTTTATAAAAACAGTACCTTACCAGTCACTTTCTTCCCTTTTTCTGTTTTCCTTTATTACTGATGACTTCATTCTACTTGAATTCAATGCTTCAGTTTCTTTGGGGTAAACTAATAGATTATGTATGCAATGTTTGCACCACGTTGATTGAACTCATCTGGTGAGTTTGAATGCTGCTCTTGCATCTCTGCTCTTGCATCTCTTGTATTACTAAGGAGCCCAGGCAGCTCTCAGAGTAGAGCATGCTGCTCTTACCGCATGTGCTCCAAAAAAGCTTAGCAGTCCCTTATTGTATTTGAGGGTTATCTTTTTTAATTAAAAACAAAAAGGAAGGAGAATTAGAACTATTTTAAGAATTTTTCAATTCATAGGAAAAAGGAAGGTCTGTGTCATCCCCCCCCCCCTTGTAGGCACTTAACTTACTCTTTTTTAAGATTTATTCTCATTATTTTCAATTATGTGTTTGCATGTGTGTCTGCATGGGTGTGTGCATGTAAGTACAGGTGCACACATAGACCCAAGGTGGCAGATTCCATGGAGTTTGAATTATAGGTGGCTGTAAACATGTAAACATATGTGCTGAGAATCGAAGTCCTCCTAAGTATGGAGCCATCACTCCAACCTCAGGGTTTGCCCTTTCTTAGTCAAAAGCATTGATTGTTGATCAATTGACATCTCTAGTGGACCCGTGAAGCCCAGTGGCCAGTGCATACTTACTGGTGAGAAGCCACACAGCCAACATGTGGGCATGCTGTCCACTACTTTCCCATCCAGTAGAAGACCTTGTCCTGAAAACATGTTTACTTACAACTTTATTTCTTATAACTTCCTAGCTTAATTTCCAAATACTTTCCTTTGTTTTGAGTTAGCTCTTTTTTTTATAAGGTGTCTCATTTAAGTGTAAAACTAAACAGTAATACCTAAGGACCTTTATGACATGCAAGGTTCTTCACATCAGAGTCTCTACATATTTATCCAATAGTCCCTTGTTCCTCTTCCCACAGTCTCTCCCATATAGTTCATAAACTACAGAGTGATTCTTATCCAAGACTCAGGTCATCAGTAATTACTAATACCATGAGGAAGGGAGCACATATCTTCTGATGTGAAGGGGGGTAGAACAAAGGTAACTGGGACCTCTACTTGCCCAAATGTGCTGACTGGGGAATGAATCCCCAAAGCAAAATGTTTTTGTTCCTATAAGTTTCAACTAGAGTATCACCTCCTCTATGGAGCCTTCCACTATCACCTCCCATGGCCTGCTCTCACCCTGTCAAAATTTAAGCACTCATGTTCCCAAAAGCCCTGTGCAGATTCTTCCAGTGGCAGTCAAATCCATTCCTCCGAGATTGTGGTTCATGTAGTCAGACATTTCTCTCCCGCCCATTTGTTCCCGGCATCTGCTTCCCAAATAATTGACTCGAGGGCTTAACACAAATTGTAAATGCTCAGCCATAGCTCAGGCTTGTTACTAGGTAACTCTTACTCTCAAATTAACCCATATTTCTATTTATGCTTTGCCATGTGCTGGTACATTTATTAGCATGGCACAATCGTCACCTGGGCCCACTGCATCTGGCTGGTGATTCTCCACTTCGCCTTTCTACTTCCCATCATTGTTAGTTTGATTGCCCTGCCCACACTTCCTGCCTGGCTACTGGCCAATCAGGGTTTTATTATACTAATTCGAGTGTACAAATCTTTACAGTGTACAAGAGGATTATTCCACAGCAGATTCATCCAGGAAAGGATATGAAATGCTCATCTTTACTTCTCCAGATCTTAATGTGAGGTCTGGCACAGTGGGACTCTCAATCGTTAAATGAACCAGTGAGGTTCAATGGCAGGTCAAGCCCTGTATATCTGTTTTGTCTTGTCTCCCTGGGCTGATTAGAAAGCATAAGCATAATCCTGGTTATGTTAAAATAATCATAACAAATCAACTCAACCTATAAAGGGGCCACTGGTCGTCCAAGGTGGCACTGGGCAAGCTGTAATCTTAAGCAGAATCAGTGGGTAACACAGAGAGACATGACCCTTGGACAAAGAGCACACTGAAACACTGGACAGCTGTCTACCTTCCCCTACCCAAATCTTTCCCTTATTGCCATATCTCTCACCTTCTTTCTTTCCAGTGGTCTGTCTTACTCATACAGTGGCCTGTATCCTGGCACCACCTCATCCCCTAACACACACACACACACACACACACACACACACGTCTTGAGTTTCACTGAAAGGAATGCTGGTGCATGCCAGCCAATCATTTGTCACATCCAACCTTCAGGTCAAACACTGGGATTTGATCTCAAATAAGCAATGACATTTGAAAGAATGAGATACCCATATTGAAATTTAACCAAACACTGCATATGTGATTGTAGAAGAACACAGTGAGTTTTTGAATTGCTCTAGAAGCTCAGGACATGATCTTACCTTCTCATTCCCAAAGCATTTATTAATCCCAAATCAGATACCTTAATACTTGGAGCTAAGTGTGTGTGTGTGTGTGTGTGTGTGTATGTGTGTGTATGTGTGTGTGTGTGTGTGATATGTCCTTTCTTTGCTTATTACTGATTTTACCATTTTCCTAGTATAAATTGCATTGTCAAATTTCAAATTTGGACATCAGACCCTTTAACAGGGAAAGAAAAAGGGGATCTCCGAGGCTGATGTCCACCATGTGACCATATCTATTCTTGTGCTACAGTGGCCGTCCCATGACTGGTAACAGTGACCGCATCCAGAAACTTCGGAAGGAGTACTATCAGGCTCGAAGAGAAGGATTCCCTTTATATGAAGATGAAGAGGGACGAGCAGGGCCATGTGACCATGACCTCCGCTGGGTAAGCCCATGTCTGATTCCAATCAGAAGTTTCTCTCGACCAAAATAATTCAGAGCAGAATTCCACAGTCAGGTCAAGAAAATTCTGTGCATATCAGGTTACATTCATGTTTCTTGAGTTTTATAGATATGAACATTACCCAGACCACAGTCATCTTCTCCCACAGAAGTTGTTTATTTCAATCAAACCGCAGAACTGCACTTGTTCATTTTGTCTGCCCTCTTGCTTACTTTCTGTTGGGTACCTCACCCGTCTGGGGCAAGTAGGTCAGCCACTTTAAAGAGAACAAGGAACATTTGTGTACTTTAACCCTTCCACTCCTCCTCTTAGACCTAGAAGTAAATTTCAGAATATTGTTGTCAAAGATACCTACTGTTTGTATATGAGATCTGAGCAATTCATGCTCCCCAAATCTTACCAGTATAATAGCATGGTGTAAGGGCCATGCAGTGGTGTTGTGCACCTTTAATTCCAGCACTTGGGAGGCAGAGGCAGGTTGATGTCAGTGAATTGGAATCCAACCTGGTCTACAAAACAAGTTCCAGGACAGCCAGAGATACACAAAGAAACCCCATCTCAAAAATCAAACAAACACAACAAACAGAATGGCATGTTTTTTGTAGAAGGGAGTTTTTGTAGGATTCACGGTGCTAATTCATTCAACATTCAAGGAACAGAAGAGAATCTTGTTAGCACTGAAGGCAGACTCTGATTTCTGTGTAGCATTTTTCCTGTCTTGTAGGTCGACCTATAAATACACACAACTCATGAGCACCCACAGAAATGCCCAGGGGCAGAGCTTAGAGTAGGATGATGAGAACTTGTCAGCTACAGTGTGTAACCTGCAGCTGGCACTCAATACATGTCACTATAAGTATTAGCTCTAGGTACTATTATTGGAAAAGAGCGGAGTCATTGTAATGTCCTGGCTGGAACCCATCCTTTGAGTCCTCTTGGATGATTGGAACCTTCTAGTCTATCATCTTGGACAACAGACATATTAAATGGGAGTTTCCTGCTCTGGGTTTCACACACATTCACAAGATCACTGGGTGGAGAGTGCAGCTAATGCCCTTTAGTTCTCACGTCTGCATCATATGAGCTCGTGAATAACATGTGCTCAAATTCCAACACCTCCCACTGTTTTCCAGAACCATGGCCCCTCAGGCCAGGAGGTGCTGTTTCATATAATAGAGTTTAAAAACACTAGTGGAGCAGGGAAGGTGGCACACACCTGTCATCCTAGCACTGAGGAGTCTAAAGTAGGAGGATCAGGAGTTCAAGGCTAGCCTAATTTTTGTGGTAAGATTAAGATACATGAGATTCAGTCTCAAAAAATAAATCCAAAGAAATGTATAAATTCATATTAACAAAAGTATGTTGTGTGTGTATGTTGTGTGTGTTGTTGATCCAAACCCAGAGATGTCAGCCTCTTTAGGGAAAAGCATGTCAGACTATGTAGCCAAATCAGTACCTTTATATTTTATACAGATGTTAGAATTAAACAGAATGACATTCACAGTGGTGGGGCAATGTGTCTCTTAGATTCACCATAATAGAAAAGAAAGATTTCTATGGAATAACAGATGCAATAATAATTCACCCTGTCTCAAACTTGATCCTGATTGATTTACTACCTTAGACAAGAGATGAGGGGCACTTGTTAGGCAAAGCTCAGACTCCCTTAACAAACAAAAGCCAGTGATAAAGTGATTGCCACCATCCCAGGAACAGAACACCATGTCCGACGAATTGAAAAGTGTTTATGAATTCCTATGAGCAGAATAAGAAAGTGATTTCAGAATGGCTAGCCCTTGCTATCTTGGCTTTGTTTAAAGATTTCTTTACTTTGAGCTAGGAGGATGAGGATGCTAAGCCTCAAAGAGACTGAACAGGCCTGTGAAGCTCACCAAACCTGAACTGGAGGCTGATCCCTTGAGAGCTGCCTTTTCTAATGATTGTCTTTATACCAAACAAACTTGTAACCAAACAGTTTAGTGACTGAAGAAGTATCTATTTTAATTTGTGTTTCCCATGCTCTGGTGTATTGAGCTTTGCCAAATGTGACTGATTTTACTTTCCCAGACAATTTGAGTCTAAGGCATCCCAGAGGGATTCTGGGAACTGCACTGTCATAAAAGACAAAGTATCTTTGTGATTGCCTGAGATACTCCAAACTGGGGATTAGCATCTCAGTATCCTTTCTACTCCTTCCCCTGTGCCAAAAGAAAACACTGGTACCTTTTGTCTAGGGGAGGCCTACGAGAGCAAGTTTAGAAAAATTAACATTTTATTTCTGCCTCTCAGCCAGACTTAGCAAAGCATCTTTCATGAGCCTGAAGTGTCTAGAGTAGGCTGGTCCTCAGACCACAGAAGTTCTTGTTAAATTCAACTCAAAGGGCAGGGAAAGAGAGCTACCCCTAGCAACTTATAATTCCCCAGGTAGTCAACAAGGAATCTGAGATTCAGACTCAATAATAGAAACTGAACATTGGTTCCTTCCATTTCCATAAATCTCTAAGCAATCCCTGTTTGATCATAAAATCATCATCATCATCAAAAATATTTCACAGACTTTGAGATGTCCCAGTAAAGTACCACACTCAGGTCAAGAGGCCTAAAGAATGTTCCCCACAACCATCCTATTCCAGAAAAATCTGTGCCCCCAGAAAACTAGGAAGATAAATTATCCTATAACTAATCCTCCCTTGCTATCCTCAAGACCACTCTGCAGATAAAAAAAAAACCTGCATATGTTCAAGACCCTTATTTAAAATGCTAAGGATTTGTATAGAACCTGTAGACTTTCTCCTGTATACTTTGGAGCATTTATGGACTATTGATGATACCTAAGGTAATGCCAATGTTATGTAGATAGTTTTAATCTCTGCAATTTAGAGAATAATGATAAGAAATTTTATATGTATTCAGTAATTTGAATTGTGTCTGTGTGCTCGTGTTTGTGGGTGAACAATTGTACAGGTGTATATACACATGTGTGTAGTCAGACTTTCTTTGACCATCAGCTCCCAAATAATGACACAGAGACTTCTTACTAATTATGAAAGCTTGGCCTTAGCTTAGGCTTGTTCCCAACTGGCTCTTATAACTTAAATTAACCCATTTCTATTATTCTAAATTCTGCCACGTGGCTTGTTACCTCTCCTCCATACTGTGTATTTGACTTTCTCCATCTAACTGTCGAAATCTCCACCTCTCAGATTCTTCCCAGAGTTGCTATCTCTGACTGGATGTCCCATCTATCCTCTCCTGCCTGGGTATTAGCCATTTAGCTCTTTATTAAACCAATCATAAGGTGCCTTTGACCCAGTGAAATGTCCTACAATATTTCCCCCTTTTGTCTAAACAAAAAGGAAAGGGTTTAACTCCTAACATATTAAAACTATATACAATAAGAACAATTATCAGGAAAGAATTACATTCATGAAGTCTATTTCATATTTATTTGACAGCTTTGGAGAAAGTGTTCTATTATGTATTCTATCGTGGCGAGTCCGAAGTATTGTACCTAAATCACTTTGTATCATAACTTGTATCTACAACCTAAAAATATCTTTTTAGACATAAAATAGTTTCTTAGATAAACAACTTAAGTTTATATGTTTCTCAACCTTTATAAACTTTACATCCAATTTGGACAGCATATTGTCAGCAGTCAAGGCAAGAGCAGTTTCTTCTGCAAACTCTGTATAGAAGTCCCTCAATGCCCATCATCTTCTCTGAAGTAAACGGGTGCTGCCAGGAGCAGTTATATCTCACTATCATGAAAAGCTTTATGCTATTAAAAATCTTAAATTCTGTAGAACTCTGAAGTGTTTGAAGACCACCTATCTATCTAAAATATATCTCTGTTTGACTTTGAAAATATACCTAACATAACACCAAGTCTGATTGTTATAGATGATGAACTCTTAGCCTGAATTTTTTAATTATCCTAAATAGTTTGTAATAATTGCTTTTAAGAACTAGAACTTTACATTACATTTTTAAGTGAGCTGTATGGGTACAATACCTTAAATAAGAGTAGAAACATACATACAGTATAACAAAAATAACCTTAAATCTGTATCAATATAGAAAATCCATACCAATGTAAACATTTGAGACTAGTAGTTGCTTTTCAGTAGATTCAGTAATCTACCATTTTATCTTATCATTCCTATATCCCCCCATTTTTCCTTTCAGAAAGAGATCCTTGAATCCAACCTCCTTTGATTAGTTTCCTATCTTACTAATAACAACTTGCTACTAACCCCCTAAACAATGACAAATATACAAAGCCACTGAGTGACCAAAGATCACCGCCCAACCTCTTGGCAATGTGGGCATCATGTTCCTAAATTACTTCCTGCTGTGTGGAATTGACAGCGTCTTTAGGGGATCCTGAGAATATTGGGATTGTGGTCAAGTCCTGGGGGAGCTATCTGTATCGTTTGTTGTTCATTCTCTCTGTAATGGGAGAGTGCAGAGCTTATCTGAAGACCTGGCTGGAATGGTCTGTGAAGCTGGACCACATCAGGTAGCAGCTTTGAAGCTGTGCTAAATGCAGATTTTTGAACACACTGCAACTGTCATTCTGAGAGAATGAACTACCTGGGCTACTTGTCTTCACTGGTGCCTGGTCCTTTCTTTATCTGAAACACAAACGTTTAAAGGTAACATAGATATCTGCATTAGTACAAGTATGGAATGTGCGGTGTGCACAAATCAGCTAAAGATGATTTTATGTTCTATATTTGAGCAGGTAAAAGGCATCTGTCAACTTTATAAGCCCTTTGAAACTGCATAACCTATCTGTAATATAAATTTCCAACCATGCTATATGAATGAATGACATGTAATAATAAGTCATGAGGACTCCATAGCCAACAAGATTTACCATGTCTCATCGGGTCTCGGAGCTGTTTTCATGTTGGGGATCAGACTATACATCTCCTGTCCTGTAGTTTCTGTTTTTCCCTTCATGTCTACAGACAAACCTGACCTTTTTAATTTTAAAGGAATCCATAGCTTTTTGCTTCTGTAGACACAAAGGCATAACCTTTCCTCCCAATACAACACATTTTCCGACTTCCATTCTGAAGTTACAGCATCCTTAAAATATATAGGCTGGTTTAATTCAGTGGTTTCCATAATCCAGTGTCTCTCAGCACATGTTGGTTTTTACTCATTAGTATTTAAATCTCAAAGCTATATATAATAAAACACTAAGTAGGATCAGATGCCCTGTGCATTTCCCATCCTTACATGATTTATTCTTTTTATATTAATTTACTCTTTCTTTAAAGATTTTATTTTTTAACTATTTTTTTCTATGATGGCCTATACTCATTTTCTTTTCTTTGTTTAGCTTCTAAGTACATTTGCAAGCACACTGTTCCTGTCCAAAGGTTTTCCAGTCTGGACCAGGCTTTCTACATGCCTGCAGCCTTGTCTGACCACATGAGTCAAACCTTAAACAGTCACTTGCTGTGTGGCTCCCCTTAGCATATGGTACTTGTGCCTGGCTTGTCCCCCACCACCTCCACCTTGGGTCATCCAGCAGACTACCCCGCTGGTTCTGAGCTGCTTCTGCTGTGTGCCTTTGTGTATGAGCCAACCAAGCCTCATGTCTACAGGGACCAGTCCACAGCACCTGTCTGCCTCAGCTCTGGGAAGTTGGTGTACTGATGCTGCAGCAGGCATTTCTGCCTAGTGCCAACTAGCACAGCAACTGTTTCAATGCTTGGCCAAACAGCAGAGCCAATTAAAGGAGCTGCACCTCTGTATGCCTCAAGCCCAGGGGCTTGAGAGAGAGCAGTTACTAAGAAGCCATGTCTGGCTCAGGGTCCAGATATTTTCTCAGCTTTCTCAAGCCATGTTTTGCTATACATGCCACACATGGAACACCCACTTTAGTCATTCTTTCTCTTCGAACTACCAGCTCCCAGATAATGACACGGAGACTTCTTACTAATTATGAAATCTTGGCCTTAGCATAGGCTTGTTCCCAACTAGCTCTTATAACTTAAATTCACGCACTTATATTCTACATTCTGCCACGTAGGTCACCTCTTCTCCATACTGTATATCCAACTTCCTCTGTGTCTTACTGGTAAAATCTCTGCCTCTCAGAGTTCTATCTTCTTCCCAGAGTTCCTATCTCTACCCAGAAGTCCCGCCTTTCCTCTCTTGCCTAGCTATTGGCCATTTAGCTCTTTATAAAACCAATCAGAAGGTGTCTTTCATACAGTGTTATCAAATATCCTGTAACTTGTGTGTCCTATGTATGGAGTTCAGACATGAACCTCATGTGCCATTCTTCAGGTTCTGTCCACCTTGTTTTGTTTTGTTTTGGGGATAAGGCCCCTCACTGGCCTTGGATCACTTAGGCTACAATGGCTGACCAACGAACTCTAAAGATTTTGGCAGTCTCCACCTCCTCAGCACTGTGATTATAAGCATGTTCTACCATGCTTGGAATTTCTTAATCAAGGTTCTAGAAATAGAATCTGGGTTCTCATCCTAGCAAGGTGAGTAATTTACTAACAGAGCTATCTCTACAGCTGTCCAGATGCATAAAAACAAACATTTTTTCAGTGTGTGGTTGACTAATAGCTGCAGAGGTCCAGCTGTACTCTCAAACTTGATTAAAAATAGCCCAGACAGCAAGTAGACTCACAAAAGTCTTTAAACCCAAAAGGATGAAGATGTTTGCTGAAGAGATTATGAAATGAATGTTTTAAAGTATTTTTCTCAATGGAACTGACTTTTCTTCTTTGATACTATGCACACTTAGTGTCTTGAGCCTAAGGCATCTTCTCACAGTTTTTTTTTCCTTTGCATTTCTTTTCCATTTTCTCCATATTCTGTTCAGTTTTAATAAATATTCATTTCCTCAATCTCAATTTCAAAGAATAACCATTTGCTCAGCTTCAGTGGAGACCAATCATTGGTAGCAAGAATATAGCATTATGTCCAATTTAGAGAGACTCATAATCTGGCTAAGGAATATATGTATCTAACCCCACACTCTATAGGACAATAGAATATATGGCAAATGCTGTAACCAACTCCTATATGGACTCAGAGAGGGTAACCCAATGTGTTGGGTCTGCAGTCAGTCGCAGACAAGGTGCTGTGGATGCTATTTAGGCAATTTGGGGCTTGCTTCAGCCAACACATTTTATTATTATTATTATTATTATTATTACTATTATTATTATTATCTCATGTCAGTGATTCATTTTTTTCTTCTACCAATGAAAATAATAATAGTAATGATAACTTGCTGGACTTCTTCACGTCACCTGCTTTAAACATGTGAACACCCAGAGACTGTACAGTTTGTCAACATGGGCCCAAGCTGGAAAGCCCTATCTATCAGCCACCTTTGTGGCTGTTTCTCATCCAGGTTCTGAAAAGCTATAAAGAATTGGTCTAGAGAATTTCAATGGCTCCCATAGAAATGGCCTGGTGGGTTTTTATAGGCCCAATTAAGTAAGCAAGGCATGCTTGCCATGAAGTGTTAACATTTGCCAAAAGAAAACATGATACCTGCTATCTGCTGGTATTTTTATTTTCTGTAAAACTTGTTAAGACTGTCACTGTTCTCTGGCAACAGACTGCCTTTTTTATTAGCAGATAAAGATTATCTGCTTATTTAATAGCAGCATGAATATCCTGTAATTTCAAAACTGGGATGACTCTCAGGTTTTCTGCAACTGTCCATACCTTTATTATTGCCTTCTTCGTGAGTAGCATAGTGTGTGTTATTATTCCTCTCTTCTCTATTTGAAATTCTTGGCTAAATTAGAAGAATGTTTACTTATAAAAGAGTTTATAGACTCTTGGATGGGAAAAGAGAACACGTGTGTGTGTATGGGAAAAATGGTAATTGACATAACTTAGCCTAACATGACATGCTACTTTCCAATGACCTAAAAATCTTGGTACCACAACTTTCTGGAAAGGGAGTTGGCTCAGGTATAGTACAGCTGCAAACAAAAGTGTGGAGGCTGGATTCATAAAGGAAAGCTCTTGAAAGGGTTTTCTCATCCTTTTGGAGTGGTGATCTAGTTGCCAAGTTGAAGGAATGTGCTTAGCTACTGACTGCACAGTGAAAGATAAAGATTTGTACTCAACAGGGGTGAACAACGTGATGCTAAGGTCATGCTAGCCATCATAAGACAGAGATTGAATGTGGAAATACCATAGACAAGTATGCTAACAGTTTTATGTCACCTTGGCACAGGCTAGAGTCATTGGAACCTCAACTATGAAAATTCCTCTACCAGATTACCTGTGGGCAAGCCTATGGGGCATTCTCTTCATTGATAATCATCTACTCTGTGGAAAGTCTCACACCCCGCAGATCCCAGAATGTTATAAAAATGGTTGGTGTTCAGTGAGGGACTCCTGGCATTATTGACTCAGCCTGATCAGTTCTCATAGTCAGAAACATCGGAACTAAACAAGAACAAGAACAAGGCAGAACCAAAGAGTGGACCCAAGCCCACCCATAGTCCATAAGTAAGTCCAAGAGAAATTGACATACCATTAATAGGAGGGATGTTGGCTACAATCAGAGAATTTTTTATTTAAATTATGTAAACTTTATTGTCTTATTTATTTATTAAAGATTTCTGCCTCCTCCCCGCCACCGCCTCCCATTTCCCTCCCCCTCCCCCGATCAAGTCTTCCTTCCTCATCAGCCCAAAGATCAATCAGGGTTCCCTGCCCTGTGGGAAGTCCAAGGACCACCCACCTCCATCCAGGTCTAGTAAGGTGAGCATCCAAACTGCCTAGGCTCCCACAAAGCCAGTATGTGCAGTAGGATCAAAAACCCATTGCCATTGTTCTCGAATTCTCAGTAGTCCTCATTGTTCATTATGTTCAGCGAGTCCGGTTTTATCCTATGCTTTTTCAGACCCAGGCCAGCTGGCCTTGGTGAGTTCCCGATAGAACATCCCCATTGTCTCAGTGTGTGGGTGCACCCCTCGCGGTCCTGAGTTCCTTGCTCGTGCTCTTTCTCCTTCTGCTCCTGATTTGGACCTTGAGATTTCAGTCCGGTGCTCCAATGTGGGTCTCTGTCTCTGTTTCCTTTCATCGCCTGATGAAGTTTAATATTCAGGAGGATGCCTATATGTTTTTCTTTGGGTTCACCTTCTTATTTAGCTTCTCTAGGATCATGAATTATAGGCTCAATGTCCTTTATTTATGGCTAGAAACCAAATATGAATGAGTACATCCCATGTTCCTCTTTTTGGGTCTGGCTCACCTCACTCAGGATAGTGTTTTCTATTTCCGTTCATTTGCATGCAAAATTCAGGAAGTCATTGTTTTTTACTGCTGAGTAGTAATCTAATATGTATATATTCCATACTTTCTTCATCCATTCTTCCAGTGAAAGGCATCTAGGTTATTTGCAGGTTCTGGCTATTACAAACAATGCTGCTATGAACATAGTTGAGTATATACTTTTGTTGTAAGATAGGGCATTTCTTGGGTATATTCCAAGATGGTATTGCTGGGTCCAGGAGTAGGTTGATCCCGAATTTCCTGAGAAACCACCACACTGCTTTCAAAAGTGGTTGCACAAGTTTGCATTCCCACCAGCAATGGATGAGGGTACCCCTTTCTCCACAACCTCTCCAGCAAAGGCTATCATTGGTGTTTTTTATTTTAGCCATTCTGACAGGTGTAAGATGGTATCTTAAAGTTGTCTTGATTTGCATTTCCCTGATCGCTAAAGAAGTTGAGCATGACCTTAAATGTCTTTTGGCCATTCGAACTTCTTCTGTTGAGAATTCTCTGTTCAGCTCAGTGCCCCATTTTTTAATTGGGTTGATTAGCCCTTTACGGTCTAGTTTCTTGAGTTCCTTATATATTTTGGAGATCAGACCTTTGTCAGTTGCAGGGTTGGTGAAGATCTTCTCCCAGTCAGTGGGTTGCCTTTTTGTCTTAGTGACAGTGTCCTTTGCTTTACAGAAGCTTCTCAGTCTCAGGAGGTCCCATTTATTCAATGATGCCCTTAATGTCTGTGCTGCTGGGGTTATACATAGGAAGTATTTTCCTGTGCCCACGTGTTGTAGAGTACTTCCCACTTTCTCTTCTATCAGGTTCAGTGTGTTCAGACTAATATTGAGGTCTTTAATCCATTTGGACTTGAGTTTTGAGCATGGTGATAGATATGGATCTATTTTCATTCTTCTACAGATTGACATCCAGTTTTGCCAGCACCATTTGTTGAAGATGCTCTCTTTTTTCCATCGTATACTTTTAGCTCCTTTATCAAAAATCAGGTGTTCATAGGTTTGTGGGTTAAAGCCAGGGTCTTATATTCGATTCCATTGGTCGACTTCTCTGTTTCTATGCCAATACCAAGCTGTTTTCAATACTGTAGCTCTGTAATAGAGTTTGAAGTCAGGGATGGTAATGCCTCCAGACAATCCTTTATTGTATAAGATTGTTTTGGCTATCCTGGGTTTTTTGTTTTTCCATATAAAGTTGATTATTGTCTTTTCCAGATCTGTGAAGAATTTTGATGGGATTTTGATGGGGATTGCATTGAATCTATAGATTGCTTTTGGTAGAATTGCCATTTTTACTATGTTGATCCTCCCAATCCAAGAGCAAGGGAGATCCTTCCATTTTCTGGTGTCCTCATCGATTTCTTTCTTCAAAGACTTAAAGTTCTTGTTAAATAGATCTTTCACTTCCTTGGTCAGAGTTACCCCAAGCTATTTTATGCCATCTATGGCTATCATGAAAGGTGATGCTTCTCTGATTTCCCTGTCTGCTTCCTTATCCTTAGTGTATAAGAAGGCAACTGATTTTTTGGAGTTGATCTTGTATCCTGACAAATTACCAAAGGTGTTTATCAGCTGTAGGAATTCTTTGGTAGAGTTTTTGGGGTCGCTTATGTATACTATCATATCATCTGCAAATAACGAAAGATTAACTTCTTCCTTTCCAATATGAATCCCCGTGATCATCTTATGTTGTCTTATCGCTATTGCTAGAACATCAAGCACTATATTGAATAGGTATGGAGAGAGTGGACATCCTTGTCATGTTCCTGATTTTAGTGGGATGGCTTTGAGTTTTTCTCCATTTAATTTAATGTTAGCTGTTGGCTTGCTTTTATTATATTTAGGTATGATCCTTTTATGCCTAATCACTCCAAGACCTTCATCATAAAGGGGTGTTGAATTTTGTCAAATGCTTTTTCAGCATCTAATGAAATGATCATATGGTTATTTTCTTTCAGTTTATTTATATGGTGGATTACATTGATAGATTTGCGTATGTTGAACTAGCCCTGCATCTCTGGAATGAAGCCTACTTGATCATAATGGATAATTTTTCTGATGTGTTCTTGGATTCGGTTTGCCAGTATTTAATTGAGAATTTTTGCATCGGTGTTCATGAGTGAGATAGGCCTGTAATTCTCTTCCTTGGTTGGGTCTTTGTGTGGTTTTGGTATCAGGGTAACTGTAGCTTCATAAAAGGAATTTGGCAATGACTCTTCTGTTTCTGTATTGTGAAATACATTAAGAAATATAGGTATTAGCTCTTCTTGGAAGTTTTCGTAGAATTCTGCATTGAAACCATCTGGTCCTGGGCTTTTTTTTGGAAGGGAGATTTTTGATAACCGTTTCTAATTCTTCGCGACTAACAGGTCTATTTAGATCGTTCACCTATTCTTGGTTTAGCTTTGGTATGTGGTACTTATCTAAAAAAACAAGTCCATTTCTTTTGCATTTTCCAGTTTTGTGGCATACAGGCTTTTGTAGTAAGATCTAATGATTCTCTGAATTTCCTCTGTGTCTGTGGTTATGTCCCCCTTTTCATTTCTGATCTTATTTATTTGCGTGTTCTCTCTCTGTCGTTTAATTAGTTTGGATAGGGGTTTGTCGATCTTGTTGATTTTCTCCAAGAACCAACTTTTTGTTTCATTGATTCTTTGGACTGTTTTCTGTGTTTCTATTTTGTTGATTTCCGCCCTCTGTTTGATGATTTCCAGTCTTCTACTCCTCCTGGGTGCGTCTGTTTCTTTTTTTTTCTAGAGCTTTCAGGTGTGCTGTTAAGTCCCCAATGTATGCTTTCTCTGTTTTCTTTAAGTGGGCACTTAGTGCTATGAACTTTCCTCTGAGCACTGCTTTCATCGTGTCCCATAGGTTTGAGTATGTTGTCTCTTTATTTTCATTAAATTCAAGGAAGACTTTAATTTCTTTCTTAATTTCTTCCTTGACCCAGGTGTGGTTCAGTAGTTGACTGTTCAGTTTCCATGAGTTTGTCAGCTTTCTGGGGGTAGCATTGTTGTTGCCTTCTAACTTTAATCCATGGTGATCTGATAAGACACAGGTGGACACTGATATTTTTTTGTATCTGTAGAGGTTTCCTTTGTTTCCGAGTATGTGGTCAATTTTCGAGAAGGTTCCATGAGCTGCAGAGAAGAAGGTATATTCTTTCCGATTTGGGTGGAGTGTTCTATAGATGTTAGTTAAGTCCACTTGCTTCATTACCTCCAACAGTTTTCTTAATTCTCTATTAAGTTTCTGTCTGATTGACCTGTCCATTGGTGAGAGAGGTGTGTTGAAGTCTCCTACTACTAGTGTGTGTGTTTTGATGTCTGCCTTGAGTTTTAGTAATATTTCTTTTACATAAGTGGGTGCTTTTATATTAGGGGCATAGATATTCAGGATTGAGACTTCAACCTGATGAATTGTTCCTGTTATGAGTATAAAGTGTCCATCACGATCTCTTCTGATTGCTTATTTTGAAGTCCGTTTTGTTAGAAATTAGTATGGCGACACCTGCTTTTTTCTTAGGACCATTTGCTTGAAAAATCTTTTCCCAACTCTTTACTCTGAGTAGATGCCTGTCTTTGTGGTTGAGATGTGTTTCTTGCAAACAGCAGAATGTTGGATCCTGTTTCCATATCCAATCTTTTAGTCTGTGCCTTTTTATAGGTGAATTGAGACCATTAATATTAAGTGATATTAATGAGAAGTGGTTGTTTACTCCGGTTATTCCTATTGTTTTGGTAGTAGCGTTTGTGTGTCTCCCTTCTTTGAGTCGTGCTGGAGAAGGGTCGCTAGATGCCTGAGTTATTATAGGCAGTGTTGGCTATGTTGGATTCCTTGGGTTGTGATTTTCCTTCTATTACTTTCTGTAGGGCTGGATTTGTGGCTACGTATTATTTAAATTTGTTCTTATTCTGGAATGTCTTGTTTTCTCCATTGATAGTGAACGATAGCTTGGCTGGGTATAGTAGTTTGGGATTGCATCCATGGTCTCTTAGTTTCTGCAGTACCTCTATCCAAGACCTTCTGGCTTTCATGGTTTCCATAGAGAAGTCAGGTGTAAGTCTGATCTGTTTACCTTTATAAGTAACTTGCCCTTTTTCTTTTGCAGCTCTTAATATTCTTTCTTTAATCTGTATATTTTGTGTTTTGATTATAATATGGCGAGGGGATTTTTTTTGATCCAGTCTGTTTGGTGTTCTGTATGCTTCTTGAATATTCAAAGGAATATCTTTATGTTGGGAAAGTTTTCTTCTATAATTTTGTTAAAAATATTTTCTGGGCCTTTGAGCTGTGACTCTTCTCCTTCTTCTATCCCTATTATTCTTAGGTTTGGTCTTTTTATTGTGTCCCATATTTCCTGAATGTTTTGTGATGAGAATTTGTTGACTTTGCTGTTTTCTTTGATCAGTGCATTTATTTTCTCTATGTTGTCTTCAGAATCTGAGATTCTTTCTTCTATCTCTTGTATTCTATTGATTATGCTTGTTTCTATAGTCTCTGCTTGTTGACCTAGATTTTCCATATCCAGCTGGTCCTCAGTTTGTGTTTTCTTCCTTGCTTCGATTTCAGTTTTCAATTCTTGAACTGTTTCTATTACCTGTTTGATCGTTTTTTTCTTGGTTTCCTAGGGTATCATTTACGTATTTACTCCTTTCATCAAACTTTTTGTTATACTTCTCATCCATTTCTAAAAGGGCGTTTTTTACATGTTGTTTAAAGGACTCTATTGCTTTCATAAAGTCAATTTTTTTCCCACTTCTTCTGTGTTAGGGTGTTCATGTCCTTCTGTTGTAAGATCATTGGGTTCTGGTGTTTTCATGTTGTTTTTCAGATTGTTGTGTGAATTCTTGCCTTGGCGCCTGCCCATCTCCTCCTATCAGTGCTATCTAATATGTCTTTTAAGTCAGGAACAGGTTTCCCTGCTGGCCAAAGCCCTGCTTACAAAGTGCCCTCGCTCCGTTTCCTGTCTCCCGCCGTGGGCCAAGATCTCTCTCACCACTCAGAAGGATCTTCAGGACCAGGACCAGGCTCCCCATTCACCAGGGACCTCACCAACAAAATTCCTACCCCTCTGTAGGCCAGCCACCAAAACAGAGAAACTCCCGCTGCCCTCTGCCCCGAGCTCCCGACCCAGTGCCCAAACAGGCTATACTGGGTGATCCCACGGCCCTGCAGAAGGGAGGGGGAGTGAAGGAGGGCCCTGGGCACAAGCTGGGATGTGCCAGGAAGAGAGAGGTCGCAGCAGAGGAGGAGCAGCCCCAGCAGCGGGTACCAGCCCTCACAGGCTAACCAGGGGGTAAAGGGGGTCAGGGAATGCTCCCGCTCCGTTTCCTGTGTCCCGCCGCAGGCCTAGAACACTCTCTCCACTCAGGAGGGTCTTCAGGGACAGGACCAGGCTCCCCGTTCGCCCGTGGACCTTGCCAATAAAAGGCCTCCCACTCTGCAGGCCAGGCCCCCAAAAAACCTACTTGATTTAATTGTAGTGGGGCGATCTGCTCTCAGTGTGGGCTTCACTATTTCATGCCTGGACTATCCCTCATTTGCTCCGTCTGCGCGCACCGGATCTGCCGCTTCAGTCTGCGCGCACCAGGGTCCACCGCTTCCCTGTCTCATATTTTTAAGGATCTCACGTGTTTATGTATTTTTCCTGTTTATTATTAAAAAGAATGGGTACCATTAACAATCCCAAATCCATTGTCATTTTTTGTTACAAAAAAGATAGATATTTTCTTTTGTCTTCTGATCAAAAAACTCAAAAAAAATCATTTATCTCTTTTTTTCTGACTTATTCATCAGAACCTACCAGACTTCTGGCTTTATTATCTGTAGAAAGTAACATTTTGGTTAACTTTAAATGTAAAAATTATAAAAGCAATAGATTTCTCTGAAATTACTAAGGATGCTTGCTGTCTTTAGACAGGGTTGCCCATATACTTTTATAACTGCACTGGCTACTTCTATGTCATCTTAAAAAGAGCTGGAGTCATTTTGGAAGAAAGAACTTTAATTGAGAAAATGTCCCTACCAGCCTGGCTTGTTAGAAATTCTGTGGGGAATTTTCTTGATTATGATTAGTGTTGGAGGGCCCAGCTCACTTTGTGTATTGTCCCCCTCCCCTGGCTGTTGGTCCTGCAAACAGGGCTTCACCATGGTCTCTGCTTCAGTTCCTGCCTCTGTCGGCAGGCCGTAAATGCCTGAGAACAGAAGTGTGGATTGAGGAAAGAAATAGACAAGAGATATAAAGTGAGAGGACTTCCAATGAGTACTGTAAAAAGTCCGAGTTTATTACAAAAAGTCCTTCTATGCCCTAATCAAAAGGGAAGGGCTTCCACAATACAAAGAGCAAGCAAGTGTAATTACCTGCTTACATCTCAAAACACCAGGTGACTATGCCCTAAGTCAAAACATCTGGTGGACTGGCCTTTAAAGAGTAAGGCATCCATTAGCTGCACCCTTGGCCAAACACCTTATTCATCCCTGGGGAGCAAGAATGGATCTGAACTCCCTGACCTGTAGTGAAGATGGAAGGGATCCAAAACTGAGGGCCCTTGAAGCACAATTAAATGAAGCACAATTAATAAAAACTCAGGATCAGAAATTGGGGTTCAACCTGAAGATCTGAAAAGCAAAACAGTCAGCCACTGGCTTTAACTTGACCTCAGTCTGAAATGGAGATCCTGCCTCCCAGAATTTCAGAATGAGACGTGTCTGAGAGCTATCTTGCCCCATCTTATATTCCTCTCTAGGGCTGGGATTAAAGGTGTGCACCATTGGGATTAAAGGCATGGACCACCCAGTTTCTATGGCAACTAGTGTGGCTACTGGGATTAAAGGTGTGTGCTACCATACTGGTCGGTAAGGCTGACCAGTGGGACTGTTTTACCCTCAGATCTTCATGCAATCTTTGTTTATTTTTTTTTTTTTTTTTTTTTTGGAAGTGACAGAAGCCTTTTTATTTGCTTTTCAAGATTTAATATTCTATTTCTCTATCAATCAATCTACTATCATCTATCTATCTATCTATCATCTATCTATCTATCATCTATTTTTTTTTTTTTTTATTTATTTTTCTTTGTTTATTAAAATACAATTGAAATGTCACTATACATACCTCCAGGTTCCTGCCTTGAGTTCAGCCCTGACTCCCCTCAATGACCGACTGTGACAGGGAAGTGTAAGATGAAATACATCCTTTTCTCCCCAAGATGCCTTTGGTTGTGGTGTTTCATCACCGCAATAGAAACCCTAACAAAGATAGTAACATTTATTTTTGAGAAGTATTATTCTTATACTAAAATGTGGAAGTCATAGTATGGAGTGAAAAATTAGAGCCATTAACAGTACGTTGCAGACATATCTAGAGTTTGGCTACTGAAGCAGCTTTCTGTCACCATAACAAAGTACCCAAGATAACTAACTTTCAAAAATAAAAGGGTCACTGGGCTCCCAGTACTGAATTACAGTTACTGTCACAATCAGTCCAGCCCATCATTTTAGGCCTATGTAAGCCACAACGTCATGGTAGATAGTGAACAGGGCAGCAAAATTGCTTATCACATGGCCAGGAAACCAAAGAGAAGAATCAGGGCTTAGGCTAGCACAGTACATTACAGAGGCACACCCACAAAAACCAAAGGCCCCACCTCTAAAGGTTCTACACCTCCCTGTAGCATCACTCTGGGGACCAAGCTCTAACCTGGGGGTCTTTATGGGACAGTCAAGATCCAAGCTCTTTCCATGTGGTACTCAGCGGCTGCTTGGCAGATAAGCTCTCTGGAACTCCATGCGCTCCCAATGCTGACTCCATCCGCAGATCACGACTTCCCTCACAACCCAAAATGGCTGAACCAAAAAATGGAAATGATGATGTCAAAGCAGGAGAAAAAAAAAAAAAAAAAAAAAACAAGAGAAGGAAACCTACCGTGGCCGTGGGTTAGGCGAACTGAAGCCTGATTAAACTGGAGGCTGGTAAAGCATGAAATGCCAGTTTAAGGGCTGGAGTTTGCTCAACTGGGTTTCAGGAAGAGATGACAAGTAGAAGAAAAGAGATAAAACAATGGAGGATTTTTGTGGCTGGTGGTGGTGGCTTTAAAGCCCTTTATGTGTCAATGCTGCGTTCACAGGAACACACACCACACAAGCTGTATGGGGAAAGCTGGGAGATATGGCAAGGGAGTGAATCTCTAGCATTCAAACCACAGCATCCATCCTCTGGGAGGCAACATGTTTACAGGCAATCCCCAACACATGAAGAAACTGGGTTGCAGAGACCCATTTATAAGTTGGCAGTTTAGAACTAGGAATGGATCTTCCCATAGGGGGAAAAAAAGATTGGTTGTAGGGTTCCCAAACCAGAGTCAAAATTCCCACTAAAACCCAGTAACGTTGGGCTGATCGTAGTGTCTTTGGCTGGAATAGTGGCAGGGAGCCCCAGAACTAGAGAGAGAGAAGTGTAGTGGGAGCTGTGGGCTGTGTTCCTGACACCCAGCTCCCGGCCGCCTGGCCAGCTTATGCCCCAAAATAACAACACACAAACTGTATTCATATAAACACTGCTTGGCCCATTTCTATTAATGTGTGTAGCACCATGAGTTGGTGACTTACCAGGGAGATTCTAGCCTATGTCCATCTTGGGTCGGAGCTTCATTGCATCTGCCTCAGAGAGGAGAGCTATCGAGTCTGAGCTCACTTCCTCTTCCTCCCAGCATTCTGTTCTGTTTACTCCGCCTACCTAATTATCTGTCCTATCAGGGCCAAGGCAGTTTCTTTATTTAACCAATGACCTTCCTCCATCAGAGAAGGACATTTCCTTTTCTCCTTCCTGGACACATACATGTTTGCCATATTCTCCAGGTCGCCTCCCATAAATCTCTGACCATTAATTGTCCCTGACTCCCCAGTCATGGCTCTCCACAGAAGCCCATTTCTCCCAGAGTACAACGGTGCTCTGAAGTTTAACTCTGCTTCACCTCTGACCCCCAGAAGTTACCACTTTCTGTGTTTGCTCCCAGAAGTCGGTTCTGACCTATCAAGTTTGTAGAGAAAGTATAGGAGGCAAGCTCAGGAGATTGACTGCTACTCCCACGACTACAGTACCAGATCTGTTCTCCATGGCAGTGTTACCTGGTAGGTGCCTCTGCCAGCCTGGGGTTTCTCCAGCACTTCTCTTCTTATGCAGGGCCATCTGACTGACTTCCTGTGATCAGTAATCTGATTCTGAAAATAGAACTGATTTCTTTAGTAAACTTTGAGTGAACTCCCATCCTCCAAAGGCAAGCTTTTGTTTCTAAATCTGCCTTCTGGGGCCCATGGCACCAGTTATTGTAACACAGGCCATGACTCATCAGCCCTGGCCAACCATCTGCCCTGGATACCCTAAACCTCTCTGTCCACTGCCTTTCTAATGCAGAAATGGTGAAGACAGCTTGAGCACTGTTTACTTGAAATGTAGCAGGCAGCAGAGCATGTTATTATATTTTGTTAGATCAGGATTACAAGTGATTGCCCGAGTTTGCATCAGGGTTGTACCAATTACTAACTGGGATAATGAGGGTCATTTTCTACCTCTCTGTCACCTTTAATCATCTTCTAATGGAACTGTTTCATATAAGTGTGGTAACAAGTATGTGATTGCATGGAAAGCAATGGTGTCTGCTGTGTTTTCAATAGTTTACATGCCAAGGTGCTTAGAAACCATTCATTCCACCGCCAGACATCGTACCTGTTCTCCTTAACCTCTCTCCCACACATTCACTTTTCTTTCTTAGCCCCACTCCTTTCATCTTTGATCTTGGGGCACCCCTAATCTCTTTAATGAGCTCAGGGAAAAAACAAAGACCCGCAGAAAGTTGATGCCTACTGGCTTCTGCTTTCGGCTTTGCAAAAGCCCCAGAGCAAAGAAATGCCAACTGCCGGCTGAGCTAAGGGTGAGGGTGTAGTTCAAAGACAGGACATGCAAATGACTTGCTTAGTGAAGTAGACAATACCAGACTGTTGATAACATTGACATCATTCATTCAGTGCCTCCTCAGCCCAGTCTTATATAACATGAAGATGCTATGACATAGACATCCTCGACCCTATCGTTGTCTAATGAAAAAAACCAAACTCCTAGAACTGCACCATCACCACACAATGATTAACAAAGCTGGCTCTCCAATGTGGGCTACCTCCCAGAGCAAAAAGGAGAAAAGGGGAACCCCAAACCCTGGCAGCTCTCTAAATATTTTTGATGTGTTTGGAGAGGGCGGGGAGAGAGAGTTCATGTTTCCCATCTCGAGTCTTCATATTTAACACTGTCACTCTGCTCTGCTGCCTCTGCCGAGTGACTCTTCTTCACTCTTAATTCATTGAGCCCAATAGGACCCAACCAAAACCCAAGTGTTGTTTCCTCAGTTCCCTTTAAAAGTCTAAATAAAATCATTCTTTTTATGTTGTAATCAAATAAGTTAGCCATCTCTGGCTTTAACCCAAATCTAAATAGCCACAAAGAAAAGCAGAAAAATGAAAGTTCAAAACCACATTATTTTTCCATAATATGTAAAGAAGAAAAAGGCCCTGTATGCTACACTTCCATTCAAGTGAAAAAAGAACCCTTTCTGCCTCTAATGAGCAATTAATTCCAGTTCAGGATGCTGAGTTTAGAAGAAGTTAAGTTTCCCCAAACCACAACCGTTTGTGTTGGATCATACTTAAAACCCAAAATTCCAACTTCTCAATAATAACATTCTTTTCTTCTACTGCAATGGGAGAAATGACCATTTTATGTAATATAGGAGGAACCATAGCAGAAACTCCTATGAATTCCAGATTGCCCAAACAGTTCTCAAAGCTGTGTAAAATCAGGGGGATGTGTTTTGTTTTAACAGAGCTTAAAGGGTCTAAAATAAACTTTGGGCACTAAATTAAAAAGAGAAGATGATGTTTAGAGTAAAAGATATGAAAATCCATCTAACTTGTATTTGTGGCCCTTCAAGTTTACAACAGTTCAGAATTTGCAGCCCATGGCATCTCCCAGCTCAGCTTCCTAACTATAAACCACTTGGATCACAACAGTGGCCATCTTGTTCTTTCTTTTAAAAAAATGTTGGCGTGCGTCATAACCATTCTGAAGTTTTACAACATTTGGTTCTTATTTAATAGCAACTATTCTGATGTTATGGTGGGGGAAAGGAAAATTTATAGAACTCTCTCCTTTTGGGTTTCATAGGAAAGATTCTGAGTCAAAGAAAATCCTAAAATGATGGCCATCGCTACCACAGCACTGGCATTGCCTTTCTCCGTGGCCACTTTCGAGCAGAACTGTAATGTATACCAGAGTCTGTGACCCTACAACTCTCCCAGGCCTTTCGGCCTGCTCGGTTCCCACAATTGTTAAGTCCCAAAGAAATCACACAGAGGTCTATATTAGTTATAAACTGATTGACCCATTAGCTCAGTCTTCTTAATAACTCTTACAACTTATATTAGCCCATTATTCTTATCTGTGTTAGCCATGTGGCTCGGTAACTTATTCAGCAAGGCAGTCACATTTTGCTTCCTCTGTAGCTGGGTAAGGACTGAAGAGAAATGGATTTCCTTCTTCCCAGAATTCTCCTGGTCTCATTGACCCGCCACTACTTCCTGTCTGGTTGTCCTGCCTATACTTCCTGCCTGGCTACTGGCCAATCAGCATTTATTTAAAATATAATTGACAGAATACAAACCATTGTCCCACACCACTCGGCCATCACTGTTTCATTGTAAGCCTTGAAATCACAATGCTAATTGTGCTTATGAAAACGTACAAAAGTTGGTCCCACTGACTTCTTGCTAGGCTGACCGGTCAGATTCACATTCATTCTAGTAGGTCACTGAGGAATGGTTTCCTTCCCTACTTTCAAGGCTACACATGGGTAAAGGCAGTGGATCTTTCTTCAGATGATTTTCCTGGTCTCTGTCAGCTCTCACTCAGCCTAACCCCACACGTGCCTCTATAACTGAGGCAGTGGCAAAACCAGAGCAGCACATGCAGAAGACATGCTTCCTGCAACTCTTCAATCCTTTGTTAGTTATGTGTCAGGTGAATACTTAGTAATGTATATGTTTGAATGTTTATGAAAATGTACGTTGGACCCAACAATTGCAGCATCCAGTAATAGTAGGAAATTGCTCCTTCTCTCTCTCTCTTTCTCTCCCTCCCTCTCTCTCCCTCTCTCTCCCTCTCTCTCTCTTTCTCTCTCTCTCTCTCTCTCTCTCTCTCTGTGTGTGTGTGTAATGTATATGTGCATAAATATATTAATGCTTTGAAATTTCCCCCTCAGAGAAACAGTAGGAAACGTTGCATGAGAAAGACATTCCCCTTGATGATCTAATGTCTTTTCTCTAATGAACCTTCTGGCTCACCCTGTACTAATGGATACCCCCAAACCATGTGGAGACATCTCCGTTTTTCAGTCTTGCTCTCCCATCATCACAAATTGCCAGAGTCCCAGATTGTTTCTGAATAGCAAATCTCATTTAGTTTCTTAGAGCTATCAAATACATCTTTTTCCTCCATCTCTTCAGTGCAGACCCAGCTTCCTGTTTTCTGAAAAATTCCCTTTATAGTAATTTCCAGATTGAAATGGTCAGGCAGCCTGTAGATATAAGTGTTCTATACCTGCTTGTGGTTAGGAGGAAATTGGAAACTCACATTCCAGACCAGGAAGTCATGGTCTGACAATTAACGTGAATGACGGCAGGGAAAACCTTTGAAAACAGTGCGTGCGTTGGTGACTGGTGGGGGGGGGCACGATGTTGAGACCAGGAGTTTGTGGTTTAGTTGTGGGTTTGGACTGCTTTTAACATTTCCCAAATTCAAAAGGAGGAAAACTTTCTCTTTTCTAGATGTAGATGTAAAGTTACAAAACGACAGTCCCTAAATCCACAGTGGTGAAGGGAGGACTGACAAACAGGAAAAACTGGACACCTTGTTCTCGAGCCTCCAGTTGTGCCCTAGACGCAGATATTTGATTTACCAAAACTATGAATGTCTTCTCGCTTGGAATCACAAGGTCTTTCTTAATGATCTTATTTCCAAAATAAGAAAACTATTAATGTCCTAGCATCATTAAAGGAAAATAATAACCTCATTTTTACTTTATTTGTCATTTTGGACCTAGGACTCAAAGCATATGAAAAAGAAATTTCAAAGCATATGGTTGCTTAGTTACACATTCATTCATTCATTCCTTGGTTGCTTAGTTACACATTCATTCATTCCTTCATTCCTTGGGCTCCCATTCAATGGCAACTTTGCACCAGAAACTTACTTGACTCCAAAGATTCAGAAGTGAAAAAGGAGTCTAAGTCATTGAGAAGGGCAGACAGGAAACATTATTTCATATAATGAGATATTTAGGAGTGGTTATACAGGAAGAAATTGGTAAGTGAATGCATAGGGAAGGGAGACTAACCAGGAATTAATAAGATAGATTTGCTTTTATCCCTGTGAAATTTTCTCTGTGCACTCGGCCTTTCATTGTGTCTGCACTGAGGGCATTCTGCAGCAAAGCAGGCCTCTGCGTCTAGCAATCGCCTTCTGTAATTCACAAACAAATATAAAGTAGCTTTTAGCATATGTCTAATAAGGAGGCTTGTCTTGAGGTCCAGCCTCTCACTCTAGAGAGCTGAGGATGTGTGTACCACAGCAGGCCCAGTTGTGGACCTAAATCAGCCTAGAGACTCTCCTTTCAAACTGATTCTCACGGATTCTTAAATGATTATGGAATTAGTTGGTTGTATACTGCTGCCATTTCTAGACTATTTGAATAAAGAAAGAATATATCAAAGAGTGTATATACTGTAGTAAATATAGCTATGGGGGGGGGCATTGTTTCTGACCAAATTCAGGTGCACACATATATACACATGGGAGTGGCTAGACAGACAGACAGACGGACGGACAGACAGACATAGAGATAGGGAGAGATATAGAGCCTGATCATGATGTAAATTATGTCTTTTGTGAATTATGAGTTTAGAACGCTGAAAGCTGTAGTCTAGACACTAAGTTACCTGCGTGGTTGTTAATCATTTTATTTTACTCGCATGGTATTTGTTTCATACTAGGGGTTCAGAGAATTTTTATGAATTAAGACTGAATAAATCCTATTTGAAATACATAATGTATGGCAGAAATTGTTTGTCTCGAGTGTGCCTATATATCAATCTGCAGACAGGTATAAAAAGACAGATACATACACATGTTTTAAATAAGTTCAGTTTAAGCCAATAGTTTCATGTAGTTTTGAAGTCAACAATTGAAGAGGGTAAAGTGTAGCCAGAAGCAATGAGACACTTGACACTCTTTTAGCCTTTTTCTTTTTCTGAAAATTACTATTTTTTTAAAAAATTTATTCTCTTAGTAATCCATGCTTACTCTTAAAAGTTAGGTGATTAGGAGTGGGGCCATAACTCAGCAGTTAAAGCACCTACCCAAGCACGAGGACCAGAGTTCAGACCCTCAGAAACCCAAGTAAAACACATGGTGACACTGACCCTCCCACCCCAGGATGCAAAGGCAGGCAGTTCACTGAGCATGTTGGAGAGCTCTGGGTTTGGTTGAGAAAGCCTGCCTCAGTAAATAAGGTGGGAGGGCAATGGATGGTGATTCTCTCATCAGCCTTGGGTGTCCACATGCACATTCACCTACATACATGCAAAACATGCACATCACATACACACGCATAGATAAACACAGGAAACAGAAAAAAAAAGGTTTAGGTAATGCTGAAAATCTTAAAATGAAGTATCCATTGCCTGATCATACAGGAGATGAAGTTTCTGTTTTAAGCATTTCCTTTTCCACCAATGCACACGTATAAAAATGTCATATGTAATAATTAGCTTAGAATTCTTCTAACTGTGCTGTGGCTCAGACTTCTCACTTTCCACTACATTGTAATCAATTTCCACACTGCTAAATACAAATTTAATATTGAACACAGTGTCTTTTAGAAAAGATACTCAATTATCTATTAAATATTTTCTCATTATTAGACATTTAAATTGTTTCCATAATTTCTTATTTGTAATATAATAACAAGTTTATAAATCAATATTTACATAATTAATATATTATTTATCTTTTAAACTTTGCTACAGTTACTCAAATTGACCCTAGGAAATCTGGTATATTTATATGCCCATGGTCACAGATTTATTACTGCAGCCAGTAGCTATTTATGGATTATTTTTATATGCTTTATTGCAGCTCTGTTAGAACCTAATATTTTCATTTTTCCTTGTCTTTTCCTCTTTTCTAGAAAAAAAGCGCTTTTTTATTTGTTTTCATTTATTAATTACAATATCTAGCCATGTAGGAGACCAGGCTGACTTGAAACTACCAGAGATCCGCCTGTCTCTGCCTCCCCAAGTGCTAGGTTTAAAGGTGTGCACCCCAATGCCTAACAAGATTGAGCATTTACAAATTTTTTAGGCATTAATTTTCTTCTGTGTATGAATTTCGTGTTTTCCTACAATACTGGATCCTAACTTCTACACATTCTTTATGTGGAAGGAGAGTTGACCTTTGTCCACAAATGCCGCACGAACATCTCTCCAACTTCTTCACCGCGCTCTCAGCTTCTGCCACTTCAGATGGAAAGGGCTTTCATTTGCGTCCAAACAAATCAGCCTCACCTACCCAGTCTTCCAATGGCACTCAGATATCTCTAACAATGAGCAAGTGATTTTCCCACATCTGCTGTGAGAACTCATCTGAATGTGGTTCCTAACCTTTCACACCTGTGGGATTTAATCTTTCTGGACAGACACAGCATGGGTTGTTGGCATTTCTTTTAGGAGTCTGCATCTCTTGTGTCTGAAATTGGTGGCTAGTTTGCTTGTTTCCTTCCAACATTAATGCGCTCACACAGAAGGGTTCCTTGGCTGTGGTAAAACGACCTAGCTGGCTCTGCATCTGATTGTGTGCATTGTTGATAGTTTCTGTGATGTGGTTATTACCTCTATGTAGAGATTGACAATAGCTCATTAAAAAAAAAAAATCTCTACTGACGCTTCCTGTGGATAACTCTCTGACATCATTTTCAACTTTTCCTATATATAAAAATCTCTGAAAAAGTTTTTTTTCTTACCTAATTTTTAAGTGTAGCAGTTTTTCCTATTTTCTATTTCTTTGAATTTTTCTAACTTTTGTGTGTTTTAAGGCTTCGGTGTAATTGTATTTTCTATCTTCTAGTACATTTATCTCATCTTTATCAACTGTTTTTTTCTTTCCTTAAAAAAAATCTATGCAATGTTGCTTACTTTTTTAATTATTTGTTTCATTTAGCTATAGTAGTATAAGGTAATGAGTAATATAAGGTAAGAAATATTAGGTAATTATTTGTTTCATTTAGCTGATATAACATAAGATAATGAATTTGGATTAATTTTGATATATTTTCTTTCAGGGTGTCTTATGGTAACTATTAGTAACTGTGATTATATTTTTTGTTCATAAGAAAATGGAAAGACTTTGTTTCTCCTGTGACTGGGGGGGCGGTATATAATCATTATTTAAGTGTTCAAAGAGTTATTTTTCTGGTATGGTCTTGTTTTCTTGGATAGACATAGAAAGTGGCTTCTGCAAATTCTTTGAGAGATTTACTACTTGTTGACAGGGTGAAGGGTAACTTTAACAATTTTAAAAGTTAGTTAAAATAAAAGAATTTTATTATTAAATGAAAATTGAGTTTTTTATAGATTGTTTTTGTTTGCTTTCGGGATGCTCATAACATCCCAGGTAAGGTATGGGACTTTCACAAGACTAAAAGAGACAAAAAAAAAAAAAAAAAAAAAAAAAAAAAAAAAAAAAAAAAAAAAAAAAAAATCTCTGCCTTGAGGCACTTTCCTGCTAAGAAATAATAAACAATATAGACCATGTTCTTCAATATCGTAAGCACAGATACCAGTGCAGCCAATAAATTTAATACCTGATTTTAGGGGAAAATAACAAGCAGGACATCACCACGTTAAATGTAAACATTTAATAAATATTAAAATCATCTCAATTTCACAGATATTAAGTATTAGAAGAAATGTGTGTCCTACAACTGAAAAACATAGTTTAAAAAGTCCTCCTAATGTTGTTGCTCCGTGTGCTATCATCCTGCTCTGTCTCCAGCTTGAGGAGCCTCCTCCCATTCAGGGTCTCTCTCTTCTAAAGTACCCAGGGCTGATGTGCAACCAGACTTTTAACTGTGCCGTTTCTCCCTCTCTGCTCCAATGTCTGGTGCTTTGTTCCTTCCATGATCTCAGGTAGGACTCTCAATCCTAAACACCTCTTTTCCACTTTCTAAGTCTTGCCCCATATACTGCATTTTATTTGCTTTTGTTTTTAGTGGTTTCAATCATGTTTCAAAACTATAAAAAGACATTGTTTAGTCTGTTTCCTCTCTCAGTCTCAGAGATGAAATCATATCTGCTCAGTTCCTTCCATGTCAAAGAATAATAAAGCAAAATGCCTGTGCACTATCACAACTTCCCCCAAACTTTCTAACCTGTGGTATTTTAGGTCTGGTCATGCGCATCTTTTCTCCCAGCATTTTATGTGGCGTGTGTCCTATCAGCCAGGATCACACAGAGCACCTCGACACTGTCCTTCCTTGAGTGACATTTCCATTGTGGGGCTCTTTCACAAGACTCATCTTGCTGTTAACCTCCTTCTGTTAGAGCAATTTCATTTCCAGAAGATTATAAAGGTTCTGCATTTCTAATCCATTGAGATCTGATAATATCCTTTATATATAAATCTCAACATGTATACAATGCTGGTGTTTTGAGGTATAAAAATATTGTTGAATGAATGGCATACCTGCTTCTCCAGTTTTGTTTTGTGAAAAATTCCATTGTCTTTGGTTTTTTAATATCAGTGAAGGAGAGGCTCAAGGTTAGTCTGACTTCTTTTGCTTCGTAAGTGATCTGTTTCTTTTGTCTGGCTCACAGGGCTTCTTTCTCTTTTTGCGATATCCAATCTGGGTTTGCTTCCTTAGAAGCATGGGTATTGTTCCTTATATGAGGTGGGTGGTGTTCATTGACTTCATAACACCACACTGAATGTTCCTAGAAAGTTCCCTTCAGCCAAAGACAGGAAAGCCACTAGTGGGAACTCGCATCTCCTCTTCTGACAGTTTAAAGGGACACGGAGAAGGTGGAGTCTGAAGTAACCTCTGGAGGGAAATGGACTTCTGTTCAGTTTCCTCAGGGCTCATAATTCAGTGGACAAGGTTCATTCTGTCTGTCTGTCTGTCTGTCTGTCTATGTATCACCTACCATCTATCTATCAGTCACCTGTATACCTCTCTTTATCGCTCTCTGCCAACATCCTTGATACTAGGGAAGCGTCCATGTCGACCTCACCAGTTCATGACTTCTCTCTAGCCTCACACAGCCTATGAAACATCTCGTTAAACCTTCCGAGCCTGCTGCATTAGAAAGTCTGCTTGGGACCTGACACCAAGGTAGCCTTGCAGTGCGCTCTATGATACCGTTTCTAGTATGTTCCTTGGTGTCTAAGGCTGGTGAAATTCTCACTCAGCTTAGCTAGCTGGACCTTCCAGATGGGATCTGAGAGAACTGCAGACTGATATCCATAAGAGCATTTAACGTATCTCAACTGAGGGGAGACATTCTGGTGCATCAGGTCATTTGCTACCCGCACCGTCTTATTTCACATGTAACAGAACAGTACAGACATAGCCAGTGGTGGGAGTGGAAAGATGAGGCTTTCTCCCACCTTTAAGACTGAACCCTAAGATGAGACATGTTATGTAAATCTTGCAGACTAGTTTCCTTGCCATTGTACAAGAGGCATCAACTCTGCAAAATATAATAGCAAAACCACTTTCTGGTTCTATATTAAGGTAACTCCACCAGGACTAAGCTGAAAAAAAAAACCACAGAAATTCAGGGAGCTGCAGCTTTGTTTTTTCAGTTTTGTTTTTTACATTGAAAATATAAAAAGTAATTAAAGCGCAAGGCTGACCAAGGTGCATATGTAATTCCTTGTACATGCAGAGAGTTTTGTTTTGTTTTTTAATCTGACAAGCTACGTTAAGGCAGTTATTTCAAACTAAAGTCTCTATGGTAACATAGAGTATTGTTTATACGCCTTCATTAGTTCCTAAACTGGGACCTAGTGCCCATGCTAATCTAATGGCAAAACCATATTTGCAGAAGAGCAGAAAATCTGTGTTGCAGGTTAGAGCAGAGCCTGGAAAGCCAGCATTATCAGAAGGCTCCTCCTTGCTTGTCTTTCATGTCGCTCCAGCTTAGTGAGAAGCTCTTGCCTGCCATCCCATCCCCTGCATTCCTGCAGATAGAATTATACAGGCATTGCTGTATAATTGTCCAGAAAAGGACAAGGAACTCCACAGATCCCTTTTCAAGAGTTCTATTAGAATCATAGCAGTTCTCTGGTCTTGCAATCTGTGCTTCCAGACCTGGGCTTGTATTTTCTAATGCACATCAAACTTCCATGAAAGTGGCTGTTTTCATGCTATGGATCAATATGAAATACCCCCAGGGGCCCACATCTTAGGGGCTCAGTTGCTAGCTGATGGCCCCATGGGAAGCAGTTGGGTCATAAAGGCTCTGAGATAGTCATAGTCACCGGGTTCAATTTCTTAGTGGATTGGGAGATGCAAAGTGGAGGGTGAGGCCTACTTGGAGGACATAGGTCACTGAGGAATGTACTAAAAGACGTGTGTCTTACCTTGCACCTACTACCCTTTTGCTTCGAGCTGCAATAAGATGAATAGCTTTCTGATGTGGGGTCCCCCTCTGTGTGCTGTGATTACCATTGATTAATAAAGAAACTACTTTAGGTCTGTAGCAGGGCAGAACAGAACTAGGCAGGGAAAACTAAACTGAATTCTGGGAGTCAGGAGAAGCCATGTAACCCTGCTAGAGACAGATGCCAGACAGAACGTTGCAGGTAAGCCACAGCCACATGGCAATACACAGATTAATAGAAATGTGCTAAATTAAGATGTAAGACCTAGCCAATAAGAAGCTAGAGCTTATAGGCCAAGCAGGGATTTAATTAATACAGTGTCTGTATGGGAACACACAAGCAGGCTCCTACTACATACAGCTTTCCTCTACTGTGACTTCCCTCCCGGATATTTTGCCTTGACATATACCTATAAACAATAGAGCTGGTAGATCACAGAGGCAAGACTGAAATCATGAACCAAATAAAACCGCTGTCCCTCTGAAAGATTCAGAGCCACATGTGGGTGTCTACTGTGAGGCATGTTTTTTGCTTCCATATGAAACTATTATTATTTTATGTCTCTCTGTGTGTTCATGTGTGTGTGCCTATACATGCATAAATGGGCATTAATGTTATAATACTGCAATTAGTATTATCAAAAGTGGTTGTTCATGACTCCCTTTCCCAAAATTTTGGAGTACTTATAGCTCCAGAACTTTTCCAGTAAGAAAGTGTTGTGAAATAATCTTTTTATACACTGTGAAGATGTGTCTTTGCCAAGACACCCTCTGGTTGGTTTAATAAAGAACTGAATAGCCAATAACTAGGCAAGAAGAGATTAGATGGACGTCTGGGTGGAGAGAAAAGAAGAGGAAATGAATCTAGGTGGGGAGAGGAGTCAGAGTACTCTGATGTAGAGGAACCAGAACATACAGGAGGAAGGGTAAAAGGCGCAGCCACATGGCAATATGTACATTAATAGAAATGGGTTGTTTTAAGTTATAAGAGCTAGTTAGACACAAGCCTAAGCTAAAGCTGAGCTTTCATAATTAATAAGAAGTCTCTGTGTCATAATTTTGAGACTGGCAGTCCAAAAAAATAAAACCTGCTACGAGAAAGTTTTCAGGGGTTGGTTCTCCAACCTTAAGATATGTGATTCTCCAACTGGATAGCAAGCTCAACATTCATGTCAAACTGCTCATCTTCTGTGTATGACACTTTTGCCTGGCCATGTTTCCATTTTTAAATTATAAGCCACATGACAGATGCCACATTCTATGTTACTTTCTTTCTTTTTTTTTTTAGGTCAGGTGAGGAAAATAAGTAGGATGCTGAATTCAATGACATTGAAATTTTTGAAATTTACGTGATTGCCCCTCTAACTTCGGCTCAGTCCTCTGTCTTTAGTTATTACTGTGAACTAATCATTCCACCTGTGGGGGATGCAGAGCAAAGAACAGGGGTCCATCTTCATCAATAGTGACCTCTGACTGTACTGCAATTATAAGTGATTTTTGTATTCACATGTACCCCTTTCCAGTTCAGTTTTGCTTGGGGACACACATGGCTTTCAGATGATAGAAAAGTCAGAAGGGAAGTTTCATTTATAAATAAAACAGCGCCAAGTGTCAACCCATCATTAGAAACAGCAAGTGTGACTGTAATGAAAGTTACCTTGAAGATATCAGTTCCCAGGATGGCATTCATTTCTTATTGATAAATATGCTTGATGCAATGAAATACAGCTTCTAGAAAGATAATGGAGCAGATAATTAAACAATCTATTTGAAAGCATAAACACACACACATACTGCAGGGAACACTGGTTAGCACAAATCATGTCAGTATAATCTAGCGTGCTTCTGTAAAACAGTACCTATCCTCTGACAAAGGAAAAAAACAGAACATTCATTTTTGATTTCAGTGAGGCTTTTGATACTGTTGTATGTGACTAAAATTCATAAAGAGGAAGCTTAGTGCTTGCTTCTTTTCTATAGGTGGATGATGCTCGAGGGCTGATAAAATGAGTCATTAATATTTCTATTCCAGTAGACCATGGCATTGTCTAATGGTCTTCTCTGCGGTGATAACATACCAAGACAGTAAAGACATTGTCACCAGGTCCCTTCATTGTGACCAGGTCAGTCATTAGACCCAGTTACTTTTGCTTCATGTAAAAGGGCAGGCAAAAGACATCATCTTCATTGTGGTGTTGCAATCTCTTCCTCAATCACCTTCCTTCCACTCCTCACATGAAACCATTCTCATAGAGATCACATTCTAAGCAAACGCCCTTGGAATGGTGAACATCGCCGTCACCTCTCTCGCCGGAAGAGGAAAGTTGCGATCCTTCCTGCTCACGGAAGTTTCCCCAGATGCAGCCAGATTTCTTCTTACTCTCCGCTTGTTAGCTCTCGGGGCTGGTGGCCCTTGTTGTGTGCGGACAGACAAGCTTTTGTTTCTCCAGAGTCACCCGCAAACAGCTGTGCATGTCGCCCCTCCACAAAGCCTCCTTCAGCTGCTCCGCACCCATCACCCCCTCCCTGTCAGTACTTCTCCACAACTTCCTGTATGTACTAGGAAGTAAAACCCATATCAGTCCGACCCACCACCAGGTCACAACTAACTCAAGAGTTTGTGCACATTTGAACCCTCTGCTTTACCTAGCCACGTGCTGAGTGTTTTGCTACTGTTCACAAAGTCGATTCTTGATGGCCCAAATGGATAAACTGAGGCATGCTCTTCTGACTTTCGCCCAAGGGAAGGTATATACCTACTGTAGTTCTGTGTTCACCTCCAATTTCCTCTATGTCAGAAAAGATACAAACTCAAACCCACAAATTAGCAAACGGAGAAAAGCATCTGCTACATCAGTGCTAATGTCTCCGTGCTAATTTGGCTGCAATCCTTGACAGCAGTCCAAGCCACTACCTGACTTGCCAGCAATTACACCTATTGGGTGATCACCTCTTTAGGGTATTTTTCTAGAATAAGTCAATTGGTGTTCGTGGAGTTTGAAATAATAGACTTGTGTATGATGGCATGACCTCTCTTGACAGTTAAAAAAATTTAACTTCCAACATATTTGAATGCAAATGTTATCTCTGTAAGTGGATGACCTGAAAAGAAAGTGTTTCCATAGTAACCCCAGGAAACACATAACTACTTATCATAACTTCTGCTGCAAGAGAGCCAGGCACAGACTAGGGATCTGCTTTGATGTCTGCTAGGGGCAGAAAGATAGCTGACAGCATTGTGTGAGCAAATGGATAGGAAAAATCTACTTTATTTGTAGTTAATTTAGAAAATAAACTTTCGTAATGAACTGCTAAAGTACACACTTGAAACAACCAGATAATGTGTCAGGGTATTTTTTTAATGTACTTGTCTGGTGTGACAATAGAGGCATCAGACTGAGGACGAATTCTAATACCAGGTCTTCCCACCTTCTTCTTGGCTTCATTTTACCATGGTCTGGGTTCTCCAAGAATCTCTAGGCCTTCCATCACGCCTACATTTCCTTTTTTCCGCCACTTTTTTTTTCTAATCTCAGAAAACATTTTGTGAAAACTGACCTTCAGGAAGTAGGACTCTGTCACAGGAAAAGGAACATATTGATTATACTTCACTCTCTACTGACATGGCTGTTTGAGTTGGTGGCTTTTGGATGTGCCATTAGCTGGAAATGAGTTTGACATCCACAAACCACTGTACGGTCATTTCCCTCTTTCTTACAAATGTAACATCTAGTTAAATAAAAGCTGTCTACACAGGTTTTCTCTCTCTCTCTCTCTTTCTCTCTCTCTCTCTCTCTCTCTCTCTCTCTCTCTCTCTCTCTCTCTCTCTCTCGTTCATTAGAGCAGGGAACAGATGCATACAGTTTTGAGGAGTATTTCTTTGAAGCACCATTTTCAAGTCAGCTAACTGGCAGGCCCTTGCCCACGGGCTCTGGGGTGGACTTAGAGCAGAAGCTCTGGCTACAATTACCCATCTGGCACCTGTCTGGTAGCACACATGAAAGATAACACCAGATCACAGAGAAACTCTACCAACTGCCAACTTGGTATAGGCAAGCAAAGAAAGGTTTAACCCACCAGCGCTGAGAAGAGTAAAAATGTTGTCCGTGGGGCAGGCATATTTCTGCCACCATGAGATGTAGGAGAAAGTCACACAGGAGCGTATGGGCAGGAAACACTGTACATCCAACCCTACAGCTGCAGCTCACTACAGACTCACACTGAAGCCGCTGATAGAGTCTGGAGAAGTGGCTTATCTTCACCTGCAAGAGACTTGGCCTTTGCTACCAGAAGGACTCTCAAAGAGAAGGCCAGCGTCATGAGAACAGCAATTTAATTCTGGTGTAATGCCACCTTCTAGGGACCTCGTCACTTGTAGTAATAATAAGGACTTTGAGAGGCTGTAAAATGATTTAGGGACTTATTGACTACTTATTTTCTGATTGGATTCCCCCTTCCCCGTTCTGCCTGCTTCCTTCCCGGGTGCAGTGTGCTCTGGTTCGTGCAGTGGCTGAGTTCAGAATCCATTACTCTAACAACCAGAGATTCGCCTTCTTCAGGGCACTTGACAGAGACTCTTCAGAGTGGGGGCAATACATCTCCAGCCTGTGGGTAATGAGTAGGATAAGAGTCAAGCTGGATCCCTTCCTTTCATAATCACCTACCACGTGATTAAAACAAACAAAACAAAAACTTCTTTCTGGATTGGCCGTATAGAGACAATGCTAGCAAGAATAATTCAAGATGAACCGAAAAAGGAAAAAGCTGAATCCAGAGAGACACATCACCTGGATCATCATTGCTGTCAAGGAGTTAAGTCGTGCTGGATCACAGGATGCTAAAGAACATGGTTGTGACTTGAGACATAAGAGTGCAATAACTGCATGCAGACTATGGCCTTTGAAAATGTGTGGAAGATCTGTCTGCTCCTGGAGGAGCTAAGCGTGTCCACTCTGCTGGAAGATCTGATGCTGGAAACTCACTCTCTTGCCTCCTTCCAACTCATAGGAGATACTCAAGATCTTTGACAATAATTTATACTAATTAGTCTTTCCACTTAAATTAAGAGGGAAACTGAAAAGGTGGACATTCTGGTCTGCTCCTCATTAGAGCCGATTAAGAGTTAGGAGAACAAAAACACACCATGGGATTAAAGATAAGCCAAGCCACCCAGGGAGAGAAACAGGAAGCCAGAAAACATCTCACCGAGCTGGACAAAGGAAATTGATAGCCTTTAAGCTCAAAGGCCCGAAGGTCTAAACAACTCTAAGCAGACCTTAGATCCAGCTGAAGCCTGAGCAGCTTGAAGCACCTTGTCACCAAGCCGTCGCCTGATGTATCTTCATCGGCATCTTTATATGTTGCCTATGGCATTGCATTTATTAAGAAATATTTCTGCTCTCTAAATTTAATTCATTAGTTTCCCTCCATGGATAAAAGCAAGAGCATTACTGATGAGAGTAAAATAAATGCTAAGGCAATCAGGCTTGGTAAATTCCGGTCTCGCTCGTTGTCACGGAGGCTGCTGTACTGCGTTCAGACAGGGCAGTGAGACCCAGGAGAGACACTGGGGATGAAATGTCCTAGCGCTCCTCCTGGAGCCCTGCTGCTTCCATCATTTTATCCTTTCCCAAAGGGAAGCGGAGGGGGGGGGGATTAGGGAACGTTTAATTGCCTTATAAACTGATTGACAAATCGGTGCTCTGATGCATATGGATGACGCTCTGAGTGAAATGTCTCCGACGCCGCTAACCAGTTCATCAGGAGCATGATTTGCACACCCTCTGCAGGGTTATTACAGAGAAGCGGAAGCAGTGGGCTGATGATTATCTTTCCTTCTTTCTGGGTTTTTTCCCCCCGTTGAATGTTTTCCTCACCTCCAGGGAAATGCATTCGAGCAGCGTGAGCACCGCTATTAATCAACACTTGTAGCAATAATCAGAGAGTGAAAAATGGTGGCCAGCATCTGCGAATGCACGGCGGAGCTATGTCCCCAGCTTTCCTTTGTGATCATGCCTTGGCATTGGAACACAGATAATTTCTACAAAATGAATGCTGGCGAAGATTTATAAAGGCAGCGTTTATATCTTCATCCAGTAAGAAAGAAAAATTGTCTCTGGTCATGATGAGTAATACGTCAGAGCCTTTAAAAATACACTTGCCATCTTCGTGTTTCTCTGTGTTATGTCCCCCAGGCTGTGGGATGCTCCGCCCACACATACACACATTTAAACTTGGGCATCGTAAAGGGCAAACGATATGAGTCCCTGGTTCTCGTTTTCCCCAGAACATTCACCTGGAGGGAGTATGAAACGTAATCAAGAATTCGAAACCACGTCATTCCCAGGACCCTTGAAAGGCACCCGATGCTGTTGCCAATACAGGGAGAAATGTGGCTACAAGTCGTTGCAGTGCCAAAATGCTATTGCTGGCTACACACAGAGAATGATAGTCTACGTATAACAGATAATGCTGTGATCGTGATGAAGTTATATAGAAGCAACACTATTTGAAGTTGAAGCTGGCCGTTCACTGCACAAAGCTCCACACTAGCTCCCACCACCCTGTGATCCCAAGTGTTGACACTTAAAATCTCACCGACACTTTGTGGCTGGGAATGGATCTGCTGGTGCCTGCAGAACGCCACTAAGGTGTTAGACCAAATCTTAAAGGATGGCAGGCCAGGAGCCGCGACACCAGCCCCCTTCTCCCAGGATCACTCCTGTCATTAAAATCAATGCAACTTAATTAAAGCAAATTATACATAGATACATCTATAAATAAGATATTAAAGTGTGCTGCTGAATATGATAATTGCTGCGTATTTAGCAATCAGTGTGTGTGTTCTGCTTCTGCCAGGAGGGATTCCTTTCAGCAGAATCAATGGAGCTTTATTAAAAACCATCCAAATTAGAGAGAGAAATGATGAGTGTTCTAATAACAGAAAATCACTGTTTCAACTTCCATTTCTAAGAAAAGGAAGGAAAATAAGTCCAGCCCACTTTTTTCATTCAAGGAAAATATTAGACACATTCTCTTTAAGATGTGGATGTTTTGAATTTATAAATTTTAATTTTTGCATTTTCTTCTCCCAAAGGAAAGTAGAGGGGAAATAATGTTCATAAATAAAACAAGTCAACTCTAGGCCTGGTGTGCGGGACGCCCCAGTCCTGCTAGACTCCCTGTTCCTTCAGAGCCAGAAGACAGATTCAAAACAGAAGCTTGAAATGGGCTGTTTAACTCTTTGAACTACCCAATATTTTTGGTAGATGAATAATTTTATGAATTAATTCAAAAAATAAATATAAAAATAGAAGTTAGTTTGTTCTCGCTATTTCCCACTTCTCTGAACCTCTTATGTAGCCTAGCTGGCCTTGGTCTCACAATGTAGCTAAAGTTGATCTTGATCTCATGATCCTCTTGTCTCTACCTCTCAAGTGTTATGATTACAGGTATATGCCATAACTCTGGCTCACCTAGTCACTTCCTGTCATAAATGAGAATTAATCATGTTTTTAAAAATGATACCTTTTTTCCCAGGCTAATTGGAAAACAAAATAAAAAAGAAAATTATTTCTTTGATCAGTTCAAAACTCAAACAGAAAATGTAAGGTTTAATTTGCCTTTTGTGACCAGAATTATTCTCAAATATACAGAAATAAATGCTAAACTGAGAGCAAAGATAAGGATTTCAGTGTAGAATACTCTAAGAGATGAGAAATGAAAGAGCCAGCCTCACCTGGTGAAGTCTATGAAGGCTTATATTGGATCACTGTATTTATTGTCTTTCTCTGGAAGGAAAAGAAAGAAAAATGGGATGGCAAAAGAACAGAGAAGCGGAGTACGCGGAGCCACCATGCTTAGAAGAGCGATATGGGACTGTTTACTTAAAAGTTAGCTCCTTGCGTGTCTTCTGGCGTCATCTGGAATGAGGGGGAGAGCAAACAAAGCCCCAACCCTGTAGAGTTCGTCTCTGCGAGCAGAGGAAGACAGTAAGCAACTCCAGAGGAAATACTGGGCCATGAAGAAACCTGAAGCTAGACTAAGCTAGTTTTGAGGCTAGCACACAATACTAGGCAAGGAGCACTGCTTTGGTCAGGGAAGCAAATGACATGAGCAAAACATCCCTGGAGAAAGTAGATCCCCCGTATGGAAGAAGCAAGAGAGAAATGCTTGGCAAGCTGGGGGACCACTCAGAGGAACACCAGAGGCAGAACTGAGTGGAAGCTGTGTGGAGCACTCAGGGTAAAAAGAAAGGGAGAAACAAGGAATGGAACAAGAAGAGGCAGCCTGAGCATTCCCACCCACAGTTCTTACCTCTGCTTTTCTTTTTTTTTCTTTTTTTTTAAAGATTTATTTATTATGTATACAATGTTCCTCCTGCATGTATACCTCTATGCCAGAAGAGGGCACCAGACCTCATCACAGATGGTTATGAGCCAACATGTGGTTGCTGGGAATTGAACTCAGGACCTCTGGAAGAACAGCCAGTGTTCTTAACCTCTGAGCCATCTCTCCAGCCCTTACCTCTGCTTTTCTAAGTTGCATTTACAGTATGGGCTAGTTAAGCTCTGAAAAATAACCTCAAACCCAGTTGACACTATTTATAGCCCTATTCTGTCTAAGGTCATACATTGGATATACAATGTTTTTCAGGGCTTACAGTTGTGACTCATGAGCTCCCCAGTCTACAGCTAGCATACCCAGGTAGTGAAGAATACCTCCATGCATAGCTTTTGGCTCCATGTCTACCATATAGATGCATTGTCCCATAATTAAATATGCTCCTCTCCCTTCTGATGTTACCATGGCAACACAATGTACTATCCACCTATAAATAAATAAGTCATCTTTTACTTTACAGCATATTCCATCCTTATATAACTGTCCTCAAAGTTGGCTCCAGCTAGCAGGAAGCAAAGTAGATCAAAGTCAGTCCTCAACTCCATATCTGGGTATCCTATAGTGGCCCAAAGATGTCTTGGCGTATTTCAGAACTATGTTAGATGTTTCTAAGCTTGTTCTTGGATACACAAAGCTGTGTGACTAGTATTGCTTATTGTGAAATATGGGTTATTCTGGTCAAACTACACATAGGGATAGAACCATTATTGGGATATTTATGTGTAGCATAACGAGATGTTTGCCTCTAAAATCTCAGACTATTAATGCAATGATGAAGGGGAACGCACCAAATGATGGGGAACGTGCAAGATGAAGTAATCCCACACTAGCTCCGAATAGGGTACAATAAGGGTTTTATTTATTTATTTATTTATTTATTTATTTATTTATGGGGGACTCAAAGATCATAACGGGGAACAGGAACAGAATCCAGCATCCAGGTGTGAGAGTGGGGAGCATGAGAGAGCCCATACATGTGGACCTGCATTTTTTTGGTACCCAAGGCAATGCCCAACCTGGTCCAGCCTCTCAAAGGCCATTAGCTAACGGAGGGTTCCTATCACAATGAGTCTCTTTAAATAACATGGGTTAAGTGGAACTGGGTAATTGAGGACAGCATCAAGGAAGAAGTTTTTTTTTCAGGGCCTTGGCCATTTCCTTTATGGCTCTAAAGTCCTTGCTATTCTGATGTGAATCTTTAGGCAGTACCCAAACTCTCCTATTTTTAATAGTGTCTGGTTTCAATGACTCCTAGAAATATTTAGAAGTACTTGCAAGTGTTGGGTCATGTTGGGGTATGAGTGGGGTCTTCACGAAAGCACGTCTCCTGGTGCTTTGTCCTTTCTGGTTATACACCAGTGCTGTATTGTATCACCCATAGACTGAGATGGAGAGACAGTTAGCAAGAGTCCAATACAGACATAGCAACAAGTCGAATAAACCCAGGAATGGGTATCAAGCCCTTCGGTAGCTCACGCTCTTTGTGTGGATTTTTCTCAGTTTGATTTCCATAAATTACCTGGTCAACGAGTTCTTTAAGATGTAGACTGGACAGGTATTTGAACTCTTTCCAAGTAGGAATGTGAAGGGTAGGTGATGGGTTACCATTCATTAGTTGAACTGTGTACCAGTGAAAGCATGGCATGCTAACTGGAATGTTGAGTTTCTCAAAACTGATTTCTTCGCCTTTCGAAGGACGTGCCCGTCTGTTCCCAAGAATGGAGTGAGGGAGCTTACGTTCTTTCCATCACTGCCTTCTCTTGCTCCTCCTCACTGGAGTTTCAGTGCCCTCTGAGTTATGGTGTGTTTCATCCCTGTTCCCAAGGAAAGATGACTCAACTCACTCTTTGTTTGGATGGGTTGCTCCCAGTGGAAGGCTCTCAAATTGAGAATGATGTTTCCCCTATGAACATTTTAAGTTTAAGTCATTGGTCTTCATCTGGCCAGTAATTCACTTGTGGGCTGCTGGTACAATTTATGCAGTTTTGCTGCCTGCAAAGTTAGAATAAGCTTCCCATGGTCCCCGGGGAAGATGCTCTGAGAGATGCATCTTTGGTCTATATTGAGCCAATTGATAGTCAGGTGATGTAACTTACTCTATTTCCTTCCAAGTAACTTGGATTAAAATGGTGACATTTTCCATACTGAAGTCCAATTACAATGATTGAAGATTTTTAGTAATTGGGCCCTTTGGATTTTAATTTCTCTCAGGTCACTGTCCATAAGCAAAGTCTTCAGTAAGATGGACGCCGGGGCGTCAAGCAGAAGTAAATCTGATTTATAGGTGGACATGGCATTGCATCTGTCACAAATACGTTATGAATGAGCATGATACATTTTCTAACATATAAATCAACTCCCCCTGGGAAATTATCCCTCATCCTAATGGATCACGCCATAAAAAGTTCTTTGCAATATCCATCCTAAATTTTTGCTTTTCTTAATTTCATTATATTGCTGAGTAGAGATCCCTGCATGTTCTTTGGCCAGCATCTGAAGGTGTTAGTGACACTAGGCTGATAATTGTAAATTGCTTCAAAATTCTCCAATTGAGCCCACTAAACCAGAGCAAAGTGGTGCTAGATAGTTCATAGAGACAACTTGCTACTCAATATCCACGCTATTCTGGTGCACAAGGAATAGACCTTCAAGTAGGTAGATGGAAAGCCTTCTCCAGATGTGTGAGATGATCTAAATGGCACAGGGGCACGTCAGTTGTTTACTGCCAAGCTGGAGTCTCACTTCTTTGCTTACAGGTAACAGTTTCAAGTGTTGGATTCTTTCCCTTCTTTCTCTGCCTTGTCTGCCTGATGTTTGCTCCATGATGCTTCCTCCCCTTTGGAGTCTGTATCCTCATTTCTCTAGAAGAATACATCTGAACAGGCATGTCCTTGAACACAGATGCTAAGACACTTTCTGACTCGGAAACACAATGGCAGGCTGTCTACCCCTCTGCATGGCTAAATCTGGAATTTACCCTATGTCAAAAACCCACTGGTGAGTTTTTCACATTCGATACGCGATTCGATTGCTATTCGGGTGCAGGAATATAGGACATGCCGCTGATGTCTGTGGGTGGAGGTGGACGCATTCCCATGGGTTCAGAACTGCCTGCTGTCATCCTCTCCCCTGAGCATGAGGACCGTACACACACTTACTGTATTTACCTGGAAACCTAAAGAGTTCCATAATGCTGTCATGCAGTGCCTACTTTGCATTAATTCTCTTAAATGCATAAATCATATTAAGCATGGTCTCCTGACTTCATCTGTGGAGCGAATATTCCCACCTGAGTTGGAGCATTGTGCCCAGATGCCATCAACCTCTCAAGGTAGATTAACTAAATTAATTCAAGCCTGTTTTCTGAGGGCGGCTGAGCATCATGTGTTTCTCTGCTTGCCTAAGTCGCATCCTATCTTTAAGATTACTCTTTTCAGTCTCCACTTTAGTCTTTATTTGAGCATGTTACGTTGAGCATGTAACGTGTGCCAGAAAAGAAGCATTACAAGTAGATGGCCAGACATAGAAGCCTGGGAGCAGTGGCACAGACGTGTAATCCCCTCACTTGGAAAGGAGACGCAGGGCCGCCACACATATGAAACGAGTGTAGTCTACACAGTGAGTTCCAGGCCAGCCAAAGCGACAGAGGGAGATGCTGTCTCAAACCTCCCCCTCCAAAAGAAGCCCTACAATGTAAATAAGATAGGATTGTTCATTCTAAAAAGTACTTGTGATCCAGTAAAGAAGCATGGCGAAGAAGAAAAGGTTACTAGACCCGTGAGTAGTTCCTACTAAACTAGCAATCCTACCTCTTCTTTCTCTCTGCCTCACATGCCAGCCTGGGGACAGTATCACTGAATGTTGTGATACAGCACACACATCTACTCACCCCAGATAGGAAGCAAACAACAGACCAAAGTGCAGATACCTATAAAGTCCAACTGGGAGAACCAGTAAATTTTATATGCAGGAACATGGGTGAGGGACTACCGGCAGGAGCAGAAATGACTCAAAGACAGCATCAGCACCAAGGTCCACCCCACCATGGGCTGGGGGATAGGAGCTGGGTCTGGGGACTAGGAGCTGGAGTAGGAGCTGGGGCTGGGGGCTAGGGGCTGGGGCTAGTATCTGGAGGCTGGAGCTGGGGCAGGAGCTGGGGTTGGGGCTGGAGCTAGGGTTAGGGCTAGGGACTGGAGCTGGGACTGAGGGATGGGTTATGTCTGGAGCTGGAGCTGGGGCTGGGCCTGAAGGCTGGGGCTTGGGCTAGCTGTAAGCACACTACACAGCATGCAGGAAGCTCAGCATGTTGGAGAGTGTTCTTCCCAGGTGACTCTGGTCTAAACCTCTTCCAGGCAGCAGGTCTGCTCTCAGAGTCTACTTTGCAGCTCAGCTTCCTTCTGCCTGAGAAGAACTTTGAGCTTTTAGTTTCCTCTGGCAGGGAGGGGCCTAGTGAATCTGGTCAGTTTCAGGGACTAACTGAATCTAATTTGATATGTTTGCCTTCCTGCTTAAGGAGCTTCCCACAGGGTGGAATGTTTTACCCTTCCAGGATACTGTTACACAACACTGAAGAATCTTCTAGTAGATCTGTGTCTTGGCTGGAGCTCATCCAAGGTTTATGGAAATAAATCTAAGGGGCAGGGAAGAAATTGTCTTGAGTATTTTTCTTGCCAGGGGAAAGTCATTCAACCTGACACTGTTGAATGACACTGTAGCAACAGAAGAGTTGCACTGAACACACAAGTAGACTATGCATGATATGTACCGTGTGGTCTACATGAACACACGAGTAGACTATGCATGATATGTACCGTGTGGTCTACATGAACACACGAGTAGACTATGCATGATATGTACCGTGTGGTCTACATGAACACACGAGTAGACTATGCATGATATGTACCGTGTGGTCTACATGAACACACAAGTAGACTATGCATGATATGTACCGTGTGGTCTACATGAACACACGAGTAGACTATGCATGATATGTACCGTGTGGTCTACATGAACACATGAGTAGACTATGCATAATATGTACTGTGTGGTCTACATGAACACATGAGTAGACTATGCATGATATGTACTGTGTGGTCTACATGAACACACAAGTAGACTATGCATGATATGTACCGTGTGGTCTACATGAACACATGAGTAGACTATGCATGATATGTACTGTGTGGTCTACATGCATCATACAGTTAAAACCCACGACAGCCATCTGAATAGGTCCTATAATTAATCACTTTGCAAATGAGAAAAATGAAGTTTTAAAGTTAACATGAGTCTTAATCACATGGGCGGTAAGTGGTTGAGGCAGGTTCATGCCTACACTCCTAACCACCATCCACTCAGGCCAAGATCATCCTCCCACACACAGTTCCGTGAGATACTTTCATGCATTTCTCAGTTAGAATTAATTGGGTTGGGGCACACCTTAAGAATGGGGGTACTGTACAGCACTCTCTTCCTGACCTGCCCTGGTAAGCCCCCCTCTCTTCTAAGAACAAGCTACTCTTATGTTGAACTCTGAATGCCTACCTCTCTCTTGATAGAGGTAAATATACCCATCAAGTCTGATGATACAGAGAATATTCTTTTATTACTGCAAAATTGTTGGTAATTGAGGTATCAGATTAGATATTACTCGTTCTCTATTTGCATAGCAAAGAGACTAAGAGACTGTGGTCTTTTTAAAACAGGACAGATACTTTGAAAATCAGTATTGATCCCACAGAGAAAGTAGTTGTGTGAACAACCCTGTCAAACCTATGGTCAGACGCCATGAGTATCAACACTCAAAAGACAGTCCTGAGCTATGGCTTCTCCTCAGTGCCTGCCAGACTCCTCAGAAAGTGGCAGCTTACACCACACATGATCTATCTTATCTATTTATCAAGAGCTGTTAAGACACACAAACACCATTTTTATATCATTTCTACACATTTTAAGGAGCTGGTCCTCAAACTTTACTAAGATCACTAACAGAGTTCCCCCATCCAAAGCATTTCCCACTCCCCAGGCTACTGTACAGTGCAAGAGCTTCCTGCCAAGTGACACCGTCACCCTCCGCCAGGTAGACCACACAAAGCTGTCAAGTACGAGTGAATTTGACGCAGGTGAAGTTCTTCAAAGCCATCTTAAGCAAAGAAGAATGAGGCTTTGATGTTTTCTTTCAACTGCACCAAGGTGACTCCGGAAGAGAGCAGAGAATGACATGCAGCAGTGTCCCCTTGCTTCTAGCTCCTTCGTTACGGTCTCTGTGTTCAGGTGGAGGAAAGTCCTGGGTTTCCTGGAGATTTCCCTAACGGTGACCTCTGTGTTACAGCTGCCGTCTCCACGCCTGTTCCACCTACCACCACACCCTATGCTCCACAATACCCCACCCACCCTTGCGGGGCTGCCCACTAGGGTTCAGTATAAATCTCTCGGCACACGGGAGAAACCTGAACTGACATTAGTGGTTATTGTTCTTATCTGTTTGCATAATTGCTTACGCTGAGCCAATTCCTTGATTTTTGTAACAGCGGAATTTTAAAAATACTGTGAGTTCTCAGGTCTGAGGTTCCGATTTGCAGCTGGCCCCTCACTTCCTCTTGCGTCTGAGGTTCCGATTTGCAGCTGGCCCCTCACTTCCTCTTGCGGAAAGCTTCAAATGTTGTGAGATGAGCATGTTTCACAGGATGGAGCTTCTGTCTGCACCTGCTCATCCTTTGTTTGCCACGTTAAAGAGTATTTTGTTTTACCATTTTTTGTAGCTAAATTTTCTAAACATACTCATATATATATATATATATATATATATATATATATGAGTGTGTGTGTGTATATATATATATATATATATATATATATATATATCCTTTTGGAATAAACTCATTGGGGTTCATGCTAATCAGATCAGAGCACGGAGGTTTGATTGTCACAATCACAGCCAACACAATGAGCCTTCAGGACAGTCTGAGGGACCGCAAACAGTGACAAAGCAATGCAAGCTGGGACTGCAGTGATATCTCCAACCGTCCTCCCTTCACCCACTGTCATTATTTTGATTAAAAGGTGTCTAGAAGCCACTGTGGTTTTGCAAGATGCAAAAATTATTGCAGAAACTTCCTCTATTAATGGAAATTATTAGAGGATGGAAATGGTGCTTGAGCAGCAAGAATGGCATTAATTATGCGGAAAGCAGTCGTGTCTGGCAGTTGGCAAGCATGCACTACTCTTCAACGATCTTCCATGGGTCTCTGTGTAGCCAGCATCAGCAATCTAAAAGCTTTTTATTTTGGCAAAGTTTTCATAGCACTTGGACTTCCAGCATCTAGATAAAAGATAATTTGGAAGGAAATTATGTTGGTGAAATTGAAGAATTCAGTAATGAGTTCTGTGTAGATGAATCGATGCCCAATTAAATGATTATATCAAATCTAACTTTAAATGTTGACTTAAAATAATCACATTTTAAAGACTTTGAAACCGAGATGATGTCTGCAACCAGTCAGAAGAACAAAGTCTATATATCCTAGCCTGGTACAAGAATGGTTTTCTGATGGACTGAAGAATTTGATTAAGGGAGAGAAATTTAGGGCCATAATTACCTGTGCACTCAGAGCTGGGTTAGACTGCTGTAGCGGGGCCCACAATTCCAATTCTCTTCTGCAACTTCTGCCTTTTTCTCAGCAGGTTTTTGATTTTCCTTTCCTGGTCTCCACCTCTCTCTCTGAGCTTTCTTCTCTGTGTATCAGTGTTTAATGATCTAACAACCAGCTCCTATGGATTCTGTTTTCTTTAGCCACTAATGTTCCGTTGGTTTTTGTGCCTTCATATATGTATGGCCAACAGTGACCACTTCTGTTTCTCTGTTCATTCAGCCATCCAGCTCTTAGCCTCTAAATGTTTATGGCATGAAACTGATCTGGGGAAAAGCTACCGACACTAAAGAAATGGCAGAAAGTACATGCCCAGCATGCAGGAAATGTGATGGGGTCAAATTATTGAGCATGCAAGATGGAGTTGCAAAGAGGATGAAAATGTTATGTACTGGTTAATATTTTTTTAACAATAGAGTTGATGTGTGTGTGTATGTTTGTGTTTTGCTTTGTTTAGTTTAGTTTGTTTTTCTAGGTAGATTTTAACATAAGAACATCTATTTTCTGAATGCCTTCTGGCTAATTCTTCCTTCCACTTCAGCCTATCTTCATTCATTTTCTAGTGCTTGAACTCATTGGATAGAGGTCAATCACAAAATAACTTGATTACTATAAATTTAGTGGAAAATGCCTGTCAGAGTCCAGCATTAGAGGTCAGATGGATCCGACTTTAGTGATTAGATAGATTCTTTCTGAGGCAGCCACTCGGAGCCATGGTACCATGCCCAGTGTATTAGGGAATTCATCCATTGGAAAAACCTACCCTACGGTATAAATTATTTGGATCTTATAGGAATCTTTGTCACTTATATCAATTACATAATTAAGGTTCCTGGTAGTTTTAATTAGTCCTCCAGAGCCAAGTTGATTTCTGGGTAAGAATATTTGCAGTTTGTTGCTGGTTACTTTTGAATGGATATTAAAAAATGAGACTGTGTAAAGAAAACATGACATGGAACAGGGCTCACGACAGTAAAGCTCTCTTCAAAACATGCTGTTATAACTGGAGGGGAGGCTCAGTGGGGAAGGAGCTCTCCACACAAGCGAAGGACCTGAATTCAAATCCCCAGAACACAATGGAAGCCGGTGCAGTAGCCATGTCTGTCCTGCTGGTAGCACTCCAATGGGAGTGTGAGAGGCAGAAGTAGGATTCGTGCAAGCTTGCAGGGCAGCTAGCATGGTATATGCCAACAAAGAAGAACAGAAAGGCACTGTCTCAAAACAAGCTGGGGGGCAAGAACTGAAATCAGGTTGTCCTCTGATCTTCACACGTATACCATGACAGACACACACACATTCGTATGTGCATACACAAAACCACATACATCATGTGCACATCACATCCAATGATAAAAGAAAAACATTGTTAATATCTTTTCTACTACTTAACAGGTTTGGTTCAAAAACCTAACTAGTTGTTAAAGAATCTATTAATCCACTCTGTTAACTTCCTCTGAGGTCATGCTTGGCATTTCTCTTTTATTAACTCAGTAAGTAACAGCTCTTTAAAAAGTGGTATTGTGGGCCCCGAAAATGCAATGGCACAAAAATGAGGCTCCCTCCCCGCGTATGTGAAGCTTCCAGTATGAGGCTTTGAATTAATAGACCAATAATCACCTATAATAATCTAAAGATTTCTCTAAAATGTAGGCTATTTTATAAAACATAGCATCTTATTAGAAATTGCTGTATTAAACAAAAAACCTTGCAGCTATGTAAAAGGAGTATGACTAGGCCACTGTTTGCGGCTGTGGCTTTGAAGATCGTGATAAATCAGGTGCCTGTAGAAAGCCACAACTCACAGCTCCTTCCCATTGCTGCCTGCAAAGGATCACCAAGAAGGATCAAGTCTCTGCTCTTAGTCCTTTATTTGGGAAAAGGAAATTTTTTTTAAGTATGTTACTCCCTGCGTAAAATATGAGACAGTGGGGAAATGCTGGCTTTGGAAGCAGACACACGTCAGTTCAAAGCCTGGCTCTGCCACTGTCTGAGCCGAGGTAAGTAAGTGAGTCTTCACGCTCAGCTCTTCATGTACGAAAAGGCAGAGGTGGAAATGCTAACACTGTAACTCACCGCATAGACTGTAGATGTCCCAAAGGCCCTTCCTGAAGGGGGAAGTGACTAGATCTTGTCCCCGGAAAACAGAAAACATCGACATTAAGAAGGAGCTGAAATTTTCACGCTTACGTGCTTTGTCTTCACCAACAAAACACATATGAGCTATGCCAGAAGGTTTGACGAATGACACGCTTCATCCACTGAAGGGAGTAGTGGAGACTCAGGATAAATGGGAATGACTGATGTCACTTAATATTTGGATATATTTCGAGGGTCAACTTCACTTCTTTTTGGATGAGTGAGAGGCCCATCACAGAATGCTGGAAAAGGAAGCAGTGAGAACCAGGACACAATTAGAAACAAAGTTAGGAAATACATGCTGCACAGTAGTATGTACCCAGGCTGATCCAACTCCACAAACCCCTACTGTGCCCCTGGAGGATACAGTACAGGTGGATACCAGGTTTCTTTGGAAATGCTTTTCTTCGTACCTTCCCCTCCCCCCCATCTTCTCATCAGACGTTTGTCTTTTCTAGTATGACTTGATATCTCAGCCAAGTGTTTCAATATCTCTATTTGTAAGCAGACAGATGGGGGAAAGGAAATGAGAAATAATGTATGACTCTTTAATAAAAGACACAGAGCCAGAATTGGCTCTTAAAGCTTTTGTCAAGGTACGTATATGGGTGCACACGCGCATACAGACACACGCACACACATACACTCACACATACACAGGCATGCCCACATGCATCAGAGAGATGAAGTCAAATTTGTAAAATTGTATCCACAATCATTGTTTCTATGGTAACTGTATCTTATGCCCAGACACAAACAGAGCTGGCAGGAGATGTCTGGTTTTATTTTCTGCAAAGACAATCCTAACAGAGATAGTTCAGGTTATTAAGGTACCATGACCCAAGGAACATACAGCTAGTATGTGGTTAGTGCTAGTGTAAGGTTTCACGCTTAAATCTGAATGAATAGTTCATGGCTTCCTAATACAGAACAGATTCCAGCTTATGTGGCTATCTTGTCACTCAGCTATAAAATCATAATTACCTATATAAAATTACTGTGTTAATGAGGTGTGCATGGGCAAGGTATATGTGGAAACTGCATGCAACAGAACTTTTACTAATTTATACAAGCTAGAAGAGGCTTCAAGAATTTCTGTTTTAACTTGTGATGGTTGCAAGGAAAGAAAATGTGTGCATGGAATGGTTAAAAGGCTTACTCTAGCGTTATTTTTAAAATAGATTATTTGCTGTATTTTCTAACTAGCAGATGTTCTGTGCTAGTCTATAAGCTGAGTACCCGGTTATTTGACAAAATTACTGAAATCAAATTGGAGAAAACAAACACTTCAGAAATAATGGTTTGAACGAGTGTGTGTTCCTCTCTGGAGTGTGTAGCCTAGGCATAATACACTTCCCATTGCCAAGGAGAAACTACTAAACAACCTATTTTGGTTACTTGATTTTGTTCTGGGTGTTGCACTTCAGGTCTCCTCGGAATGTGTTACATTTTAGCAAAGTGGCATTAAGCTAGAAGGTGTTCAAAGCCAAGTTTGTAACTTTTCCCAAGTTTTCACATGACGATTCCTGTAAACACCTTACAACTAACCGTAGCTATGCCAGAGTCATCGGATTGAAAGAAGTGTGCAGCACGGCTCGCTGTTCGCCATGGCAGCAGCTCGAATGGCTTGCTCCCTTAAATAACAACGGAATTTCCGAAGTTCACGTCTTCATCGTAGGATGTGTCTGGCAGTGGGAAACGCGTTTTTTGTAATGGATCTAAGTAAGACATCTTTGTAAATGAGGATGTTATAGATAGGTGACTAAGCTACATTACAACTTTACTTGGCCTTTCCATCACCGCGGCTTTTAAATTCTTTTGAGAAAATTGGCTTATGAGACATCAATTACAATGCTGACAAAAATGTGTCCTAACCTACAAAGGCTGGGATGCATTTTAATCTTCAAATAATTTCCACTTCTCATCATCAGACATTTGCAGAAAATCCTATGTGGTTATTCCTTTGTTTTTAATAAATTACTTAAAATGTTAGTGGGGGGGGGTTCTATTTCCTCTTACACTAATCTGCAAATGGGGAGACGGGAAGATCCAATGGCCTCTTTAGGATATTGCTTCATGAAATTGCTGATTCTGGTAATGCTGAGCCAGAAATACATATGAACTGGAGGAACCGGGCAGAATGTAAGCAGCAAGTGCCTCACATTGCAGAGCAGAGACTAATAGCTTTTTTAAACAAGGCTCTTAATGCTTCAGCCAGCAGCAGACATTGAGTGCATGAAACTGGGCGAACTCCAGCAGACTAAAAGCCTCCTGATTCTGTCTTCCTCCCAAGCCCTGTCTTGGGCTTGTCCTAGGCACTGCTAATCCCGCTAGGGAGCTACCACACGTGGCTCTCCATGTTTTGAGAAAGCTGTCAGAAGCCTCACTTCCTGGGCAGGGTCAGTCAAAGAAAGATACATTCGCCAAAGATACATTCGCCAGCATCCAGGCGTGAGCTCTAACATTGCACTGTTGTGTTTGAGTTTCTGTTATGGCTTAAATCAGGATTGTTTTTATCAGGTTTATATTTAGCTCATTATATTAAAAACAAAACACCACTACATGATCTCAAGTAAGATAAAGTGCTTAAAAAATTAATTGGATCAAAGCCACTGACCTGCTTTTTGTGTGTGTGTGATGAGGGAAGTTACCTTATAAGGAGTTCTTCAAGCAGGAATACTTCTGAGTTTCTGTAAGCAAAGAGCAAACCGAGAAATGAGTTTATAAATGCCCGTGCCTGCTTTCTGTCCCCTCACTCCTTCTTCAAGTGGCCTCACTTCCTGAGGATTTAGGAATGTCTTAACTTGGCGTCTCTTTGGCAATCCTCTCGCTGTCATTTCCTACTCCCCACTCACAGCTATTTCCAAGAATATTTGTGCCCAGCACACGAATCTATGTCACTACCATTTCTAAGCATGATATTAAAAACTGATCAAATTACAGTAGATTAGACAAGTTATGATTTATCTATATAATGCAATATTATATAGCCATTAAAATTCAGATTTCTGAGATATATTCAATAGCACATAAAAAGGTCAATAATAAAGACAGGAAAAAATTCTACATAGCAATAAGTTTATGTATGTATTTAGAAACACTAACAGAGGTCATCTTTTGGTGATTTTCCTGTAATAATAAATTAGGGAGAAAAAAAGTTAAATCTATTTTTTTAAATAATGAAATACAAATTTATTCTCATCATTTCCATTAACCAACCACATCTTAGAGTGGACTTCTCAGTATTCAGGGTGTTACTCTGCCTGAGAAATAGTAATAAATGCATTTGTACTTGAGAGTATTAATCCTATTTTGTGGGGGTGACAGGATAAGACAGCACAACCAGAAGTTGGTGGTTTGTTGGGAAACTCCAGGAATTATCAAGTCTGGATTCTATCCCCTGTAAACCCACCCACCGCTCTCAACAGAGCCTGTGACCATCTCATTGCCAAGGCCAACATGGATCTTCTTAGATACTCTACTGGTCACCGTCTAAGTGCAAGAACAATTCCACTCTAGTTAAGCAGGAATAAATTGTGCATCATAGTAACAATCTTACAAGCACCATACGGAAGATTAAAGAACAAGTCCCTCCTGTGTGTACTTTCAGGGGTGACTTCCTAAGCCCCAAACCAGTGCAGAGCACCCAGAGAGAGCTGCTGCTTCCATGAGAACCTTTAGGTTCTAGAGAGTCACCTGTGTCTGGAGCCACCATGATTAGGAATCTGCTCCCACCAGGCCCACTTCTGTTTTTGCCAACTCCAAAGCCAGATATTAAAAAGTACAGCCTCTTCAGAAACGAGCTGTGTCTGCTGAAAGAGCCTGAGGAAAATCAAGCATACCTTCAGGCGTTCTTGCCAGAATACGCAGCGAGGGACAACCACTGTTTTTATTTCATTCTTCAGATGCTATGCCCTAAGTTAAATCCTTGACTGCAAGGAAATTCTAAGAAAGGTTTTGTGTGTGTGTGTGTGTGTGTGTGTGTGGTGTTATTTTTTTGCTTTTTTTTTATCTTTCTGAGCTCTTCGTTAACGGTAGCACTCCATGAGAAAGGAGGATTGATCACCCCAGACCATGTATAGACCATTCCCCGTCTCACTGAAGCGGCTAACAGCGTTGGTCCTTGGCATCATTTTGGAGTTTGATTTGGTTTGAGACAGTCTCATACTGTAGCCCAAATTAATGTGACATTCATTATATAGTCCAGGTTGGCCTCAAATTCGGGGCAATCCTTCTGCCTCTGCCTCCAGTGTGTTTTCTGACTACTCTTGACACCGCCGGCTTCGCCCTTCTTCATATAATTCTTATCTCTTGATTGGTGTCAGGGAAGTTGGTGGGTGGATTTGGACTGGTGTATGTGTGCATGTGTGTGTGTTCACGTGCAGTTGTCTCTCTGTGTGCAGAGGCCAAAGACCAGCAATTAGGTGTCTTCCTCAATAGCTCTCCATTCTATTTTTAAGACAGAGTCTCTTATTGAACCTGGTGCTCAGCAATGGACTAGACTGGCTGTCTAAAAAGATCCAGGAATCCTCCTGTTTCTCTTTCCTTTGTGCCTGAATTATAGGCACACACTGCTTGCTGGGTTATTTATATAAATGATTCCAGTTCTCGTAGTTGCAATGCAAGTATTTTTCCAATTGAGTTGTCTACCCTCCCCCCTTTATCTTTTGGTTCTATAATATCACTCTCTACTGATGCCCTTCCAGAACAGCTACTTCTTAGATCCTTCTGGTTCAGCTTCATTTGCTTGCCTCCTAATGAACATTTCCAAGAATGTTATTGACAGTCTTTTCTTATGCACTTGTTCTGTGGCATGGGTATTTTTTCCTAAGACGTCAAACCTGAGATACTAGATATTTCTCATTTCTACATCTTTCGTTCAGGCATCTCTTCTAAGTCGCAACTGTCAATTAGGCCTTTCCCTTAAATGTCTCAAATGTCTCGGTTACCTTCTCCCTAGAACTTCCCTGTTATTCTTTTATCATATTAAATGAAAGTTCCCAAACCATCATATGCTAAAGCTAAAGACTTGGGCATTATTCTGGACAGATCCTTCCCTTTGATCTATCCACCTTCTTAACATCCTTATGTCCCTTACTGAATCTTTTGGAAAATCCCCTACTTTAGACCCTTCTCACTTGTGGTGCAGATGGCCACTGGGAACCTCCTCACTATAATATGAGGGGTCATGGCAACCGTAGAGTTCCCTGGGGATAACACAGGAGAATATCATGGTGACCTAAGTGGTCACATCTTAGAAATAACACCAGAAGCACAGCCCAGTGAAGGGTGTAATCAGTAAGCTGAACTCTGTTAAAATTAAACATCTCTGATCCGGCAAAGACACTAGTGAGGCCATAAAGAGACAAGCCACTGACAGTGGAGGATGCTTGCCAGAGACACATCTGATAAATGACTGCCATCCAAGATCTGCAAGCAAATGACCAAAACTAGCAATACAGAATGAACAACTTAAAATGACCCGAAGATGTTAACTGACATCACCCAAAAAATACACAAGTGGCGTCCGAGTATGTAACATCATAAGTCATCGGAAATGTGCAAGTTAAAATGAGATACCAGGCATAGCTGTTAGAATGGCCAAAGCCTGGAACACAGCACCACCGTACGCTACAGCAGAAGTACGGGACAGGAGCTCTGCTTTGGGGAGCTGAAGGGAGACCGTGATAGCACAGCCATGTCAGAAGGCAGTTTGGAACTTTCTTGCAAAACTAAACATAGTCTTAACCATATGATCCAGCAATTGCCCTCCTCAGTATTTACTGAAAGGTGTTGAAAACTACGTCCATACAAAAACCCGCACACAAATATTTACAGAAGCTTTGTTTGCAATTGGCAAAACTTGGAAGCAACCAAGAAGCCTTTCTATAGATGAAGGGATAAACAGTGGTACACCCAGAAAGAAGGAGATTATTCAGTGCTAAAAACAAAAAAACAAATGTGTTATCAAGTCACAACAACAACAAGGGGAGTTGGGGGGGATTTGGAAAAAAACTTAAAATGCAGATTACCAAGTAAAATAAATCAATCTGAAAAGGCCACACTGTGTATGATTCCAACTTTTGACGTTCTGCAAGTTAAAACCATGAAGGCAAAAATTTACATATTCCCAATGACATATGATTTCAATTTACATATTCCCAATGACATATGATTTCAATTTACATATTCCCAATGACATATGATGTCACATACTTGTTGTCAGGAGAGATAGATGAACAGGCAGAGAGCACAGAGGATCTAGGGCCACTGAAACTATTCTGTGTGACTGTGATTGCAGATACATGTCATTTGGCTATCCAAACCCACACTGTGTACACAGAGAACCCTAACATAAACCATGCAGTTAGGGTGGCCATAATAGTCCCCGCTGTGGATGGGGGTGCCGATAATGGGAGAAGTTAATCATGTGTATAAGCAGAAGTTTAGGGAAAATCATCGAACCATCCTATTTGATATAAACCCAAAGCCTTGCTGGGGAGAGGGGCTGGGAAGGTAGCTCAGCAGGTAGCTGCTACCCAGATGGGAAGACTGGAGTTTGGATCCTCAGCCTCTAGGAACATGTCAAGCAGGGAGAGCAGCCCACACCTAACCTCAGCACCCTGTAGGCGGACACGGGGATTCCCAAAGCAAGCTGCCTAGCTAGACTAACTGAATTGGTTCGCTCTGTGATCAGGCGAGAGACCTGTGCCAATTATAAGGTGGAGAACAGTCAAGGAAGACACCCACTGTCAACCTCTGTTGCCAATGCATACATCTACACATGCATCTGTACACGCATGTGCATCCACCTGCATATGCACAAGTACCTGGACTCATATGTGCACACATGTGCACCCACGTGCATATGCACATACACATATACTCACGTGTACACACATGTGCACCCAATGCATATGCACATACACATGTACTCACGTGTACACACATGTGCACCCACATGCATATCCACAAGTACCTGTACTCATATGTACACACATGTGCACCCACCTGCATATGCATACACCACACACACACACCACACACACACACACACACACAGCATCGCAGAAGCCAGGGAGGTGACTCAGTAAGCAAAGTACTTGCAAGAGAGTTCAAATTAACTCCCAGAACCCTTGTAAGAAGCCAGGTATGGCACACACTCCCCCGGAAACAATGAGGTAGAGGTGGAGGAAGCTCTGATGATCACTTGCCAGCTAGCCTGGAGTTTACTTGGCAAGATCCAGACCTTTAAGAGACCCCATTTTTAAGGGGGGGAGGGGCGGGGTGTCACGCACACAGCACAAACCCCTGCAGTGCAGCACCAGCAGCAGGGAGAGCAGACCCAGTTCTGTTGGTGGCAAGAAGCACACTTTTACTTCTAATGCTCTCTGTTTCTGCCCTACCCAAATCTTGCCAACCCTAAAACTAGTGCTGCTGCATGCCTATTCTCTCTATTTAGGGTGCCTCCTGTTGTTCTTGTTCATTCTTCTCCCCCAGAAAAGCTCCTCATTCATATTCAGCGGTGGAGGAGGCATCACCACTCATCCCAGGCTGTCTTCAGTTCTCCCAGGTGCTGCCTCCCTCCCCAGACTTCCACTCCAGCATGATGTCATCAAGGCATAATTGTTTGCAGGTCCTGCCTCCTCGAGAACAAGGGCTGCGTTTCTTCAGGGCTTGGAACACATGGCCTCCTGTACATTAGGATACAGAGGTGCTGGGTGATTGCTTACTGCGTGACTGTTTCTGCATGGTGCTGCAGTGTTAGTACAGAGGCGCTCAGAGAGATACCCAATCGGTGAGCAACAGAAAGAACAACCTTTGATGTGCAAACGTCCTGCCTGTCTTTTGAAATCAGGCCCAAGGTCTGCCTCTTTCATGAGGCTTTTCCTAATACCTTCAGTGTCCATCTGGGCTCCAAATGGTAGCATCCTGGACGGGATGTACGATTCTCCATCGCACATTTTCACTGCATCCCAATGAGACGGAAAGCTCCTTGAGGATAAGGGCTGTGCTACATCTTCTGGAGTCTAGAATACTTGTGAGATAGCTCCCCAGAACAACAACAGGCAAGGGGTAGCACCCCAAGTCACCACAGTATGGACTGCTACCCTCATGAGGCCAGCCCAACTCTGGATGATTGTGCCAACTGCAAATTGTAGCTTTGTTTGTGAATGTCTTGAGCCATGTGAGGATTCATAAGCATGGTGTTTTCCCAACATCCACCATTAATATTCATCAATACTATGTTAACATGAATTCTTCCTAAGAAAACCTAAAATCTAAACATGCCGGTTCTGGGTGGTAGTGTAGACCTATAATCCAAGCACTCAGAAGGTTTGTGAGTTCAAAGACATCCTGGGCTGCATAGTGAGACCCTACCTCAAAGAGTACAGCAAATCCTGTGTGTGTGTGTGTGTGTGTGTGTGTGTGTGTGTGTGTGTGTGTGTGTGCTCATATGGGTAAGCCACCAGCCACCAGGCGAGTGTTTTTCCTATGCCTGTGTCTGTCCATCCACTGACGGGTATGATGGACACAGAAGGATGAGGTAGAAGGTCTTTGTTTTCCGCAATCCAATACACTCTCAGAACCTACTGGATCTAGTCATGTCAGGACCTCAAAGGCCGAGGGAAACACAAGAAGGGGCAAATCAGCAGGACCAGTGTTATGGGAAAACAATTCATAGTTTCCAAGCGGTTGTTCATGAGCGACAGAACGAAATGAAGGTCAGGGTTCAGGGAAGGCTTTATAGGCACTGTGCAGCAAACATTCAGTTAACATTAATCCCTGTTAGTGAAGAAAGGCTCCCATTGCTTTTAAAACTCACAGCCAAGGGGGCATCAAGATGACACATAAGAAAAGGCTCTTGACACCAAGCCTTATAACCTGAGTTCATTCCCCAGAATCCAGGGGCAGAAGGAGAACATGAACTCCTACAATTTGTCCCTGACCTTTCTGCATGCAGCAGGACACATGCAGACACACACAAACACATGCACACAGGATAATTGTTTTGTGTTTCTAAAGTTTAAACAGAACCAAGAGGAGGGAGTCTCTGACAATACAGTGATTAAACATGGTATGACACCTGAGATGCGATCCTGGGACCAGAAAGAACATTAAATCAAAATATAAATAACCTGTGAACTTTAGTTAGCAGTGACATACCAATACTGATTCATTATTCGTAAGAAATGTCCCTTCCTAAAATAAGAGCAACTTAGCACAGGGTAGCCAACTCACTATGCCATGGGTTCCGTTTCTTTATAATTCTAAATCTCTCCTAAAAAGTAACGTCAGTTTGGCGAAGAAGAGAAAACACCTATAGACTATTCCTGGCCATGGAAGTGGGAAGGAGTCGACTTGGCAGTGGCCTTTTAGGAAGAAGTGACTGTTGTCAAGCACAACGCCTGAAGCTTGGTCACTGCTGCCCGTAGCAATGCCGAGTGCTTGCTCGCTTTCCCCAGGTTGGAGTTTTGGCAGGCTGCAGCAGCATTTGCACTGATTATAATTTTGAGATGCATTGTCAGTAACCAGGGTGTATAATGGATCCTCAGCTCTAATTACTCCTCTCTCCACAGGTGCCTGGAAAGGGTCCAGATGGAAACACACACAACCTCCGCTTTGAAGGGATGGAGAGGCAGTATGCATCCTTACCCAGGTAGGGTGGAGAGGGGTCTCCCATCCCCAGCTCATCTGCAAATGAAGTCTTTAGAGATGTCTGTGTGAACTAGAAATCTGGCTTTGAGATGGGGAATATGTTAGAGTTTTGCCTTACTGCCGTCTGCTGCGGCCCTGTTGCCATCGTCACAACTGTGCTAATAATTGGAACACTTGGGGGTTCTTTTTTAAGGGGAGAAAATAGTATATCACTGCAATTGAACATGTCAGGGAGAATATTGGATACTGAATGGAAACCCTAAGCCATTGCTATAAAAATGGTATTGAACATCCTGCACCAAGCTTAGAGACAATAAAATGGTAAATCCTGTGTCCTAGAAGATTCCTGAGAGAAAGGGCAGGCGGGTCTTAACCTTGGAGCTTCAGGTAGGTGTTAAAAAGCAGGAAAGAAACGTGCGCCTGGAAGGTGTTTTAGAAACTGACTTGTCCTCCAGGCAGTGAGCGAATATTGCTAAGAGGCCCAGATAAGTAGGGAAACAGAAAGAACTTCGTGGGAAAAGTTTGCTTGGCCAAGCTGACCTAACTTGATCCTCATATGCTGTAACGAGACACCCCTGAAAATGAGATACAGTTCACAGAGGTTGGGGTTGTTATCTGAGTGGTAGAGTCCAGTCTTGCTAGTCTACAATCAGGAGCACATGACAAAGAGGGACCTTTTGTAGATGACTTACAGCCCCCATCCATGGGAGTCTGATAAGTTGTGAGTGTGAGCACTCGTGATTTCAGAAAGGAACAAAGAACAGCTAATGCCAGCCACCAGCCTGAAATAACTGAGTTTCACCTTAGAGAGGGCAGACGAGGCTTCGCTGTCATGGGAGCTGAGCTGCAGAGCAGTTTACTCAGAGATGCAGTTGCTCTTGAGTGACATGTGGATTCTACTTCTGCAGGTGAAGTGTCAAAAATATCCTGAATTTTGTGTCAACCACAGCCTAGGTGGCCCTCTGTTCTTAGGAAACGTATGTTAGGGCTGGAGAGATGGCACATTGTTTAAAGTGCTTGCCACGCAAACATCAAGCATGAGAACCAGAGTTTAGATCCTCCAGTACCCAGGAAAATGGCAGGTGGGGTGGTGTTCCACCTGAAATTGCTGCACTCCTACGGCAGAGGGAGCTGGGCTAGCTAGACCAACTGTAACTGCAAACTCTGGCCTCAGCTGAGATACCCTGCCTTGAAGAGGAAGATGAACTTCAAGGAAGAAAGAACACCCCCCCCCCCGCCCCGTGCCAGCTTCAGGCTCCACATGCACATGAACAGATGTGCGTGTACCCATATAAGTGTATATGCACATACATGCACATGCATGCACGGCTGTGCATGCACACACACATGCACCCCACATACACATGAAAAATATGTTTGTTTTCAAAAACAATAAAGCCTTATATTTACCAGGGCACCAATTTTTAACATTTTCCATGGTTGGATATGGGAAGTACAGGCTTTAAAATGTTTGATGCAGCTGTATTTTATATATCTCCCTGTTTCCTTTATATGTTATCATATAAGGTTTTTTCCCCTCATCTTTGCTTAGTTTCCTGCCCCTGTTTTTTTTTCCCCTTGGCTTAGCATTTTGTTTTCATTTTGAAAAATGGAGTCATTTCCAAAACTCATTTGAAATATAAGGTTTCCGGCGTTCACTGTTGAAGTCTATGGAAATTGTGGTTAAGGCAAAGAAAGGAGTAAATTCTTAGGGGAAGTGGAGAGAGGAGGGGAAAAAATCATTTTAATGTCTTCCTGGCTAGCTTGCATCCTGAATTTAGAAACTGCTCGTGTGTGTGTGTGTGTGTGTGTGTGTGTGTGTGTGTGTCTGTGTGTAAATCAAAAACACAGAAATAACATTTAAAGTTCTATAAATCTCACTCTTTTATTAATTTCCCTGCTCTAGGGATCACTTGCGGTGTAGAGAGGGCCCCGAGGATATGGAGGTAGACATGGTCCCAGTCTGTCCTTGGGATGCTGTTTGGTGATGGGGGCAAGCAGTAGGCATTTTCTGATTATGATAACATGCTCAGAGTACCAGCTATTAAGACAAAGGCCTGTAGGTTTCCAGTTCCTGTTTATTTTCCTTAATTAGCCCTGAAATGTCCCATTATGGCTGACTCCAAACAAGTCTGCTTAGGAGTAAACACTGCTGAAGGAGTTTGGTGACAAAGACAGTGTGGATGCTGTTTGTGGTGCTGGAGCTTTCAGGGCAACGGATGAATTGGCAAAACCCCGCCAGCTCTGAGACATCAGTGTGGTGACTGGAAATAATGCTGGCACCAAGTCCCTTCCCACACACAATGGCAGGCCTGATTAGCCGCACGTGCAGCCTCTGCGGCTGCCTTAAGGACCGAAGAAGCCACGATGGAGCTTGGACAGATGTGCCAGAGCACCTGGACACCAGGACTGTAGTGAGGGGGGCAAACCCAAGTCTCCGTTTGGGGAACCAGAACGAAACCACACAGTTCCCTCTTAGGCCAGGGGCGCTGTCCCTGGGGCCCATGTTTGCCCAGGGAGAAGGAGACGTGAGGAGACACCTGACCTGCTGGCACCAGAGGTGTGCAATCTGCCAGTCCTGCCGAGAGCCTGTGATGTGGTTTTCTCCATCCCTGACTGGGGATTCTCCTGTCCTCTTAACTGAATCACAGTAGCTTCCTGCTCGCTCCCATTGCCAGGGGTGAGGGAAAAACAGATCTTTAAACACAAGGTTCTCCGTTATCACAAAAACAGGAGAGTTTAAATATTTGTGGAATTAATTTTTTCAATTAAAGATAGGACTAGGTCGTCTACCGAAAGCCACTGGCCGTCATTACAGAGGATCTAGTCTGTCTCTTGCTGATATCAAAGGAGTTTTTTAAGGTGAAGTCAGTAACCTTGACTTATATGTCAAATTTGGAAACATGGATATAAAATGCATTCTCATCTAGGGGTTCATTCCTAAGCTTTTGGGGAACTCCATCATCTTTAAAGCAAGCCTGAGCAGGCGGCTATCTAACTAAATGACACCACACAAAAATAAGGCAGAACCCTGGCTAGTGCGGGCAAAGACAATTCCTAGCGCTGGGTAGTTAGGAGCTTGCCTAAGTCTGAGGGCTAAGCAATGTTAAGTGTTATTGTTAAGCAATGTTAAATCTTCTGCCTCCAAAGAAAAATGACTTTATTTCTTTTCTCCTGAGGCTGCTGTTTCTGGAAAGCTGGGTCTGCTTGTTATACAACCTCATTAGCAAACCCCAGGCCTTGACTGGGGCCAGTCTTGCCAGCAGATAGAGTCTTAGTTTTCTTCGGTAGTAAACAATGAAATCAGCATCCCCTTAGTAACAATGAAATCAGCATCCCCTTAGCAACAATGAAATCAGCATCCCCTTAGCAACAATGAAATCAGCATCCCCTCCGTCTGGCCTGACACAAATCATTACCCACCCACTCACTGCGAGTGAGCGGTGCTTTCGAACACCAAGACACACATTTCCACTAAGGGCTTCTTTCCCACTCCAACCTACCAGCCCCTTCCAGTTCTCCCAGACTCCACTCTTATTTCACAGGCCCCCAGATGTGGGCTCTCTGTTCCCCCATCTCACCTGACCCAGTCCTGGCCCCCTGGGATCCTATTATCCTCCTCCCTACAGACGGCTCCCCACATCACCACACGATGCAGCTCTTCCAGGTTTGCAATCAAGTGTGAGGTCGTAAGAAATGAGCAAGACAGCAAGACACAAAGCAGCTCATCTGTGGTCCCCTGGGCACGGAAGGTGGCTGGAGAAACTCATAAAACCCCTTTTATCAGTTCCATTCCAAAATTCACATCAGGCAGCACCAGCTGGGCTCCTGCTGCTGGCCAGCATTCCTTTGAATCATGTGATCAACTCCCTGGACTCTCCCACAGTGGATGTTCAGACCACGGTCTACCAAGATGACTAAACATTCCCAAGCCTTGTCTCTAGAGATGACCTCACTTCCTTTCCCTTACAACCCCAGGCATCTGACATTAGCCTCCACTTCTGCTCCCTGCAGCACAGCCTGCTGTCTTCTCCAGCACACACTCCCCACAGGAACCCAGGAGGGTCTAAGCTTGGAGCCAGACCACGTGCGCAGCCGGGTTTAGTCACTCCACCTGTGTGGCCTTGGCCAGGAATCCAACTGCTCCAGGCTCTGCTCCCTCATCTGCAAACTGGGGATGACATGGGGGTCTCCATCTACTGGTGGCAGCATAGGGATCAAATGCATGACAGTAATGCAATCAGTGAATATTTGAGGAGTGTTTTTTTTTTTAGCTCATTTTTATTTGATCCCCAGGGATAAGAGTTTCCTTTTTATAATGAAGTAAGCCCATTCTCACTGGTACCTCCGGGACCTGGGAACACCGACTTTCCTTCTCTAGGCTTCATCTCTTTAAGCAGACCCCCCTCCCCTTTCTGGCTTTCTTCCCTTTGCCTGTGATGGTAAACACAGAGGCTCACCTGCACAGCTTGCTGGATGTCCCTTCCACCCTGTGGGAAATGCAGGGTTAACACCTGCTTGGAGATATGCTGAGGGTCCTAATGCAGAAATCATTGTTGACCCTGGGGAAGTCTCAGGTGTCCCAACAATGGAGAAGAAAACAGCCTAGCAAACTAATGCGATTTGGGGTGCCAAGCTGTGCTAACAGTCTAGGGGACAGTGGTTCCTATAGCTGGAGGATTCCTATAGCAGGTCCACAGTGTTGACTTGGGTCTAAACAAGAGGACAGGGCCTCTATCCAGCAAGATGTAAGGACAGGTCTAGGATCCTACTCATGGTAGAAGGCTAAGCATGCCACTCTAGCTGCTGGAACAGTACCCTTTGCTCCTGGAAGGATCCCCAAATATGTTACCTAGATCTGAGCACTGTTGGTTCAGGACAAGGATGACAGACATACTATTCTAGGGCATATAGCTAGGGAGGGCGAGACCATCTCCACAACCCTAACTTTTGTCCTCAGCCTCCCGATTTCCTCGTACGATGTCCACGTTTCCTAGAGAAACGTGACCTGTAAATGTTGCTCCTATTCCCACAGGACACTGCAGCCTCCCCCAACAAGACTTCTGACCACACTCTGGTCCTTCCCACTAATTCCACTGCTGCTTCCTTGGTGTAATTATCTCCTATATCTTGAAGGATTCAGTTCTAATCATTGTGATAAAGGATTCAATGGAATGGCTAACCTCCATACCTCTCTCTTGCTGAGTTCATGATAATAACTCTCTGTTTTACACATCCACCTTTCCAACAGGGAGGACCCATGCCAAATGTAAGTCCTCTCTCTGTGACTCTATCATCTATCAGTCTGTCTGTCTGTCTATCTATCTATCTATCTATCTATCTATCTATCCATCATTGGTCTGTCTGTCTCTGTTCCTCTCCCTCTCTCCTCCTCTCCTTTATCTCCCATAGTATTTTCCCCAGTCCTCTATAGTACCATTCTAAGCACTGAATTATAGAATTCTCCACTGCTGTGTTCTGCTCTCATTGGACTAAAATTCCTAGAAGTGAGAAACTTAGCCTTATACTCACTATTATTTGCTCCCATCACTAGATGCAGGACCACACATATAGCGGGCTCTTAATCCATTGGTATAACGATGAGCATACATTTGTTTTCATTCAAGTAGTTTAGGAGAGAGAAATTCTCCAGAGCTTTCTCAACAGTCTGTCTTAAGACTGTTTTCCAATATAGTAAAGATTTCTCCATGAGAACGTCTCTTTTCCTTGCAATCAATACAATTTCAGACTTCTAAACAGTTAACTCTTCATAGCATTTACTGTGTACCAGGTACCTTCCTAAGCGCTTTGCGTGGATTGACTGACTGGCAATACCCGCTTTGACACGGTAGCAGTCCTGCCCTTACCATCTGCTCATGGGCAAGGGCTCTGGGTTAAAGATAGTAAATTGCCCGAGTTCAACAAGGAAGTAACAGAGATGGGAACTGAACCGAGTCATGTGCCTGCCAGTCTGCAGAGTTAACCACTGCAGCTCAATTTTCCTGGCCGTGAAACTCCCTTACATTATTTTATCATCGGTTTCTCTTCCTCGCTAAACTGTAAGTGCCTTTAAGGACAGGGACTGTGTCTTATTCATCTTCGTATATGACACAGAACATTCCTAATATCCAGGTTAAGTAATGCCTTTCAACCATCTCTGTACTACTGTCATAAAATCAATTCCTTTCTCCTTCCCATGGGCCCTTCATTTGAAATATGAACAGTTTAATGTGTAATTGCTAGATGAACATTAAGCAATATACTTTGCCTACCAAAAGGAGAATCCTGTTTTGTTAGAACGCTCCTGAGACTTGAAATAGCAATGTCTGCAAATTGGTACTTTGGTTCTTGAAGATTAAGAATAATATCTTCTCAAAAGGAAAAAGATTATACAAACGCTTTTGGCAGAACGCTGTGTAGAGAGCTCTCTCGTGGAGAAAAAGAACCCGTCTCCCAGGACGGATGAACTACCGCTGCAGTCACATCCACTAGTCCCGCTGCTGCGTTAGCCCCTACAACGTACGTTATTTGGGAGGAAAAACTGTATCCTTAACATCTCATGCAGCTTTCGGCCGGGCTGTGTGATGAGGAGCAACCGCTAGAGTTGATTTCGGATCAAATGAGCAACTTTAGAAGGAGGAAACAGCCTATTCTTTCTTCCTGGGACCCCAAAATAAATTTGCTTCTAAGTATGTTCCCAAAGTTTTCAAATTGGGTATAATTATATTCCAATCAGAAGCCTCCAGAAGAGTATCTACTGTCATATTCCAGCCCATTCATTTAGTTGACTTCAGCTTTCTTGCCTGGGTTTGCCTTTGTCTGTCCTCAGGAAGTCCCCCATCCCAAGGTCATGGCTAGCTGGGACATCCTCTGCTCACCGTATTCTATCATTCCCAGCAGCAACCCCTAGAGCACTCCCTGTCATTGTGTTCCATTCTGAAAGGCTCTTCTTTGCAGATTCCTCTATCTTCTCCTGTGGCTTCCGCTCTGCTTGCTGCTTTGCGCTCTCTTTGCAACCTGGCATTATCAATAGCACTTGCTCTTTAAATTGCAACAACTTTCAGGCTCTGCAAGTATTTCCATCAGTGCCACATTAAGGGTCTACACCTGGAGATAGTCCAGCTCAATAATTCAGTGAAAACTTGAGCAATCAGCACATTGGGTGTATATGGAGATGGGGTTGGTCATCTGAGTCTCTAAGCGCCATAACTGATGACTCTCCGCCACACGCCAGCTTGTCAGATAACATGCTGTAAGGGTAGATATGGACTGCTCCTACCAGTCATGACGATGGGATGCTTTCCCAGAATCTGGGGCCAATGCAACTCAAATACTACTTGCCTAAAATTCTTAATCAGACACTGTGAATTATGGCCTTTCTCTAGACACTGTTCTATTGGGGCAACTTTATCTCTGGGACCTAACTTACCACCAGAGGCCTGCTAGGCTGTGAATGAGACCGCTGTTCTATATGCAAGAATGCTAAACCTGTATAGATGGAATCTTGCACAATGGCCTTTGACAGAGTTTAATGCCTTTTGAAAATCAGTTGTACGTCCTCCTGTGCCCCTCCCGTGACACACCCTCCTACACCACCTAGCCTGATCTCTCTCATCCTTTCTGGCCAAGTTCACTGTTTTGAAGATCTGGTCTTTGGTCTCCCTCCCTAGTGGAGTGGACTGCCTGTTTGAATGACCTCTGACACTTCCTCAGTCTTAATGCCAAGGACAAAAATGATGAATTAGCAGCAATTTAATTCTTTGTGAGATGACTGTGTGCCCAATGTCAACTCAAACTTCCTGAAAATGCAAAAAGCCCTCGCATGGAATGTCGCTTTAAGATGCCAAACAGCTGAGATCAAGGGTTAATGCTACTGCCATATCGTTTTTATGTCACTTAGTTCCTCAGATAAAAGTCCATTTTAATCAAACTTTTCATCATTTCCTCATAGGCAATATATCCTTGATGCCAGTTAGAGTATTTGATATTAATTATTCAGTCGAAGGCCTCCATTATGAGTTTAGTTGGAATATTTGTGATTTAAAACATGTTAAGACCCATTACAGTACTAATGTTCCCAAAGTAATTTTAACTGAATCTTGATGGGCCATATATTAAATTCTATACTCTTTTTTTTACTTTTTGTCTCATTTTCTATAGCAAATTCTAAACTGTTGCATATTTGTTGGCTAAGTACTCTTTTCAGGGGAAGAGTATGTGCCTGCAATTTCAAGAGTGCCAAATCTAACATTACCTTGGACTTGAAATATGCTAAGCTGGGTAAGCTGACTTCCATGTTTTCCCTCTTGCATGTATTTATAGGGGTGTCAGCATTTCCTTCCCACATCTCCAGCCAACAGTAAGGAAGGTTGTTTTTGTGCATAGGCATCTGCTTGGGTTAGGCTGCTGCTCTCTCTCATGTCTCGTGTTCCTTGGTAATTCTTGGTGTTTTCCTGTTCCATTACCATCTCACCATCTGCCTCCAGAAACTCATGCCCTGGGATTACGGTGGTGCTTTTCTGAAATGTACTGCCCTGTTCTGCACAATGTGTGTGCTCCCGCTCTGCACCCACCTCCTGCTTGGTCCTGATAGACTGCCAGCGTTTTGTTACTGTCCCTTGGCTCAAGTTCCTGGCTTTGCTTTGCACAGGAATCCTTGCATTAACTTACTGCATATAGGTGATTAATTCATCCTTGTGTCTGATGCAAGTATTTTTGCTGTCCATATCATTTGATTGTTTCAGATGACACAGCATCCTACAACATGTGAGCATCCTGGATAAAACATCTGTGCCTAACCAATTGTGTGGATATGTTGTGTTATTCTATAGGAATCGTTAGCAGTAAAACCCACTAGGTATGTTTCTCTTCTTTATATACCAATACCCACATGAAACTATTTCAAAGCTACCATGTCTATTCCTCAGCTAGTCAATGGTATTTTTAAAGAATCAAGCCATAAACAGCTGAAGGTGGGGTGGTGGCAGGTATGTGAAAGGACTAGTAATCTTTGTCATTGGTTTATTTTCATAGCATGGTCTTCCTCCCCAGCTAGCTGGGTATTAGTCATTATGAGGCTCTTTTAGTTAACAATTACAAACTCTTTAAACTGGAAAAAGCAGGACCAAACTCATCTTTTTCTGCTTTCCAGAGCCTTTTTCGTTTCTTTTTCCTATACCATTAACTCGATTCTCAATTGGTTGTGTCTTCTTTATTCCTTGCATATAGCTTGTTTCTAGAATGGAAGATAGCCTAGGTCATTTAAAAATGCATCCATAAGTTGGGGTGTAGAAGGGACAGAGTCACTGCCTAGCATACTTGAGGCCATGAGTCCCCTGCACCAAATACATCCACATTCATTTGAACATCTTTCCAAAGAAAATGGAAGATGCTGAAACCTGCAGGCTAGGAGAAACCAACAAAATATAAGACAAACAGAGAATTTATGAGGGAAGAAGAGGATTTTCAACCCTGGATAGCATAACTTTTATTCTTATATCACTATAATAGTTTTTCCCCAAGTAAAACCAACTCAATCATCTTTTCCTTATTAACCATTAAATTGTTCCTATTGGGAGCAGATATGGGGAAGTGGATGGCTCTGGCTGTGCCAGGTCAGGGTTCCTAGACCCCAAATTTGACTTTACAATTCTCTTTTACATTGGGACTTGTAAATGGAACATGGGAGAAGGAGTCAGTATGTGATGAATATCTATTATGTTCTAACCAAACGCTGTGGGGAGGATGTTGATTTAAACACGTTGCTTCATCCATTTCTTGTAATGTCTTAATGTTTGGATAAATAGAAAGACACTTGGGGATACAAAGTAATATGGCCAAGATTGTGGGTCATGTTGTCTGTCTGCTACTTTCTACACCCTACAGATCTCTGCACTATGTCAAGGTGTCTTATTCCAGCCTCATTGGAAACAGTTTGGAGAGATGTAACCATCCACAATGAGGCAGCCCTCCTGGTACTGAGCCTGTCCTAAACTAGCACAATAAATAACTTGGGGACATTAACAGGAACAGGTCCGTAGTAGGTATTCAAGATTTCTACAAGCAGAACGCATGAACCATGGAGCCCCCATAGCATATGTGGTTAAGCACCCACCTACTTCTTCCTGCTGAATTACTTTTGTAACCATGCAGTTTTTTAGACACTGAGTCCGTGTTATGCGGAGTGGTTAAAAGTGTGTAAAATAAGTCGGTCCTACTTCAGCAGCTCTTGTAGCTGAGAGAGAATTCTTGATCCGTTCAGGGTGTGGTTCTGGCAGATCCTTGAGGGGACTTGGCTAAGATGAAAATACCAGATCACTGTGGGAGATTTGCTTCAACCAATTGTGCTACTTCAAATACTGGTAAGGGGCATTGGCAGTGGATTGCCATGACAGTGCCACAGGCGCCCATCTGTGCCCTCGTTCTCATGTGGCACAGGCCCCACGGCCTCAGTCATTATGCTGAGAAAACACCTTGGTCCAAGGCCATCATTTCCAGCAAAGGCAAACATTTGTAGTACAAATGAGAAAGGGGTTGGTACAAAAAGAGCAGCTTCCAGAGTGCATTCTGGCTTATATTCCAAGTCTTCAATTAAGCCCAGACAGAAGTGGCTGGGGCTGGTCCCAACAGACCATTGTCCTGTGCCACAATTAGTACAACTGACCCTTGTGGTTGAGCGTGGAATGACACGTTAAGGAGGTGGGGACCCAGCAATTCTCATTGGCCATGCTCCACCAAGGGTACTCTGAGGCATCATTAGTCCCCTTCAAAACTGGCCCTGCTTGGAAGTAGACAGGGTGGTGACTGCTCGGAGGTTTCTGCCTGCTAATTGCCTACATGGAGAGGAAGCAAAAGCAGACCCATGTCCAGAAATGATAGAGTCTGACAGCCTGGTTTTTACAAGAAACTAGAAGGAACTGTAATTGTTCTAGCGGGAGGTTAAGATGGAAAATAAGCATGTTGCGCTATTTTGAGAAGGCATTTGCTGCAGTGAAATTCTTTTCCTGGAAGCATTTGTGTAAATCCAGAATGGAGTTTGTATCTTGCTTCTCATACATTTCCACTGGGATGCTGGTGCCTTTGATGACTTATGCTAAATGATCTGGACTGTGGGATGACCCTTTACAATACTTCTAACATCAACATCAAATCCATATGTAAGACAGAGCTTGTAGCCAACACATTATATGAGTAACTTCCGGGTGTGTTGCCTGCACTGGGGCCGAGACACTGTGAGGACTGCCTGCTGTGGCCGGTTACAGACAAATCACATAAGTCCACCCTTCATCAACGGCTTGGAATGCTCTGTCTGTGTGATCTCTTGTTTCATATTTTCTTACATTGGTAATTATAATAATGAGGATGTTTATGATGATGATGATGATGGCAGTAGGTCACTGGGACTATGGTGATAGGTGACAGGGAACTTTATCAGCCCAAATAGATGAGCTAAGAGAGGAGCCGACCTGTCCTTTGTCCATCACTCAATAGCTGTTACTAACTGCTCGCTAAGTTCATGTACCCTGTGAGCCCTAAGAGAAACACAATAAGCCCAGAAGGACATCTCCCATAGTATTTATATTCAAGTGAAGAACAAAGTAACTAATCAATAACAAATAAACGGGAAATTGCCACACTGCCCAGCAAAAAAAAAAAAAAAAAAGACAGATGTATTATTCCAAAAACATAATGTGAATTTGGGCCAATTCGAGAAAGAGACGTAGAAATGCATCATCTTCTAAAGGAGGTTAAGAAGAAGAAATAGAACGTGTCAAGCCGAGACAGCATGTGTTGTGGCTAGGAGGAGGCTTGACAACAGAGCTGGGAGAAAGCTGTGTGGCTGGAATGAGATGGTGAGAACTGAGCAGGGGAAGCAGAAATCAGATTATACGTGGGCTAGTGAGTGCTTTTTATATTTACTCAAAGATTAATTAGAAGCCACGGCTGAGTTTTAAATAATGAGAGGATGGAGTCACACATGGCTTTGAAATCTTGTCGAGCTGCAGGGTGAGAACCGAGGAGAGCAAGCTGGCGAGGGTGCAGGGCAGAAAGGCAGGAGGATAGTGGGGGAAACACTGACAGTGCAAGATGATGGATCATAGTGGGTGTGGTGGGGTACGTGTACCCCCGTGTCAAGAATAAATCTGCACACAATTGCTGGAAGGTAGTGAGTGCCACACCTGGAGAGGAAAAGCACTGAGAGAGGAGAAGCTGTGGAGGATCTGAGTACGGGTTGAGGGGTTTGAAGGGTCCTTCATCCCTTGCGATGCTGGGGACAGAGTTTCACGTGGATAGAAAGTGCAATGGCTGATCAAGGATGCTACACAATGTATATTCATGAAAACTGAACCAAGTCCCCAGGGCATACCAGGAAAAGATGATGTGATGAAGTGCACAATGTCATCCTCAGAATGCAGAAAAAGAGGCAGGTGGATGGTGTGGCCCTCAGAGGCCTGGGCACTAGCCTGTGGCTATGGCATGCCATCACAGTTTGTGTGGACAGAAAACCTTATGTAGCACTGTCTCTGTAATTTTATTCTGGAAGTAATATTTTCTCAAGTAGGAAGAATTGAGGACTTAATGTCATCTGGCATTTGGTGACTAAGCATAGCTCTGGCCCCATTTGGCCTAATCATATGGGTAAGAAAGAGAGTGGTAGTTATTTTGCTGTGTGCACTGTGTTTATAGAATTGAAGGTCCTTTTTCTGAAGAGCTATGTACTGGAGTGCATGTGGATGGAGAGGCACAAGCGTTCAGTTCACTCCTAAGTGGTTCGGAAAATAGCGTCACATCTACAGACTAAATGTATATGCAACTTCAAGTATATATAGAAGAGAGGAAGGGAAGGAGGAAGAGTGGGATAGAATGGCTAGAAAGAATACATGATAAAGTCGGTGGGGCAAAATGTAAACGGTGGATTTGAATAATGGATGCAGAGATGCTTGTACGACTGTCACAGTAGTACATGAGTAGATGTCCCCAGAAATCCCCAGAATCCATTCAGAAGTAAAAACGTTCTCAGTCTGGTGTGTTAAGCTGGGTTTCCATGCAGAAGTCCACTCTGAGGCAGGGATCTTTGTGACGTGAACCCAGCAAGCATCTAATACAAAAGGGAAGAGAGCCCTTTAAGGAGGGGTTATCACTTTTTTAGGGCCTTCAGGGACAGTATAGCCATCTCACCCGAGAGGCAGGAATGTTACGGTGTTTGTCTTTCAAGTTCCATTAGTCATCGTTGCCAAAGGGAGTCTAAAGAGGTGCCAACTCCCATCACCTCAGCCTGCCCTCTGCACCTCTGCTTAGAATAGTATCTGTAGACATAGGTGCTGGGATAATGGAGGGCCGTAGACTCGCTGCTACAGTGAGCAAGTTTCCAGAGTCAGCAGTGAACTGATGTCCTAATGGCCTCCCATGAAGGAAAATACAGAGTTATAAAGTCGCTACAGACTGTTCTAATATCTTCTTTTTATTTCTGGGGTCTCTATGGCTTGGTGGTATCCTGTATGAGACACAATTGACCACCAGTTCCATCAACAGAGCAGCAGGGATGGGCAATCCTGAATGAAAGCATTACTGAGTTCTCTTTCTTTTACTCAAATAAACAATTCGTCAGAAGGATGGAAAGTCTTTGACAAATTCATTTTCTGTTAAGCATGTGCTCTGGGCATCACCAAAATGGAGCTGCACCTCTGAGATGCTCCTGAGATTACAGGGAGCCTGGGAAAATGGAGATTTGGTTTTAAGGTATTTAACTTAAGCACATCCATCAATGAAGGATGGTGATCTAAGTCTCTATGTCAAGTACCTAGCACTGTGGTTTTCAGTGCCCACATAGTAAAGTTTTGCACAGATTCCCGTTGACACCTCTGCTACAGTTGAAGAGCAGGTGGACTCGGTGGCTATAACTACACACAAACACATAACACAAGACCTGAGTTCTGTCTGCAGACCCCACACTAAAAGCCAGGCATTGTGCTGCATCTGCAAAGGGGGAGGCACGAATAGGAAGATCCACTGGGCTTGCTGCTCAGTTAGCCAACCAGTATCCAGATGCCAAAGAGGCCTTGTCTCAAAAAGCAAGGTGGAGAGCTCCTGAGGAGCAACACTGAAGTTGTCTTCTGGCCACCACATTCTTTCCCTCATGTGGGCACATGTGTGCGCACACACACACACACACACACACACACACACACACTTGATCAAATGCAGGGTTTCATCTTAGAACCTGGGTCCAAATTCTACAGTCTTACGTCAACATTAGTTGTTCTGCTTTAACTGTCCATGTTGCATCCACAAAGCCCAGAAATCAGTAACAGCCGGTCCAGCTAAGATGAACTCCAGAACAGAAGTACTTATCAAAAGTCAAGAAGGCTACAAGATAAAGTCCTAGTGTGTAATTGGCAGGTCAAAAAATGTGAATATTTTTAAGTCACTCATCTATATGTTTAGACTGACCTTGAAAGGGGCTGTGCCAGTTCTACCGCACTCCCAGGACAAGTGATCTTTGAGAACCTATGTCAGGCCAAGCATAGTGGTGCTGTGTAGCAAACATGAACACAAACTGTTTTAATTTGTAATTTTTTTACTCATAATGAGATTGGATATTCTTTTTTTTATCCAAGATGAAATTTCTTTCTTATGGTGGCTCTTCCCCTTGATCCTCTACCAGCGGATCTAACTCTCTGCATCATGGGCAAGTCCACCTTGTTGGACTGACAGTCATGCCCCTGTATCTTTTGGGCGACACATTCCTGTGCTGCTCAGCTGTAGTTCCTAGTAACTCGAGAGGTGCTCCTTAGACACCACCTTTCAATCACTGGAAAATGTCATTCATTCTGCTGGATCAGGAGAATCATCTACAGTAGCCATACTGATGGTTTTGAAAAAGCGAATATATTAAATATACAGCAAGTCAAAGAAAATAGATAAATGCAAAGGCGGGAGGAAGGGAGGGAGAAATACTAAAACATCATATTGGATATGGGCTGGGGAAGTTACGGCAGTCAGCTGGAGTTCCAGACTGAGCGTTCTTCCCATGGCTGGACTTCTGGCTTCTCTTTCCTACCCCAGGCATTTTCATATCGTGGGATAAGCAACAGCAACCTCTGTTGGGAATAGCTTACCTCCTAGCTGTTCTCAAGGGCACCGTCTTTTAATCTTGGCCTGGTTTACTGTTCTCTTCCCTCCTTGTCACACACTTAGGGGGACCAGCCCATTCCCAGACAAGACATCTTAGAAGATAGATGGCATAGAGATGCATGGTTCTAAAGTGGGGAGGACCAGTTTCCCTTCCAAAGTCGGCTTCTCGGCGAGCTCAATAGCACAGGAGATGTAGCAATGCACATTAGACTCCTTCAGCTCTGGGAGAAGGGAGCTGCTGGAAGCCTTGTCTGGCAAGTGTAGGTGTTAATTTGTCTAAACCAAAAGGATTCTGAACCTTGGAGATGTTCTTCATCTGGGGCCTGTGTGTGTCCAAACTGTCCACTGATTGGTTGCAGAGGATCATGAGGCTTTCTGAAATTACATGCCAAATGTTTTCTGAGTGACATTTTGCACACATTCCTAGTAGAAATGGCAGGCAAGTGGGTTTTGTGACTTAAGATTTACCAGATTTGAGAATTTACTGCAAAACCCTCTTCAAAGGGGTCATTTTTTAAATTCTCAAATTCTGATTCCTATGTGACTAATACCCTTTTGCAACAGATTGATAGGGACTTCAAAGAGTATTCAATTTGTAAAATTTTATGAAAACAGTAATATTTGAACAGTGGCTTTGGGGGCTGCAGGGTTTCTTTAGTATAAAAACTATATAATCATTTCAGCAAATGACCTAATTATGGTTCACCTTTTGGCCCCACACAGCAGTGTGTGCATGTATTTCTACTATGAATATAGTCTTGACTTGTGTTTAAACACAGTTAAGACTTCCCAGCAGGCTGAATGACATCAAACTCTTGTTCATGACCCCTCACGTCCTCCCACAGAAACGCCTGCTTAGACGTGAAAGCCAAATTTGTACAGGAATAAGTACTACCTAAACAAGGAGGATTCACAAAGCTAGAGATGACTCAGAAGGGAAAATGCATTCTGTGCAGGTATAAGAAAGTGAGTTTGGATCTCTTGCACACCCATAAAAGTCAGGTATGTTGTGGTATAGTCTCATAACCTCATCCTTGGGGACACAAAGACAAGAGGGTCCCAGGGATTCACTGGCCAGCTAGTCTAGCCAAAATGGCAAGCTCTGAGTTCAATGAGAGATTTGACTCAAAAATTAAGTGTAAAGAAATAAAGACACCAAAGACAACCTGTGGCCTCTGCTCACACACACACACAGAGACAAGAAAGCACACCTGTATATTTCATGCGCACACACATACAACACACAAAAACACCAAAGATAAATAACTAAAGGAAGCAGGAAGGAAAGGAAGTATTCACATAAGTGAGCAGGAAGCAAACTCCAGGGGAACAAAAAGCATTGTGTGGATCCCACTGTAAATGATAGCAGCACAAAGCCATGGTAGAAGCAAAGAAAATAGAATGTAACATTAAACCATAGCTACCCTGCAGTAAATATGTTAGGTAAAGAGCCCATTTAACATATGGGGGACATTAAAATATATTTATATCCATGTCCGCATTGTGTATGGTTGCTTATGTGTCACTGGCAATATTTTACACTGAAAAGATACAAGACATTGCCTGCTGGTGGAGTGCAAATGTATTCTATTCTTTCCTAAAAGCCAAATACCCTCAAGTAAAGGATTAATCAATGGCTAAAAGCTGAAGGGCTGCTGTGTCTCTGCTCATAATATGAATCTGAGGCCTCCTCTAGCCTTATTTAAAAAGAACGTTTTACCTAGTAGTAGGATATGAGTAAGAGAAGGGAGTTACATAAAACATCTTCAAAAAACTCACCCTTTTTCATGTGAGTAATTTCAGGTGGCTAAAGATGAGACGGATGAACCTGAATGCAACAAGCTGCTCACTGTCTCCGGCAAATCAAGGTTAATGCTAAGCCATGTCACATAGGGCATTCTTACTGGAGAAGTCAAGAAGGCCGAGAGTCAAGTCAGCAGGCCCTGGAGTACAGCTGCTGGACCACCTCATGCAGTCCCTAAGGGGACAAAGAAAATATCTCAAAGAATCAACAGCTAGAGTAAAACAATAATATCCAGGTGTCCCAGAAGCCCCTCGTGGTATTATGAAGAAGGTTGGGGCAGGGTTTTATCAGCCTTACTAATAAAAGTCACTTGGATTTCCATTGAGAAGAGCAGTTGGTACAATATGGAAAGGTTTTTAAAGACCGTTAATTTCTTGAAATGAAACAGCTGGCCTTATTGGCTATTAAATAATGAGCCGGATTCTCCCCAGTGCCAAAGTCACCCTCTGGTAGTAAATTAAGCATTTAGGGAGGCACATTAACTCTTTAAGAAGATTAGAGTTCAATTTAGGGCACTTTATGCGTAGCAGAAACACTATAGGGAATCCAGCTGCAGCTAAGCAAAGAAAGGGTGAAAAGGAGATGAATTATGATGGCGGAGCTACACCCACAGCTAGTGCTGACTGGATGACTCAGGTGCACACGGGAAATGGGAAAAGTTGACTTGAGTGGTGGTCCATCTATTCTTCTCTTGTTGGATGGGACCATGAGGGCAGAGTTGAGCCTTCATTCGGTAAACTTTGAGCTAAGCCATGTCATATAGTGAGGAAGGAGAGGCAAATAAATGGGTGATTGCAATAAAGTACAGTAAGTGCTAAAATGGAATTTAAGATGGAGGAGGAACACCTTGTACAATGAGCTAAGGAGTTTACCCTACCAAAAAGGGCCCAATGGCTTGATTCTATTTGCATCGTAGAAAATGTTCCATGATAATTTCATGGAGAATCGCCGACTGAAGGGGAAAGAATGAAGTGGGGAAAGCAATGTGAAGGTGTTGATATAATTCCTAGGAAAAATGCCAAATAACTCTAAGCTAAGCAAGAAATGGCAGAGACGGGAGAAAGGACTGTGCTGAACGGTGGCTGACTAGAGGTGCCCAAGAAGGTAGGAGTGAGGGCAGAGGTGGAGCTCTGAGTTCAGGGCTTGGGCAACAGCATCGATGAAGGCATCTGTTTCCTGGCGAAAACATGATATGGAGACAGTTTTGGGCCCCAGAAGCACGTTGAGATGGCACACAGAGAACGAGACAGGATAGCTATGAATCATCTGCTAAGACTCACAAGGGTGCACTAAAAAGAATCTGAGATTCATAATGTGGTACGATTCCTAGAAGTTAAATTGAATGTCTAAAATAGTCTAAATAGTGTTTGGTTTTGTTGTTCTGATCTCTGCCTGAAGGGAGGGACTTCAACGATACTGATGTCTGTGAATGAGACCCTGTCATTGTCAACCATTAAGACCGTTAAAGGTGTGGGAAAGGAAAAAGTAGAAATGATTGTCTCGAGGGTTAAAAAAAAAGCCTTTTTCCTGGGAATATCAATAGTTAATAAACCATGGATCTGAATATCAGGCAGTGTGTGCTCTGTGCGAGAAGGAGAAAATTTCACAGGTTGTGGACTAGACAAATTAACAGTTCTCCTCTGTCAGCACCTAAAATCTATACCCTGGCTTCTCTCTATGGTATGAGGCAAAACGTGCCAACAAATTGGCTTAGATGATCTATCTGGAAATGTGGAAGAAATTATATACTGGAGAGAAAGGGGGAAATTCTTGTAAGTGTTGACAACCTCACCGCAGCGTAGAGGAAAAAAAAATGTCCTTAAAGACAAACACTCGAATTTCAGAAATGCTGTTCCAGTGGTATATGCTATATGCTGCAAAAGTTGCATTTTTTGAAAGAAAATTGACATCAAAGTTGCCCAAACCAATAGCCCTTGTGGCAGCTTTGTGGTGAGAACCTCATGCTTTAGGAATTTGAAAAGCCTAAAATTAAAAGGGTGGAGAGTTTGTGCTTTGCCGAAAGAGAATTTAGCAAAGACAGACAACAAGACTAAACCTGGCCCTCAAGGGGTTTGCAACTCATGGAGTCACCTCAGCAACACTTGCACCACAGTTCCAGAAAAGGGTTTCCAGGTAGAGCTTGTGGGCTGCATGCGAGTGGCTATCCATAAGGCCATTCTAGGTTAGTCCATAGACGACGATCACAGACTAGTGTGCTCTCGCTCCTGCGACATCATCCAAACCAGACCGGAGCCAATTCCCCTAGAGACTACTGTGTATTCCTGATGATAAGCAACTCCTCTTTCATGGTTTTGTAGGGTATGTGTAGATAGGAGGAGGTACAAATGCTTATTGTGTATATAGGAGGAGGTACAAATGCTTATGGAGTAGCCAAAGATAGACCTTGGTGTATTTCTCAGTCACTCTGTACCTTTTTGTGAATAGTAAACTGTTATTATACAGTTTCATGCATATACATTGTGTGTTTTAATTCCTCTTTCCCAACTTCTCATTTCTCTCTAGTCTCTAACACACACACACATACACACACACACACATTCTCTTTCATATAAATATCTTATCCCTATTTACTAGTTTGGGTTCTCTTAAGTGTCCCATATTTGAATCAGGGCTGGAACTAACCCTCAGATCCTGGTGAGCTCATCACAGGATGCATGACTGGGATATCAAACCTCCTTGGCTCCCAGAATCTGTGCATTACCAACAGATCAGGAGTATATACTCAGGTCTGATAGGTGCCTTCTCACTCCATACATGACTGTTTAAGGACACCTAGCTTCTGTGGACCCAGTACCAGTGTTGTTATGAGTTCAAAGTATAGCTACTTTCTGGTATATGTCAGAATCAGTAAAAATTCATGGACTTGGATGCATCTTTACAGATAAAGAGTTTAAGAATGGCATTTCTTGGTCTTGAATGTCTATGATGATATCTTGTTTTCTGTGCCAATAAGGACTCAAAACAGGAAGGCATTCAAATCTACAGGAGCTAGAAGAAAAAAAAAACACTGAAAAGTTCATCAGGGAGATGCCTTGCTGAAGGTAGTATTTACAGGCTTAAAAACAGAACAGTGGGCCCTGTGAAGAAAGGGTCATCTTGTCCTTTTCAGTTCACAAACGCCCTTAGTGGAAGAGGAGAGAAAGCCACCACCCACTTCTTAGACCATTTGCTGTCAATAACAGAGCCCCATGATACCTTTTCCCCTAAATTCTATTTTGAAGAGACTTAGAAACTACACAACAAAAATAAGTGAAAGCTACAGAGAATCCTTGTGAATCCCCTGCCCCCATGTGTGCATGCCACCCCGCCATTGTCAACATCCCCCAGCAGAGAGGCTCACTTTTTATGACTGATAGCGCTACATTGGCATCATAATCAGCACAGCCCCTGCTTTATGTTAAGGTTCTCTTTTGGTATTATACCGGCTATGGATTTTGACCTAGGTGCAATGACACACATCGACCACTGTGATGTCATACAGAGTAGCTGCATTATCCTAAAGTTGTCTGTCTTCATCCCCCACCTACCCCATCTCTGATGACTAGTGAACCTTTTACTGTCTTCATAGCTGAATGTGACATGGTTGGATTTGTATAATATAGAGGGGTGGTTCTCAATCTTCTTAATGTTGTGACCCATTAATACAGTTCTTCATGTTGTGGTCACCCCAACCATAAAATTATTTTTGTTGCTACTTCATAACTATAATTTTGCTACTTATTAATCATAATGTAAATATCTGTGTTCTCCAATGGTCTTAGGCAACCCCTGTAAAAGGGTTGTTCGACTCCCAAGGGTCACAGCCCACAGACTGAGAATGGTTGACACAGAGCCTTGTCAGGTGGGCAATTTATTTAGCAATATGCATTAAAGTTTCCTGCATTCTTTAATTGCTTCATCAGCCAAGGTTGACTAGCATTCTGTTGTGTGGCTACATCTGTTTGTGTAACCATTCACCTACATCTTGGTTTTAGCTGCTTCCAAATTTGGGCAGTTAAAAACCAAACTTCTGTAGATATCTGTGTGCACAGTATGTGAGAGCCTTAGTTCTCACATCCCATGGGCGGACTCAGAGGAACAAGATCACTGGATCTTATGTGGGAACAAGCTTAACTTTGTAAGAGACCACCATTCCACCTCCCGAAGGGGCCCAACTTCTCATTCCAGCAACGTGGAGCATTCTGCCGGTGGTCTCGGGATTTGGCCATTCTTGTGGGTGTGCCATGGTCTCCATTATAGACGGCAGAGCATCTTCTCATGTGTCTGCTATCTGTGTATCTTCTCTCGTTTGTGGCTGTTAACATTTGAGCTTGTTTTTCAAACTGTGTCTGGGGAATGCCTTGTACATTTGGCGGTCAGATGTGTCTTTTGAGAATATTTCCTCTCAGCGTGCAGCTTCTCTCTTCATTTTCTTGACAGTGGCTTTCATAGAGCAGAATCTTTTTGTTGTATTTTTTAATGAAGTCCAGCTTATCAATTTTTTCTTTCCTGCCTTATGTCTTTGGTTTATCTAAAAAATCAGTACCTTGTCTAAGATAATCTATCTTTTATTTTATCTTCTACAAGGCTTAAAGTTCTGTATTTTGTATTTATGCCAATGATCCTTTGTGATCTGATTTTTAAGACAAGTGTGAGGTCTGAGCGTAGGTCCAGTCATGCTGTGGACGGGTGTCCTGTCCTGCGTGTAGGTGGTCATGCTGTGGATGGGTGTCCTATGCTTTCAGCTCATTTTTTAAAGGCTGCTTTTGCTCCATGGTATTCATTTGGTCCTTTGACAAAGGCCAGTTGGGTATTTTCATCATTCAATTTCTGAGGGTTTTTTTTTCATCCCATTTCATTAGCCTGTTTATCTCCTCTTTTGCCAGTACCACACTGTCTTGATTCCTCAAACTTTATGGTAAATTTTGAAGATCATTAGTGTCAATCCTCCACATTTGTTCTTTTTCAATATTTTGATGGCTATTATTCTAAGCATTTTACCTCTGCATGTAAACTCTTAATCTGCTTAGCAATATCCACACGGGAACTTTCTGAGGTTTGGACATCTTAGTTCTTTCCTATTGCTGTGGTAAGATACCCTAAGAAAAGCCACTTAAGGGAGAAAGGACTCACAGGTTAAGGTTCTATCCCAACAAGGTTGGGAAAGTCACAGCGGCAGGGTCTTGAAGCAATTAGTCACTTTTCATCTATAATCTATCCTCTCCTTATCATGACAGATGTTCTCATCCAGTTGGATCAGATAAACTTCTGTATGTCAGGTTGCTGTATATAAATTCTGAATTATAATGTAACATCTGGAGTCATTCAAAACAAGAGGTGTGTGCCTCTTATCAACTAAGTAAGTATATGCATTCAAAGAACAAGAGAGCCAGCCGATCCTCATTTATGCACTTGTGCTGTTTATAAAGGTATGTGCTCTACTCCTGCACAAATGCCAAGAGAATGAAGACAAGACAGACACACATATCTAGATACAGAAAAGCTGGTATCAGTTGGTAAAAGATCTTGGATGGAGAAGCCACAGTGTGTTTATTGTATACGGTTAAACAGGGAGGCAGGGTTTTTGGATAGAGCTCAACAGAAACACCATGTTTATAGTGTACAGCTGAACCAAGAAGGCAGCGTTAGCTAACCCCAGTAAGAGCAGTCTCTATAAGGAAGCAGTCTTTGAATTGTAAACATCTGGGATAGAAGGCTAACCTGAGGAAGGCTGGCCATCTCTCTGAGCTTCAGCCAGAGAAGGCTTGGCTACTCCCATAGGGATGAAGCATTGGCTCTTTGGCATGGTCATACCAACGGCAAATCACACATTCACTCAGGACTTCCTCCATGCCCACAATCAAGTATCATTCATCCATGAAAAGAATAAAATGTTTTCAGGAAAGTGCATGGAACTGGAAGATACCGTGTTAAGTGAAATAAACCAGGCTGAGAAAGACAAGAAGCACATGTTTTTTTTTTTCTCATTCAAGGAGATGAAAAAAATGTTTTTATCTGTTAACAGAAGCAGGACTAGGAATTCTTAGGAGGAAAAAAGTTAAAAAAAGAGTAAACATAATCAAAACATGGTATGTAAGCATATATTGAAATGAAATACATCCATTTGTGCATTGATATGCATAAACAGCTATAAATAAAAGTGAACCTTACAAAGTTAAGGAAAGCACATCCATATTCCTCACAATCATTCTGCCATGTGCAGAGAAAGCAGTGTACAGTACTGCCAAAGGGCATAGTGAAAGTCTGTTAAATATAAATAAACTATCTACGTCCTTATAAGTCAGAGCAACTAATGTAAACTCGAGTCACAAGATTAGATGATAAGCACTCAGGAGGCAGAGGCAGGTGTGTCTCTGTGAGTTCGAGGCCAGCCTGGTCTACAAGAGCTAGTTCCAGGACAGGCTCCAAAGCTACAGAGAAACCCTTTCTCAAAAATGCAAAAAAAGAAAAAAAAAAGAATAGATGATTAAAATTTGAATCATAAAACCTAATATTCATGTAACAGTATCAGAATGAAGAATGGGTTCCAAAGTTCCAAGCTGACCATATTATATCCAGATCCTACTGCAAAATATGATAAAGTATAGTTTAACATATAGACAGCCAAAATATGTGTCATCCTAACATGGGTTCCTGGGCTGACATATACTGTTAAATTATGTTTCTTTTCTCCTTTTTCCCCTGCATTTTTAACATATCCCCACCACTAAAATGTATAAGCTTTGAAAGGGTAAGGACAATGTCTTTGGTCTCTACTTCCTAGCTAAATAGTTTAGTATTTATTTTTAAATTTTTATTATGTCATAGTAACCTTTAATACTTTAAATATTCAAGTAGCCCCAGGCAGTGGTGATGCATACCTTTAATTCCAGCACTCAAGAAGCAAAGGCAGGCAGATCCCTGTGAGTTCAAGGCCAGCCTGGTCTATAAGAGCTAGTTCCAGGATAGGCTCCAAAACTACAGAGAAACCCTGTCTCAAAAGACAAAAGAGATACAGACAGACAGACAGAGAATCCAAGTAGCACAATGAATAGTGAAGTGTGACTGTAAGTATTTCCATATAAAGCAGGTGTTCAAGACTCTAAGATGTGTTCTTTTTCCTAGAATTTTTATTTTTTTCCTTTTATAGGCCCTGGATTCTCTTTTCAAAACAGAAAATATGAAATAAGAATTACTTATAACCTACATTTTGGGAATAAGTGTGGATAAGATACATATCCAAGATAAGGAATTAATAGAAAAATCTAGACAGGTACCTAGGGAAGAAAGAATCCACTGTATCCTCGTTAGCCTTTTCTTGCCTAGCTTGTCCTCCTCGGGAGATGAGCTCTCCATGACCCAGGGGCACCTTTGCACTATTGGTTTGAGAATTCAAATAAGCAGGCTTTGGGGGTGCAGTCCTCACATGGGTAGCTTTATGCCCATAGGGAAGAAAAGCGGCTGCGGTTATGACCCACCATGCACCAGAGGCCACCAAGTGACTGGGGCTTTGTCTAAATGGATGCGAGTTTTAATTTCAGTCCCTGGCAGAGGTGGTACCCAGCCAGCACTACTTCAAAGCAACTTGCAAATCACATTTTGTGGCTGAAATCTGGATTAGTTCCTCCGTCTCATTTTGAGGTCAGAATTCCCTGGTTTGTGGTGGTGTCTTTGCTGAGGTTGGGCAGCAGAACAATGATCCTCTCTCTTCTAATTGAAATGACAGCGTATTCTCTCACAGATTAATTTTAAATTATCCACGTTTCTCTGCTTTAATCAAGATGATAAAAACAGCACACATAATTTTCTGCGCTATTCTTTTAATTTTTTCAGACTAATAACAGCCAATTGGCTCTTGACATTTATTACCATGCATGGCACTTTCATTCCAAGCGTGCTAGCTTGGACTGTTGATCATTTTATTCTTTGTTATTTTTAAGCTTAATTTTGTATCAAAGTAAATGAGGAATAAGGCTTAAAACATAGACTGTGATGAGACTCCTCTCTGAACTTAAAATTGATGCCATCCTAAAGAGAATGTGTCCCCGGATGATATGTCATGCTGAAATAAGGGCCCTCTTACCGGAAGAAATATTTCTTTAAAATGAGTAGTTGCAAGAAGAGCTCATCTGTGAACTTCTACCGATTAGAAATGGCTCCACACTTAAGATGCTTTAATAATGTCAGTTAAGCAACATTTTAGCTCATTTTTACAACGCGTTCAGGTTTGGTGATTTATATTAAGCATTAAACATAATAAATGTAGATCTCCATTCAAGTATGAGGAAGAGCATCTCTGAATCACCCACTTAGCCAAGTGCCTCAGGAGGTCTGATCTCACACGGTCATTCACGGCTGGGATAAAACACGTTCCTCCTGTTTCTTCTTTGACGTCCATAATAATGGAAATGGCATGTGTGTTGTGACATTGTAATAAGGGGGCATACTGACGTGGCTTCATGGCTCAGACCAAGGGTCCGTGACCAAAGGGCAAGTTGAGGACATGCATCAGTGACTTCTCTCTCAAAATTGTCACCCAACGCTATGCTAATGTCTTTATTTTTAGTCCCATAAAAACTCAGAAATAAAGAAAATCCTACTCAATATAACCAGCAGTTTAAAAACAATTAATTTCTAAATAAAAGAGCATTAAAGCACAAATGAGAGCGGGAGAGATGATTCAGAGCGCAGCACGCACGAGCATGAGGACGGGAGTTGGAAGCCCATCCAGGTGTGACCCTGCCTGCACCTGTAACCACAGCACTGAGACGGTGGAGAAAAGTGGGCCTGCTAACCAGCGCTTGCCGGCTGCCACCTCACCAAAGCATGGAAGCTCTGGGTTCAGCCAGAGACACTTAGTCAAAGGAACAAGACTGAGAGTGATAGAGACAGGCCTGGTGGCTTCCTGCAGCCTCTGTGCATGCATAGGCAAGTGGCCACACACATGCATATACACACAGTACACATGCATTTAAAAACACACAAACGGATGAATATCTTGCATATCACCATAGAACCTTCATCTAGCGATGGATGGAGATAGAGACAGAGACCCACATTGGAGCACCGGACTGAGCTCCCAAGGTCCTAATGAGGAGCAGAAGGAGGGAGAACATGAACAAGGAAGTCAGGACCATGAGGGGTGCACCCACCCACTGAGACAGTGGGGCCGATCTATTGGGAGCTCACCAAGGCCAGCTGGACTGTGACTGAAAAAGCATGGGATAAAACCGGACTCTCTGAACATGGTGGACAATGAGAGCTGACGAGAGGCCAAGGAGAATGGCATGGGATTTTGATCCTACTTCATGTTCTGGCTTTGTGGGAGCCTAGACAGTTTGGATGTTCACCTTCCTAGACCTGGATGGAGGGGGGAGGACCTTGGACTTTCTACAGGGCAGGGAACCCTGACTGCTCTTGGGACTGGAGAGGGAGGAAAAGAGGAGTGGGGGGAGGGGAAGAGGGACGGGAGGAGGGGGAGGGAAATGGGAGGCGGGAAGGATGCGGGAAAATTTTTTTTTTTCAATAAAAAAAAAAACACAAACAGATCTGCTAGGAGATAAGACCTCCCTCATCAGGCACATAAGAGAGTCACTGTTTCAGTCACTCTACTGACAGTTCTTTCCTTTTCCGTTTATTAAACCACGGGAAGGCATAAGATGCTGAAATACATTGGGGAAAGTATTCCCTTTGATGAAACAATCATTACAGTAGTCTTCTGTACAATTATCATGACAAGTTTAATTCTGCTCTGTTTCATTCTGAAAGTGATTTGTAACGAAGTTTCGACTTCAGTGAGTATAAAATACCTGGATGCTTGTGAGAATACATAGGGTAACTGAGAAAATGTTCATACTTCCAGTGTTGTGATAGAGTGGAACATTAATTAACCCTTTAGTTTAAAGATGCCTTGGGCGGGAGCGTACTCGCTGCTCTTCCAGAGGACCCATCAGACAGAACACAACTGTCTGTACTCCAGTTCCAGGTGGTCGAACACCCTCTCCTGGCTTCCATGGAGACCCACATACATCACACAGTCTCTCTCTCTCTCTCTCTCTCTCTCTCTCTCTCTCTCTCTGTGTGTGTGTGTGTGTGTGTGTGTATGTGAGAGGGGGGGAGGAAGGAAGGAAGGAAGGAAGGAAGGAAGGAAGGAAGGAAGGAAGGAAGGAAGGAAGGAAGGAAGGAAGGAAGGGAGAAAAAGATGCCTAGTCATCTCAAAGGTTTCATGACATTCTCAGAAGACACTGCCTTCCTCCTTTTTTAACACATGAGGGTATTTCTGAGGCAGCCTTTGTGAACTGGGGTTAGAGGTGGGCTACACAGCCTGGGTGTGTGACTTAGATTAACGGTCCTGAGTCCATCCCTCTGCACTCGTTCCTCAGGCTCATCCAGATTGTTTCTCAGCCTATGTGGATGACAAGTGCTCTGGAATTTGAAGTGTTCCTCTCATAGCAATGAAGCTCTGCCCTGTGAGAAGGAGCCAGGCTAGCCCACTACATCACTGACATACCATCCAATCCAAATCTCTTAACAGTGTTGCCTTGAGACACTGGCTGACCCACCTTCCCCAGGGCGAGCATTCTCTACAAATAACCAACTCGGGATAATTCGTGCCCCTTGCCTTGACACACCAGAGCCTGATAAGAAATGAAAAGAAATGAAAGGAAACAGAAAAAGGAAGCATTACTTTTAAGAATGTCATTACAATGATAGCAATTAAAGCATAAAAATATAAAATTGAATAAGTAATTATGCTTCATCTATTTTAATAATTGTGCTTGAGAAAAAGCAGGTTCAATCAGAAGGATGAGGAAGTAACTGGAAGCTGTGTTTGAGGTTTGCAGTGAAGCATCTGGCCTCTGTCCATCTGATGACTTTGGTTCCTTTGAGATTTCCTTTGGTTTTAATAACTCGGGAGACTAGCCTGGATTATTGCCTTTTCCTTATATGCTTTTAGCTATGAGACAAAATATAAATGGAACCAAGAGAAACAAGGGGAGATTTTCTTAAGGTACCTGGGAAGGCGTGTGAGAGATAGGAGAGCAGAGATGGAGTTTAGAAAGTGGTTGGCCTCTGATGGCACTGGCTGAGGGTTTCAGGTGTGGCACGGAGAAAAACTGGGCATGCCCTGGTGACTGATGTGGGTGAAGTTCAAAGCACAGAAAGATGGAAAAGGGGTACAAAATGCAGGCCATCTGGACAGCTGAACTTATCATCACCAAGGAAGGAGGGAAAAGCGTGCAGCGTGGCTGTGGGAGGGGATATGGCTGTGAGGTATATATATAATTATACAGAAACTTAACCTCATTGCTACCGAATATGAGAAATTGGTTGTTCTTGATTTGTGCAGGGGAGAAAATCCATGCTGTCTGCACTTTGTGAATTCCTTATTGTAACAAAAATGGGAACATTACAAGGGCTTTGAGCCTGCACTGACCCACTCTGCAGCAATGCCTGTGTCTTGAGTTTAAAAGTCTGTTGGGAGCGGGTGGAAGAATCAAAGATCCTTGCCTCTTATTCCTGAACTCCAAGCTCTTGCCTATGTCAGTAACACTAAGGATTAGATGGCACCAATACTGGGAACCATCTGTAACCGAAGATGAGAGTCACCTTCCTCCTTAGGGGTGTGAAGGTGTGGAGAGGGAGGGAGGAAAAGAGGGAGATTTCTGAAGGGCATGAGAGTGAACGTCGTGATGATAGGAGTTTGGAGGAATGAGAAGCAGCCTATGTTCACTGACCGCTTGTTACATGCAAAGCCTGGGGCTGAGCGCTGCATATGCTAACTTACTGAATTCAACTTCAGCTCCCTAGAGATGTCTCTGTCATGTCTTCATTTTATGACTGCAGAAAGATGAACTCTTAGGTCTCTTACTAAATTTTAAGGCAATAACCCCAAATGTAGCCAACATAAATCGGATCAAATTATCTAAAGCCATGCTCATTTGGATGAATTGGAATGACCAGGAGATTGAGAGCAAGGGACAGATCTGTCCTGGCTGACACCTGCCCTTCCACCTCTCTTTCAGTTCCCATGGCCCCTCTCCTGACGCTGTCTACAGAGTAAACTCTATTCCAGCATGCTCCTCGCAACCCATACTAAACAGGTGTAACGCGACAACCTAAGCCACTGAAGACATTTTCTTACTGCGTCTTTAAAGCCCAATATTTTTAATATTCAAAAGGTTTTTAAAGGTTAAAAATCTAAGCATTGGGGTTAAGAAGATGGCTAAGTAGGTGTAGCACAGGCCTTACAGTCGCAATTGGAAGCCACAGAACCCACATAAAGCCAGGCAGAAGTAGCAACCCCGACAATGCCAGCACTTAGTAGGGAAAAATAGGGACTATCCAAGGCAAGGTAGCTAGGCTGGCCAGAAGTGGTGAGTTCCAGCTTCAGCAAGTAACCTAGCCTCAATAAATAAAGTGGAAAGCAATCAAGGTGAACAGACATCATTTTCAGGCCTCCACACATAGGTATACACATGTGCAAGTGTACACACATACAAACGTTCATATGTACTCACATAACACACACACACATCTACATGCAAAATAACAATAAAATCCAAGTAGTCAGTCACCTTTGAAAATAATTATTTGCAGATGAGCACCATCCAGTATGGCAACCATTGTGGCCACGTAACTAGGAGGTAGGTAATGTGACTCGTCCAAACTGTGAAATTCTTGCAGTGTAAAATGTCCCATGCTCTAAAACTCAACACTAGGAAAATTATAAATTATACTGACACCAGGTTGAAGTGCTAATGTTTTGGATACATTGAGTTAAATGAAGGATATTTCAATTACCTTTATGTGGTTTATTATTCTTTTGAATGTGACCACAGAAACATTCAGGCTGTTTGTGTGGCTTGCCTTACTTTCTCTTGCACAGAACTGCTTGGATCTAGAGTAGTTAGGATCCAGGTATATTTATTTCTGGTGGCTTCTGATGAGTCGCCCAGTTGAAAGATTGAAGTGGCTGTGTTTATCCCAAACCATCTTTTTGGAAGGACACTTTTTCTCCCCTAAATTGTGCATAATACCAGGCACACCTGGATTTCTGATAATTGCACCCACAAATGACTACTTGCAGACACAATTAGGGGCTTGCAACCTGTTTGACAGTGCAGATGTCTAATTGTGCCCACAAATGGCCATTTGGCAGGCACCAATTGTGCACACAGCTGATTATAGGCAGAAAATGGCTCCAACCAACACACCCTTGGCAGAGGCATTAATAGGTCAAGGGTAGGTCTACAGAGGCATTAATAGGTCAAGGGTAAGTTCACAGAGGCATTAATAGGTCAAGGGTAGGTCCACAGAGACATGACATAGGTAAATGGTAGGTTCACAGAGGCTTTAATAGGTCAAGGGTAGGTCCACAGAGGCATGACATAGGTCAAGGGTAGGTCTACAGAGGCATGACATAGGTCAAGGGTAGGTCTACAGAGGCATTAATAGGTCAAGGGTAGGTCCACAGAGACATGACATAGGTCAAGGGTAGGTCTACAGAGGCATAACATAGGTCAAGGGTAGGTCCACAGAGGCATAACATAGGTCAAGGGTAGGTCTACAGAGACATGACATAGGTCAAGGGTAGGTCTACAGAGGCATGACATAGGTCAAGGGTAGGTCCACAGAGGGATGACATACATCAAGGGTAGGTCCACAGAGGGATGACATAGGTCAAGGGTAGGTCTACAGAGGCATTAATAGGTCAAGGGTAGGTCCACAGAGGGATGACATAGGTCGGCATAGGTCTACAGAGGCATTAATAGGTCAAGGGTAGGTCCATAGAGGTGTGACATAGGTCAAGTATAGGTCCACAGAGACATGACATAAGTCAAGGGTAGGTCTACAGAGGCATGACATAGGTCAAGGGTAGGTCCACAGTCTTGATAAAGATCTTCCTTTAAAGCTCAGCCTTTTTTGTGAGGTGCCCACATAGGTGTCTGTGACACGAGATATGTTTGCCTTGTGGAGACTGGGTGATAAAAATGTATGTATGTGCCCCACCTCACTAAATCAATGCTTTCTTGGACTTTTAAGTAATTGGGGCACACAAACCTACACTATCAATTTGAGTAGCTTTAGAAGTAGATGGAGCCCACCTGCTGGGCCTCGCTGTTTTTAATAACTAAAAGATCAAGTGTATACATACATATAAGAATCCTCAGGGACTCTTGGGTAAACGGTAGATTTTAAAGGGTTAATCCAACTTAATGAATCATTTAGTGAGGATGAGAAAGTCAGAGTGGTAGCCTCAGGAAGAATCATGGGCAAGGATTTAGGCATGGAGCACAGAGGGAAGAGGGAGGTCAGCATCCCCATGTGAGGAGTAATTGATACCCCCAGCTCTGCCTACAGCTGAAACAACAAGGCTGGACATGGAAACATGTCCTCTTACACAGATCCCAGTGTCTAGAGGAAATGTGGGCAGGCACTTAGGCCCTTCCCTCCTGGACTTCATGCTAAGTCCGTGAAGGGAGACTTCAACAACCCGATTTCAGTAGCTTTACTAATCAGCACTGTTGATCCTAAGAATCATATGGCCCCAGGCCGTATCAGGATTGGCGACCATGAATTTTTTTTTTCTCAGAGATGACGCCATGTGTCATAATCACTGGTCTGAGCATTGTTTTTTTGAGCTCCGGGAAGGTTATAAATCTCTTAGAGCATGTTGGGAAACTCAAACCATAGCAGCTTAGCTTAGTTTCTTAAGAACATAAAAAAAAAAAAAAAAGTTTTGTTTTCTTTTGTTTGCTAATGAGTGATTGCCGTTAGTGGTGTGTATTTATTTGCAATATAAGTAAGCACAAGATTTACCTACCTTGACAGAGTCTCCCTCTTTCTTGGAGCTTCACGTCCTTTTATGTCTGTTCTTTATTTATGATGATAGCTGCCTATTCTTGAATGGCAATGCTATTGTAATAAATCTCCATAGAAAGCCAATTTTCAATTCAAGCTACTGTGGGCTGCATATGAGCAAAACAGCCTGAAAACACATATTGATTGTCCTTCTTCAGAGACTCCATGACAGGCTCAGCTCAGAGCTGCTTTCATTTTGACTGGACTGCAGCTCAATCTAATGTCAACTTACCATAATTCTTTTATGTGAAAGGCTATTATTCTATTATGATTTTCTCTTTTGTCACCTAATATCCACAGAGGCTCTGTTGGTGAGAGATTACTGGGGAATTTTCTCCATCTCAGATATTCCATCTTCTTCCTTTCCTTATTTTAAAGGGCAGTGGAAAATGTTCTGTTTCCTATTATCAACTTCTTTTTTATACATTGCCTTGAAATATACATAAAATATATGTAATTTATTTAGGAGTTTGGCATAAAGATAAAAAATGATTTAGATTTCACAATTTTATAAATTCCAAGTCACGGTTTTCTTCTATTTGACATGTTGCCTAGAATTCGATGCTGATTTAATGGAACAATTTAGCTCTGGATGGGACCATCATGGGTGATGATTTTTCTCATATACACGGACAGTCACAAATTTTTAGTCTGGGTCGAGCAAACCTGTACTTTCTTATTACTTACAATGTTTTTAACAAGTTGTAAACTTTGATACCAAGAGCATGCAGCAGTTACCCAGCTGAGCCCTTCATCTCTCAAATTCCTTGAGTCTCTTCTAAGAAGTCAACAATAAGAACTTCACTGCCAAGATGTCTACTTCCACCCTTGGGTCTCAAGGGGAATCCTCACACTAGTGTATCTCAGTATTCTCAGGAACCACATTTCCAACACAGTTCATCAGAGAGCCCCGAGGACTGCCAGGTGCCTGAAGTCTAGGCTCTAATCTAACACAGATCTAGGTCTCAAAGACCCAGAGTGGTTTTGGAATGAACTACTGTGTACTGGAAAAATCACAGACGGCATTGTTCAGAAGATAAGTGCATAGTTCAACTCTTCTGGAATTTTTTCATTTTTTATAAGCCACAATTATGTTTGTGGTGGAGACTTGGTTTTACTTCTTCATGCTTTCATGAAAAAAAAAAGAAAAAGGAAAAAAAAATTACTTCAATGGGAAGGATGCAGAAAGCCTATTCTGCCACCTCCTACTGACAGCCATGCATGCTAGGGTACCTTGTACCTACAGTGGACTATCCTATGATGTGCATCTGTATTTAGTCAGTGGATCTACAAATGTTCTGCATAGTAATTCCCTGGCCATCAGAAACTTCATGTTCTTCTGCAAATCCATGACATGCACAAGATGCATTAATGGCCATTCACGGCAGCTCATTGTGTTGACCTCGACTCTACTTCCTGTCTGCACCCTTTACTTCCTGTAATGTGGAAAAGGCTGAGGGGGGCTTTGTATGTTCATTCAGACTCAGGTGCTGGACTAATGCCTGTCTGTTGGGCTATTAATGTTTTCCTTTTCATTAATTTATGTTGTTAATGTCCTCTTCACTGTGAACCTCAACCTTGACAAATGATGGGAAAATGGATGGAATCGTTACTATTCATGAAACAGAAAATAGTCAGTCAGCTGTTTTTATCTCCTTTGTTTCTGGTTCTCTTTCCCAGTTCCCCATGTAGAGCCATCCATGCAGAGAGGGCAAGTGTTACTACGTAAGTGGGATGGGATTAAAGAGAGTTTATGACCTATAAAGCGAAGGCGGCAAGGCCTTGAGAGCAGGACTTTGCCTTGTCACCCTGGCGACTTCAGTGTGGCGTAGCACTCAGCACATAGTGGGTAGACTAGAACACAAGAAAGACTATGCAAATGGTGGCGAATATTCCAGAGTTTCTAGTGGAAGCCATCAGAAAGGACAGCTCTCAGTTTCTTACTATGCTGAGTGCACATTCTGTCCCTGTACATTTCGTGGACTTTCTTGTTAAGCTGTGAAAATTGTTTCACTGAGAACAAATTCTTTGGGGGGGGGGACTTTGTATTTTTGTTATTTTTCTTTAAAAGCAATAAAGCAATCAAATAATTGTGACTGAGATGACATGACATGTCCAAGTTTCAATAGTTTGTATCTATCCCAAAAAATTTTCCTTCCAAAGCTCAATTTCTCATTTTTGTTTTACATCCAGACCTGAAATTTTAAAACTACATTCATCAATTTTTATCAAACATGAGTAACTGGAGTCTTTTCAGACAAATTATGTTTTCTCTGGAGTCGGGAAATGCCTAAGGGTTAGCAAAAAAATAAATTAAATAAATAAAAAATAAAAATAAGAAAAGGACCAAGTAGCAAAGTAGAATTAACAGTCACCCTTGTCCTTGATTCTGGAGATTCAGATGTGCACTCATAGAAAACCTGATATTTAAGATGCATACACCCAATGTCTGTAAATCCTACTTGGATATTTACTATAAATTCAAATAAAAGAAAGGTCCATGTTTTCCAAGGGTGGACTTGCCAAGCCCTGTCATGGTTGGGCTCCAGCCTTTGGGGAATCACCTAGTACTATGGCCCCAACTTGCTCCAGAGAAAACTCCCACTCTTGGAGACCCCCAGGAAGCCCTGGCTCTATCCTCTTTCAAAAGCATACAGCAAAGAGCCCCGGAAAGTTGGCTGCTTTGTACTTCTCCTTAGAAACAAGTTTCCATGTTCTTAGGCAGTGGAACAGTCTGTTTGCCATTCAAATAAACATCACGAGCCTTATTACTCTTTTTATAAAATCAGTATGCCGCAAGATGAGATTACAATCTCACACAAGTCAGGCTCCCCAGACCTCCGTTCCCACAGCAACTCCAGATCCAAACCCATCTCAAATGGTGAACATAAACAGAGTGGCAGACGGAGATGAGGACCTGATTAAGTCTTCGAGGTCCTGCAACTCAAGAGATGGGTGTAAGGAGGAGACCATTCTGCTAACTTCCTTTGTGTTTATTCTTCCTGCTGTGAGCAGGTAGGAATTTCCCTGCTACCATTCACAGTTATACACCTAATTGTGAATTACATGCACACTCCTACTGGTGTGACCTACAGAACCGCTGAAGTGAGTGTTTGAGAGCATTCACTTTCCTAGAAATAGACCACCACAATTGCTTGTGTTATGGAGGTTAGTCACAGGCTCCTATCTGTGACCAGGGAAATGTATCCGAGTACTAAAACTCTACCAGGCACCAGCCTAATTTAAACACCAAGCCTCATTACCCATCCAACACAATTTTATCACACCAGGAAGGATTATCCTAAGCCTTTTTTGCTTTTCCCCTTCTCTACTCTGGGGATGCTGGAAGCTGAGACAATATGGGCTGTGACAGATCCTTTGTTCTCCCTGAGTGGTTTCCAAGGAGAATGATATCTGTTCCAAGTAGCTCGTTCTATGGTACTTGTATCCGCAACAAACTCTTCTCCACAACAAACAGTTAGAAACTATCACTGGTCACTGCATACATTATATGGACATTTGTATACCCCTAATACAGAAAAAGAAATTGACTAGCAAATATAGCTGTTAAATAAGCCCCCAGACAGATTATCTTCACGCTCAGTTTCCTAGGACCTCTGAAACGCCATCATCAGCATTTGCCTTTCTCCTCCTCACCTGTTGACTCTTTTTGTGTTGACTTTTATCCCAAAGTGGCTCTTTAACCCTGGTGTCAACAGGGACACTCATGGCAACCAGTGTATCTGTTTTCCTCTCAACCATTCACAGCGGAGGGATTCTCCTACTTCACTTTACCCAGCAGTCCGTGGTCAGGGACTTTTTCTTTGGTTTGTTTTTATTGGTGTATGTCCTTAACCACCAACAACCACTGTGCTCAAGGGGATGGAAAATTCCAGCTGACTAGGTGCATCACAAGCCAGTTCTGGAGTGGAAGGTGGTGTGACTCCATCTGAAGCACATGACTGAAGGGAGGCATCAACTGATTCTCAGAAAAACTGGGTGCCACCACCAGGATCAAGTAGGGCAAAATGAAGACAGACAAAACACAACAACTTTCGACCATCGCAACTGTGATGACAAGGCAAAAGGAAAGGCAGTAGCAAAGACGGAGGCCAAGAGGAACTGCTGTCCCCTACAACCTTGTCCCATGCTCATAAAAAGTAGAGTGGGTGCGTAAAATCTACCTGAATCGTGCAAAGCAGCAGACCAGACCCTTCTCTTCTTCCAGGTCTGATTGTCATCTACCCACATAATGCTTCCTCGCTGCCTCAGCCACCCAGATAGTCCCATGTAAAAGAAAAGACAAGGAGACGGGATGTTTTGTCTCTCCCTAGGCCATACTTGCTAGTCTTTTGGCTGCTGGCCAGCTTCCTTTGCGTTTAAATACGTGAGCACACAACTCACTGCAAAGTTGCACAAAGGAACTTGTCTTTTCTCCGTGACTCCGAACAATTGCAAACTCAAGTCCATCAGCAATTCTGTAGGCAGCGATATCAATGAGGACCCAGACATAAGAAGCAATTGAAAATACACGATGTAAGCAGGGGAGAAAAGAGCAACTGTTCAGAGTATACGCTGTAGTGTTTTTGTATACATTTCTTAAATGCACATAGTCCATAAATTTTGGGAGAGTGGTGATAACTTGCCTCGCTTCCATCTGGAGGAAACAGATTTTTTAAAGAAGAAACAGACTTCAGAACATATGAAAATATTTGTAAGACTGGGAAAAGCACGTAAGAAGTTATGGAATAACAAATAAGTAAATAACAAGTTAGAGCACGGAGAATGATGATAAAAATGACATAGCCTTATTGCTCACTTACCATGCTCGGCCCCCATGCTAAGCACTCCTAATTTCATGCTTTCAGTAATCAGGGAAGGCCCTGTGTTGGCAGACGGGGCTGTTCAGCTCCACTCGAGGTGTGTCAAGCCTGGGATGAAAACGTGGAAGCATGAGTTCAGGAGAAACACCTGGGTACCAGATTTTTTAAAGTCTGGTGGTTTGAGTCCTGAGAGAAAATAAAATCTATGCAGTTTGGACAAAAATCTAAGATCTCAATTGGCAGAGAGCAGTGTATTCTCAGGGGGTCTTTAAGGGACAAAGGCAGTTTTCTGTTGCTCTCAGAATATCCAACAGCAAATCAGGGAAAGGACGTCATGGCTTGAAGGATGCTGATGGACAGGATGAATCTCAGAAAGTGGAATGGCAGTTTATAATTGGATAGTGCTTGATTGGCTACCTTGTACTATCCCGTGTTTCTCTAATTTTGTCTCCTAACAGCTCAGTATACTGTACACACCAATCCATACTTCACTGTTGTCGTTTCTTTCTCAGAATCTTACTTTTTCGGGCAGAATCTGACTGTGTAGCCAAGGATAGACCAGGAATTCCTGAGATGGGAGCTTTAGCACTAGACAGCATCTGGGATGCCAACTGGGAAATGAAGTTCCCCATCTGAAACCCAATGAGATTTCAGTTCAAAGAAAAGAGAACTTGGCAGATAATATCCACTACCAGATACTAGGCCACGTGTCTTATGCTGGCTCCGGGTGGGTTACAAGAACTCAGGAGAGGCCCTGGCTGTCATGAACCCCTAAGACTGCTGATGTCACACAAGAAAACAAATAAATATGACTAGTCATCCCATAAAGGCAGGATTTTATTTAAATAGTATTGAGTCCTCATAATGTTAAAGTGTTTGTGTGACCTTTTATGGTCACACCAAAGAGCTTTAAGCAGAGCATAGCTTAACTTTCCATCTACTGCAGGGCTGAAACTCACAGAAAGGGAGTCTGGTTCAGGGAACAAAGGACCGGATGCAAGAGCATTTCACTTGGCCTTTGACCTTACCCCCCAGTATTGCCTTTTGGTTCCATCCCCAAGATGCCCTTTCTCTGTTTGAGCAACACCCTTATAGGAAGTCCATTGTTTATACCAGGTGTGGCAGTTTGAAAGAAAATGCCCCCAAGGGGAGTGGTACTTTTAAAAGGCGTGGCCTTGTTGGAGTAGGTGTGGCCTTGTCAAAGGAAGTACTTTACTATGGAGGCAGGCTTGGTGGTAGGCTTTAATACATGCTCAAGCCATGCCCAGTAAGACAGTCTGCTTCCTGTTGTCTGTAAGATGTAGGACTCTCAGCTACGTCTCCAGCACATCTGCCTGCACCATGTCCCACCATGATGATAATGAACTGAACCTCTGAACTGTCAGCGAGCCACTACAATTAGATGTTCTCCTTACAAGAGTTGCCATGGCCATGGTGTCTCTTCACAGCAACAGGAACCCTAAGACACCAGGTTCCTCAGCCTCACTCAGCTTCCAGCTTCCATGTTGTTTTGCTCCTCACCCCACTGCAGTCCAGGTGGGCAGTACAATCTTTGAGATGGGTCTTGGGCTCTTTTTTTCCTTTCAGCTGTTTGGTGAGATCTGGAGATTGGTTTATCACTTTGCTGTCCAATCAGCCAGATGGCCTTCTAGAACAGGCTAACGGTAGGAGCTTCATCAGTCCAGATTTAGAACCACCAAAGAGAGATGCGGGGAAATGTTTTAAGGAAATTTGACATCTAAAAGCAATGCTAACCACCTATCCCTGGCAATTAAAGGGAACTCTGCAGCACACCAAGTAATAGATTTAACTTCAGTTAATTTTCCCCCAACTTGATTCCCCCTATTATTTTTTAAATGTTTTCATTATTGCCAAGATATTATTTAACCTCAACTGAGTAAATTAACAAATGGCTTTAGACTGCTAAAATTTGAGTTGCTATTTTTTAGCTTCTGGTTTTACCAAGCTGTACTTCACTAAACTAGTCTTGTATTAATCACCTAAGTAGAGAATCCCCCAATGGGATGTTAGTGAACTGTATGTTGTAAATAAAACAATTAAAGGGCTACTTCACACCTCATCAAATGGCTTAACAGCCTGATAACAGTTACCCACATACATTCCTCATAAAGTAAAGGAACCAGGAGGTAAATTAGAGCCCAGCACCTCAGAAGTGGGCCACCTTTGCCCTTCTGCTCTACCCTGCTGAGAGCGGAGATACAAATCTACAATCTACCTTGTTGTCTGTGAAGATGATGGGCATGAGGCCTCTCAAGGGGCTTCAAATTCTGACCCGTTCATCCCATTAGGCAAGGCAGGCTTCCCTTCGTAATTATTGCACAAGAGTAATATAAGATCTCAGACTCCTTTTATCCCAACTTTCCTCCAAAATGCTTTTATCTATATCTTTTCATTTCTTCTAAAAAGAAAAGCACATATTACTTTACCAATGGCGAGACCAAGGCACAGAGAAGTAAAGGGGTCCAGTCAGAGTTGAGTTTGCACGGGTCAGGCTGAAAGGCAGCAACATGAGCTGAGGTCACCTTGAAGCGCCTATGTGGTTCCTGCGGGGGTCATGAAATGGTAACCTCCCACAACTCAGCCGGTGTTGCCTACACTTTGCAGAGCTGAACATACTGTCTGAGAAAATAAAATGTCTCGTCTGAAACTCCCCAAATATGAGCCACTCTTTGGAGCCACTATCTGAAGACTGGATGAAAAATACATTTCTAATGATTTAAAGTGGACTGGGTAAAGTGGAAATCGCAGGGCTCCTCACAGAAGCCTCACTCTTTAAATGAGAAAGCATGACTGGAGCACACCTTCAAGGGGGAGATGCAAACTAGATCTGATGGTGTGGGAATACAGAGAGTGAGATTTCATCACACGAAGCAGAGACCCTGCGCCTAAGTTACAGTGGAGGCTTGTGGGAAATGCTGTGGAAAGCAAGAAGAAGCAGAGTCTCAAAAGACAAAGACCTTGCCTGGAGAGGAGAGAAAACTCCAGCTGACTGTGGAAAGTCTTCAATTTCAAGAAAAGCGGAAAAGCTGAGTTTTTACATGAAAGACTATTTCTTTTGTGAAATCACTTGAATTTCAAATATTAGGAGCCAGCTGAAAAAGAAAATCCAGCACCACATAGCTCTGTCTGCAGTGGGCATGTACATACACATGTGCATGCTGCTATAAAGCACCACATAGCCCTATCTACAGTGTGCAGTGGGCATGTGCATATACATGTGCATGCTGCTATAAAGCACCACATAGCTCTGTCTGCAGTGTGCAGTGGGCATGTGCGTGCTGCTATAAAGCACCACATAGCTCTGTCTGCAATGTGCATATACATGTGCATGCTGCTATAAAGCACCACATAGCTCTGTCTGCAATGTGCAGTGGGCATGTGCATGCTGCTATAAAGCACCACATAGCTCTGTCTGCAATGTGCAGTGGGCATGTGCATGCTGCTATAAAGCAGTCCTGCAGGTTGCAGCCTCTGTCCTGACTTCTGTACACAGCATGAGGAAGACAGAGAGACTGTGCCACTTGGGTGTAAGGGTGAGATTTGTTTGCACTTTATCCTAAATCTTTGGTCAATAACATTTGACTCTACATCATAAATACAATTATACTTCAAAATAAAATGAACTGTGAGTTCAAATTCATCCGGAGTGAGACCCTCAGTAAAAGCACTCTTTCCGTTTGCTTTGTCTGCATCGGAGCCCATCACTGTAGAAAGGGAAGAGGGAACTTGTCAAGATCTCCAATTTACGCCGGACGGTGGTGGCGCATGGCTTTAATCCCAGCACTCGGGAGGCAGAGGCAGGCGGATCTCTGTGAGTTCGAGACCAGCCTGGTCTACAAGAGCTAGTTCCAGGACAGGCTCCAAAACCACAGAAAAACCCTGTCTCGAAAAAAAAAAAAAAAATCTCCACTTTACATAGGACACTGAGCCCTCTGGATCATACCCTGAACTCTCAACCTCTAATACATTTCCTCCTGCTGTGCTGACCCCCAATCATAAAATTACTTTTGTTGCAACTTCATAACTGTAATTTTGCTACTGTTATGAATCATAATGTGAATATCTGTGCTTTCTGATGGTCTTCGGCGACCCTTGTGAAAGGGGGGGTCGTGACCCACAGAATGAGAACCACTACCCTACACAGTAGCTGACACCTCTGCCTCTCCTGTTCCTCAGCCCCATCCCACCATGCACCGATGGGTAGGGACATCTTGAAGTCCCTCAGACAGGTTGAGAGTACCTGTGCACGCAACGGGGCCACAGAGACTCGGTGGGTCAGTGGGTTTAGAAGGAGGAGGAGGAGCACTGTCTCTCTTAGACCCCCAGACAAACTGGTGTGGATATATGGGAAATGACATTTTATTTGGTAATGGCTCTTTAGTTTTAAATTACTTCAGCATTTACTTTTAATTAATTTCTTTAAATTAGATAAATCATACTTGTAAATATTTGCTTTCCTGAGATAAGCTTTTATTTAAATTATTAATGCCATGGTTTCATGCCTGATTTTAAGGATTGAGGTTGCCACTGCTCAGACATAATGCATGTAGTATAGAAGGAGAGAAAACCATCTTGCGCTGGTACACACACCCATACCAGACATGGCCAAGAGCAAAGCAACATTCAAAGCAATATGATTCAGGGTGGGTTTTCAGTTTTCTTTGACTTGTTTGAGGAATAAATCAATAACCCAAGGCATTAGGGAGAAAATGTAGGCTGGGATAGCAAAGGGAGGAGCCCTTTTACAATAAAAGCTTGTCTTTCTGTCCGTCTGCGGCATGTGCTTCTCAGTGACTCTGGCTGCACATCAGTGCGGCTGTGCCGGGCTACAGGTGGGTGTGGAGATCTTGGGACAGTAATTGACTCTACAGAGCACTAGAAATGAACGAGGAGGGCAATGAGGGGGAGGAGGACAAAGAAAAGAAAATGATGCTGAGTATAGGGTGATTTCATAGTCCATCCATCAGTTTGAGGGATTATAAGCCTTAATTTGCTAGGTGCTCTTTTTTTGTCAGCACCAAAGCAAGGAGGGGCCCAAAGAAGCCAGGCTGATGTGCAATACTACAACAGAAGGGAATGCAAGCCCAACAAATCTTATTTTAATAAAAGATAAATTGAAAGTTAAAGGTTAGTAATGACATTAATAGCTACTCTTGCCAGCCACGCAAAGATCAGCCAGAGAATTTAGAGACCTCAGCAGGATGGGGAGCCCAGCCCAAGTCACCAGGACCTTTGAATCCCTTAATCACCTTCATCCGAAAATGCCTGTTCCTAAGCACTACACTAAATAGTGAGGATTCCAGACTTAGTGGGCCAACAACTCAACCGCAGGTGTGCATACGGAACCCACCCTGACACCACAGAACCTGCTTAGTACAGACAGGAAAAGAAGGCTGAGAACCGTCCTGTATGTCACAGTGAAAAACACCACGGGATACTGAGCGTCTACATCAAAGTTAGCCCAGAGAGGCTAACATACTTCCGCTTCCGTCACCTCGTGGAAACCGGAGAGTGGGGGCGGGAGGTGGGCGCTCTGCCTTCGTGTGGGGTGTCAGGCCAGCTGTTCAATGGATAACCCTGGCGTTCACCTCGCCATGTTTGTGGAAGAGTAAGTTTCACCACCTAAATTTCTCCCAGGAGATCGGAGTCCACACAGTGCTGCCCTAGAAGCCACGCCCCTACACTTGAAGGTGGCACCAAGAAGCTCAGGCTACTATTGTGAAAAGGATACTGGAAGCTGCTTTCTGGGGAAACCCTGCAAAGAAAAAGAGACAGAGGCGGTACTAAGAAGTGCTAATAGCAAATCCCATGGGTCCCAGGTCTACCTGCCTTTTAGCTACCTCGTTCCCCTTAAACTGCATGCCCACTTATTAGAACAGAAGGGAGCCTAGAAGTTCGCAAAATAGTCGAAAAGCTTTATTTGATCTAATTCTTTTTACTAGATGTGAAAGTAGGAGGGGCTCAGGGCATTTTACATATTGAAGCACACACGAAAATTGACAAGACTTCAAAACCCGAGAACATCACATTCAAGCAGTGTAAATATTCATGAAGTCCCCCCAAAAGGTCAAAGTCGCCCGCCTTAGAAGTCATACCATGTTCTCACTTGAGAGTTTAGTATGTTCAAAATTGCTTCAGAGCTGGTGACCGCTGTCCAGCTGCCCTTTAGGCCCACAGACGCACCTTTTCCAGTGCTGGGCTATAGAGCTGCACTTCCTGAAGTGGACTCCAGCTTGCCCTGCTTGTCTGTGAGTCCAAGTGACTAGTGCTGTCATAACTAAAATAAAACCACAGCAGCGAGCGCAGAGAGCCACAGATGTGAGGACATTGGCTCAAACACAATGGCTGGGCCGGAGAGGGAGTGAGAGAGTAGTCTGCTTTTCTTGTGGTCCACAGGTTATCATGGCATTCTCCAGAAAGGCCATGGCAGGCGGCTGTGTGTCCTACAAACCTCACAGTCACGGTGGAGTTCCTCGGAGCCCTGTCTAACCTGCATCAGTACCTTCAGGGCCACTGGGAGGAATGGTGTTTTGTAGCCCCATCAAGTCTGCACAGGTTCTAGAGAAAGGTGTTTGCTGAGTAAATACATCCTTGGGTATGGACACCAGTATTCAATATATTGGACCTTGAACACAGGACCATGCAGACAGAACTATACAAATATCTGTTCTGGCTTTCCTAAAAGGGACCAGGAAAGTCTACCTTCCTGCACTGCTGGCAGCTCTGAGTATCTGAACAGGACTTCTAACTTGGAATTCTGGGTTTTTCTTTGGCATCATACCAAAACCTCCAGAGTGTCTAGCTTCGAGTTCCCCAAAGCCAAAACACTTACAGGAAAACTCTCCTTTGCCTCTTTCCACCCTTAGAGTCATTTCTAAAGTGTGTTTCTAAGCATAAAGGCTTTTTTCACCCAGCACCAGGACCCTGAAAGCTGGCACGAAGCAAGTGAGGACAGGACTGGCAGTCAAGCAGGAGGCGCCTGATCTGCCTGCCTGGACAGACCCTGGGCCCTTTCTACTGCCCCCACTGCCTGTGGGCTTTCAATCAACTTACTTGACATCTTTGTTCTGCCTTTCCTGGTCTCAAGCCACGGATAATAATGGTGTCTGCCCTATCACACTATTATGAGGAATAAGGAGGTTAACGTGGAAAAAATGCTTAGGATGGGGTTTGGTTTGCCTTGGGCACTTGCAAGAGAACTATTCTGCTCAGCTTCCTTTGAATCTTTGCAATTCTAAACCACCTTCTGATGCTAGTTACAGAGCTCATGGAGCGCAGAGGCATTGGGCCTAGCTCTTAACATTTCTGTTTCTGGATTTAAGTAATGTATTTTCAGTGCCAGAATCTTCCTGTATCGTCTTTCTGTGTCCTAATAAAACCATGAAGTGAAAGATCTTCTCTCCCTCCCTCCCTCCCTCCCTCCCTCCCTCCCTCCCTCCCTCTCTCCCTCCCTCCCTCCCTCCCTCCCTCCCTCTCTCCCTCCCTCCCTCCCTCCCTCTCTCCCTCCTTCTCCCTCCCTCCCTCCCTCCATCCCCCCCTCTCTCCCTCTCCCTCCCTCCCTCCCTCCCTCTCTCCGTCTCTCTCTCTCTGTCTCTCTCTCTCTGTCTCTCTCTCTCCCTCTCTCTCTCTCTCTCTCCTCTCTTGCTGTACTTCTTGCCCAGGGTGAGAAGGGATTGTAATGATTATAGGTGATTCACATCAAATTCTCAGGCTTTGGAAATTGATGGGAGGAGGGGAAAGGGAACATGACTCATTTAATTTATATTAATTTAGAAATCAGTCAAAGGAATAAAGAGGTGGACGTGAATATCTTCTCCGAGAACTGTAGGTATTACCAAACTGTAGATTATATATATAATCTAAACATAGAGCAGGGAAAGGCAGCTTTTGTGAATCTGTGTTTTACCTCAGGAATATCCTGTCTACAGGAAGTAACCTTGGGCAGGAGTTCTACAGTGCTTCCCCTGAGGGGCAGAGGAGGCCCTGACCTGTCAGCCCCTTAAGTCTGCCCTTGAAATGTTACCGTACTCTCCTGCGTGACGTGACGAGCAGATGGAATCCTCCATGCTTAGATAATGACATTCCAGAACTCCTGATACAATAGGGAGAAAGGAAGGTGACTTACTGACATGGTTGGTCAAGTTACGATTCCTTTCTTTGGTCACCATTCTCTTTACATAAAGCGCCTCTCTGACTCCAGAAACAACAGGGGAATTATCTGCTAGTTTGTCTCTGAAATGGATTCCATGACTGGTTTTGCAGTCAAAGAATTCCTTCTCCACCTGTGTCCTCACACTTGTCCTTTCTAAATGTCCTTGACAGGATACTTTCGAAAACTCTCAGCTCCTCATAAAAGAGGTTATTTAAGCAGGACCACTGTTACCTGACAGGATGAAGTACTCTAAGGGCCATTTTCCATAGCTCTCTGCCAGGCTGATGGAGAAGCTGAGACTCCCTGTGCGTGTCATTTGTTCGTAAATGCATTCTATTTGTGGTGGTTGATGAAAGACACTGAGGGAGAAATCAAACAGGGGTGATGGAAGTGGTGTTTGTCTTCCCCGCACTCCACTGCCAGATCTCTTCCATTTTCTCTGGAAACATCCCCTCGGTGTGTAAGAGGGACCAGAAGCATCTGTGGTGACACTCACTTCTGCTTTCCGTTCCCTGCAAAGACCAGCAAGGGCCTCTCCTCATAATGCGATGGGCGATGTGAGTGATGAAAGCAGGAATTCTTTTCCACAATCATTCCTGTGTCGTAGGTCATCAAATGGTCATTATAGTTTATGGCTCTGTAAAATCTGCTGAAATCAAAGCTATGTAATATGCTTTGCAGAGGGCTCCGCTAATCCAGGCCAACCGCATTCGTGCCTGGACCACGGATGGAGGCTTGGTAACTGGAAACCTGACCCTGAAGGAATTCCAAACACAGACTAAAAGCGTCTGTCCACATAACATGGGCAGCTGAAGAGCATATTCATTTGCACAGCCTTTTTTTTTTTTTTAAGCTTTGGATACTTTACAAATACTGGGGCAGAGACCCAGTCTGTATGGCACATTGAGAAAGAGCATGGCTTCACCAGTGTCTGCATCCTGCCAACAAGAACACGCTTGTTAGTCACACACCACCAGGAGGCTTGCACCATAGGACTTGACTCCACTTGAACCCCAAATTTGGTTACAATCAATTATTACCAAGAAATTAAAAAAGAAAACCCATAAAGCAGTGGTTCTTCCTGACGCTGCCACTCTTGAGTGCAGTTCCTCATGCTGTGGTGACCCTAACCATACAACTGTTTTCATTGCTGCTCCGTAACTGTAATTTTGCTACTGCTCTAGACTTCAATGTAAATAGTTTTTGGACGTAGAGGTTTGCCAAAGGGGTGACGACCCACAAGTCGAGAACCACTGCCATAAAGGAAAGAGGGGGTTGGCTTTACTTTGGTTGTTTTGTTTTGTTTTGCTTTTTAAATTGTCTTTTGTTTAGGCTACTAACACACATGGTATCTTATAAAAATTAACAGGGACAAGAATTTGGTCTTTGGAAGTTTATCCAAAACTGAAAATAGAAAAGGAAAGAAATCCATTATCTATGTCTAAGGTGGGCATAGTCCTTGCTTATAAATTCCTGTGGCTTCACACTTTGTGCTGCAAACCTTAGTTCTTTGTCTTCACACTGGCTTGTTCCTTAGTTACCCCCCCCACACACACACTCAGCTTCAGTGCACTTTCCTCGCCCTACAAGAGCTGTTGGATGAGATGCAGACATGGTCCTCAGGCCCAGACCTGACACATGCGTGTCTCTGTCAGCAAGGCAGCTCAGTGCCATTAGCAGAACAGAAGGCTGCGAATAGTTCCCATCGTCCCTCAGCAGAGCAGGCCCAACTCTCCCCAACGCCTCTGTTCTCTCTTTGCTGGGAGGAAAGGACATTGACTTACAGCAGGTGGTAGACAGGTTTGCATAATCCTAATTCCTGCCTCTCTTGGGCATGTGTGGTTTATATGAAAGTCATCCATCATGTGTGTTTCTGTGGAGAAAAGTGGGTTAGTGCTGGGTCCGAGGGGCAGTGGACATCACCTCCACCTCTGGTTTATCTTCATCAATCAACCATGAAACTCGGTGCTTGAAGCCATGCACATTGCACGTGAGCTCAACAGTCTTCCTCCAATCCCTTATCTGTAGGCTGATCCTGAACAGGAATCAAGATGTTCCTACATTCTTGTGTTTATGACAGAAATAAAGAAAAGTTCCTCGCCAGACTATTGTGAAAACATTCCTTAATTGATTCTTAAATAATTGCATATAACCTGTACCTAGTAAACCCATCATTTAAAGCAATAATAAAATAAAAATAAACCAGATCATTTAAAACACAATTTTAACTAATTCACCAAGGATTTCATTATAATGCATTTTGAACATATTCACCCCATCAACTCCTCTCAATAACCATCCCTTCCCACCCAATTTTTAACTTTCTTCTTTTCTTTTTCTTTTACCACTGAGTTCAGTTTGTGCTACCCCAACTGCTCTTGGGAATATGACCGACCTCCTAAGGATCCCATCTTTAGGAAATTGACTTCCCCTCAGCCATAAGGACAAAATGCTGATAGCTTCTTGGTAGGTGTTGGGCTTTCCTGCCCATCTTGCCTCATCTATGCTGGAGCTCTGACTAGCTAGAGCTTGCACAGGTCTGATGTGTGTTGTTACAATTGCTGAGTTCAAATGTGCATCCGCCCTGTTGTGCCTGGAAAACAGTCTTTCTATGTTGGATCTGACTGGACACTTTCCTTACCCCTACCTTCTTTCCTCCGGAAACATTAGGAATCACTCTTACTTCAGGCATCATCGATCCTTGGCTCCAGGTGAGCCTGCTCTTTCTTATTCCTCAGCTCTCCCCGGGACCCATCACTCACCGAGCCACACCTACTGCTCCCTGCTTACCAGGTCCATCTGGGCATCTTTCCTTGAAACCCTCAGTATACACTTAGGGAGCACTATGAGACAGAAGCCCTGTGCTGAGCTCCAAGGTGATTGCCAGAGACATAAGAGTCAGTGGCAACTTCCAGATACCCACTGTGTAAGTTCCTCAAGGCCAAAGGAAAGACAAGAGCAGTGAGGACAACTAACTGTAGGGTCTCAGTTAGGATTTGTTTTATTGCTCTTACTGAGCTCTGCATTTTTCTCTGCTCCCCTCTCTTCCTCTCCCTTCCCTTCAGCCCTCTCCCATGGTCCCCATGCTCCCAATTTACTCAGGAAATATTGTCTTTTTCCACTTCCCACATAGATTAGATCCATGTATGTCTCTCTTAAGGTCCTCATTGTTGTCTAGGTTCTCTGGGATTGTGAATTGTAGGCTGGCTTTCTTTGTTTTATGTCTAAAAGCCACTTATGAGTGAGTACATGTGATAATTGTCATTCTGGGTCTGGGTTACCTCACTCAATATGATGTTTTCTAGATCCATCCAATTGCCTTCAAATTTCAAGATATCATTATTTATTCTGCTGTGTAGTACTCCATTGTGTAAATGTACCACGATTTTCTTATCCATTCTTCAGTTGAGGGGCATTTAGGTTGTTTCCAGGTTCTGGCTATGACAAACAATCCTGCTATGAACATAGTTGAGCACGTGTCCTTGTGGCATGATTGAACATCCTTTGTGTATATACCCAAAAGTGGTATTGCTAGGTCTTGAGGCAGGCTGTTTCCTAATTTTCTGAGAAATCGCCAGACTGACACCCAAAGGGGCTGTACCAGTTTGCACTCCCACCAGCTATGCAGGAGTGTTCTCTTTACCCCACAAACTCTCCAGCATATGTTGTGATCAGTGTTTTGATCTTGGCCATTCTTACAGGTATAAGATGGAATCTCAGAGTTGTTTTGATTTCCATTTCTCTGATGGCTAAAGATATTGCGTATTGCCTTAAGTGTCTTTCAGCCATTTTAGATTCCTCTGTTTAGGTCTGTTCTCCGTTTTTTTTTGTTGTTGTTTGTTTTTTATTTTTTATTATTGGATTATTTGTTGTTTTGATGACCAATTTCTTGAGTTCTTTGTATATTTTGGAGATCAAACCTCTGTTTGATCTTTTACCCTTCTGTAGGCTGTCAGTTTGTCTTGTTGACCGTGTCCTTCGCTTTACAGAAGCTTTTCAGTTTAATGAAAATGACCACATAAGATATCCAAATTTATGGGACACAATGAAAGCAATGTTAAGAGGAAAGTTCATGGCATTAAATATCTACATAAAGAAGCTGAATAAATCCCACACTAGGGAATTAACAGAACATTTGAAAACTTTAGAACAACAACAACAAAAAAAAAAGTAAACTCACCCAGGAGAACTAGACTGCAGGAAATAATCAAATTGAGAGCTGAAATCAACAAAATCGAAACAAAGAAAACAATATAAAGAATCAATGAGACAAAGAGTTGGTTCTTTGAGAAAATAAACAGACAAACCTTTAGCCAAACTAACCAAAAGACAGAGAGAGACTATCCAAATTAACAAAATCAGAAATGAAAGGGGGCCATAACAACAGACACAGAGGAAATCTAGAGAATCATTAAGTCATATTTCGAAAACCTGTACTCCACAAAATTTGAAAGCTTAAAGGAAATGGACAACTTTCTGGATAAATATCACTTACCAAAATTAGTTAGGATTTCTATTGCTGTGAAGAGACACCATGACCATGGCAACTCTTACAAAGGAAAACATGTACTTGAGTGTTTTATAGTTCAGAGGTTCAGTCCATTATCATCATGGTGTGACATGTGGCAGACAGGCAGACATGGTGCTGGAGAAACAGCTGAGAGTCCTACAGCTTGCAGGCAACAGGAAGTAGTCTGTCTCACTGGGTGTGGCTTGAGCATATATGAATCCTCAAAGCCTGCTCCACAGTGACATACTTCTTCCAACAAAACCACACCTACTCCATCAAGGCCACACCTCCTTATAGTGACACTTCCTTTAGGGGCCATTTTCTTTCAAATTTTCTCTCCACTGAACACTGGGGATGGAGATTTTCTCTGTAAAAAGGGTACAATGATAGGGGGATGGACACTTGCCTTGTACCTCTCTCTACTCCACTTCTTCATAAATAGAATATAGGGATCTGTCCTTCCAATATCATCCCCTTCCCAAGCATAATTGTTTAACCAAACAGAAGCATATCTTCCATCCTTCCATATATGATGATGACTGGCCCCAGTGTGGGCTCTCATTTCCAAGTCCTTTCCATGAAACGTAAACTAGTTATATTGTAAGATGCCACAAAAAGGAAGTTTCCTTGGAAAGCACACGATCTATTTGTTACTTCACATGTAAATAACCCGTCTTTGTCATGTTTTGTTTTTATTTGCACTGTTGCATGCATGTGTGGTTTAAAACATACCTGGAACCATTGCTGTGAGTTTCCAAGCAAGCCCTAAGTCTCCGGATTCCAGAAATGAGCCTACTCAGAAAGAAAACAGAAATTTGAAGTGAATTTTCTCACAAGTTCACTCAGAGTTATAAGAAAAACAAATACGGTAATGTTTCTCTTTCCTACAGTAAATTTGATTTCTGTGTAGTAAGATTTTAAAATTGGGCAGCGTCTTCTTTATTTTAAAGAAATTAATAATACATGCAAGCAAGCCTCATAGGGTCACATGACAAATCTGGAGTCCTGAGGTCCTGAGTCCCACACTGGCACGTTGGGTCCTTGTTTTAATCAGAGTCTCCTGAGGAAGCTGCCCTGGATGTCTCAGGATTGGCTCAAGGCGGGTCATGCCAGCCCCTCTGACAGGTCTTCTCCAAAACAGACTGAATTTCTCCTCTCCTCACCAACACTCAGTCTCACAGAGAGACCCTATAGAAGAAGACACTAAAGACTAACAAAGCAACAATAACTCAGCTCTTTTTTCCTTATTCAGTTACATGGCTAAAGAGGATGTTTTATGGTTTGAACCTATGACTTTATCATGTTTGAGGAAAATAATTAACGTTCATCTTTTTCATAGCTGCTTGCATCACTGTGATTTGGACCATGCCTGAAACCATCCCTACCAGCTTCCAAGCAAAACCTTAATCCTCTGGCCTCCAGAAATGAGCCTACTCAGTGGGAAAACAGAAACTTAAAGGGAATGTTCCCCTCACAGGATCATTGGGTTTAAATATTTGGTACCCAACCAATGGCACTATTTGGGAGAGCTGTGGAACTTTTGGTCTATGTGACCTGTCTAAAGGAAATAGGTTAGCCTGGAGTGGACCTTGAAGGTAATGTCCACTTCTGGTTCCCATTAGCTTACTGATCCCCGCATCCATGTGAGGAGCTTAGCCCTACACTCCAGTTCACAGGGCTGCCCTGCCTGACATCTCCATCAGGGTCACTGTTCCCTTTGAAACTGTGAGCCAGAATGAGCTCCCTCTCCCACCATTCCAGTTGCTTCTGGCCCACTTCTCTGTGGTGGTCAGGGCTAGGGGAGGGACTCATAGAGGAGGGGTTTTTTCCTACTTAAAAATTGCTACTTTTTAAGTGTGTGTGTGTGTACACATGTGTACATGAATGTAACTTAGAGTGTGTGTGTACACATGTGTACATGAGTGTAACTTAGAGTGTGTGTGTACACATGTGTACATGAGTGTAACTTAGAGTGTGTGTGTACACATGTGTACATGAGTGTAACTTAGAGTGTGTGTGTACACATGTGTACATGAGTGTAACTTAGAGTGTGTGTTCACATGTGTACATGAGTATAACTTAGATTTTATGGAACTAGAGCTACAAGAGGATGTTTGGCCACCCATGTGGGCTCTAGGAATAGAACTCTGGTCCCCTGCAAGTGCACCCTTAACCTCTGAGCCATCTCTTCAGTCCCCAAAAATGGTTCTTTTAAATGTTGACATGAGCATGCTCATGTGATAATATTAGCAATAGTTTAGAAGTGGGTCTGGTGAAAGTCTGTAGAAAATGATAGGCTTTCAGGGCGGAGGGGGGGTGGGTGTCATAAACAGCAGCCTGGGAGGAGAAGTCTCCCAGCAGTCTCTGAGGTCTCCCAGCAGTCTCTGAGGTCTCCCAGCAGTCTCTGAGGTCTCCCAGCAGTCTCTGAACCTTCAGTCGTGTTTTTACAGGGCAGCTCATTGTTTTTCTTCTCCCTGAAAAAATTACAAACAATAACTGCTATGATGAGTTCCAAAGAAAATGACAATGTCCATGCCACCCCTGCTTGACAAAGAGCAGCACCTCACTCGGTGTCTGCCACATGTAAGCAAGCCTCCCAATTTATAATCCTCCTACAGAGAAGTCCTCTGGGACCATGCTGCTATCTTGGGGTCTCCCTCTCTGCCCTTGGACCCCTCCCTCCTCCTTGCAGTGAGTGCTGGCTAGTGGCAGAGTGAGGTGTGAGGGAGGAGATAGTCTCCTCTCTGACCCCACATGCAGCCAGGCACACAGGGTGGCTTCTCTCCCATCACCACTTGCTCTGGATTTTCTCCACAACTTAAAAAAGAAAGAAAGAAAGAAAAAGCAAACCCTAAGGCATTCTGTCTTTCATAATGTTCTGTTTTAAAAGCAAGAAATCTTTAGAGAGAGACCAGGACCACAGGAAAAAAAAAAGGGCCTGGAATTTCTCCCTTCTCTCTTTCCATTTAAAACAGGAAACATTCCTGCTAAGAGAGTCCAGAGGGAGCGTTGGTTGTGTGCTGGGTTGAAGGCAGATAATGTTTGTGTGTTGCAAATGTCAGTGATTTATCCTAAGGACTTAAAATGAGGGCAGAGAAACCACATGTTCCACTTCATGCAGAGAAATACCTCTGGTCGCTTTTGAAAGGAAACACAGGTTAAGGAATTTTCTTAAGTGTTTCTGCAATCTACAGCTTGAGCCAAAGGAAACAGAAATGAGCATGGTGGTTGAAAGACGAGGTCTTTAATTTTTTTTCTTTTCTTTTCTTTTTCTTCTTTTTTTTTACAGTAAAAGATACAACGAGTGCTGGAAAGTTTCTAAATAAAAAGATGAAATTGTCAAGGAAAGGGATGGTGACAAATGGGTCCTTTATTTCGCAAGGTCCTAGTGACAGCGATGTATGCCTGCTCTATTTGTCATGGCAATTTAGCATAGAGCAAAGCGGCCCAAACTGAATAGGAACCGCTGATGGCTATGAACAATTTGTACGCAAACAATTTAATTTTTTTTTTTTTTTTTGGTTTTTCGAGACAGGGTTTCTCTGTGGTTTTGGAGCCTGACCTGGAACTCGCTCTGTAGACCAGGCTGGTCTCGAACTCACAGAGATCCGCCTGCCTCTGCCTCCTGAGTGCTGGGATTAAAGGCGTGCACCACCACCGCCCGGCAAACAATTTAATTTTTGATCTGAAAATTCTCACTAACTAAATTACCCGAAATTCAGGAATCCATCGTTCATTATTATACATAGCAAACTTAGGGCGCACACACCTCCACAGATAATTGTAGACGGAAGACTGGATTGTTCATCCTTAGGACTGCATTCACAGGTGGCTTCTCTCGGTTCCAGGTGCTCAGAGCTTGTCAAGTCTTCATTGATTTGGGGGAACAGGGTTATTTTAACATCTAACTCCACAGGTTACAGGGTGATTTGGGCCCTCATTGACGATGTCTGATTAACCACAGGTATGGTATTCGTACAGCCCTGCCATTGCTGTCAAGTGTACAAGCAGTCTGTACTCTGACATTGGCGAGCTTTTCAGTGGTCATTATAGTTGCTGTTTCTCCTTTAAAGTAAAAATCACGAGGAGTAGAGAAATAAGAAGGGAGGGATCTGGTGGCGTGCTGAGTGCTACTGGCCAATACGTGCGCATGCGCAGAAGCTCTACTGGGATTTCAAGGGCTGCAACATAAGACACTGTCTCAGCCCAGGCTCACCAAGATGCCTTCATCTGTATATTGTCTGGAGACGTATTGTTTCTGTTATGGCGAGCAGATCAGATAATGCTTGTCTTCAGTAGAAAGTTCCAGACAGGCTTGTTCTCCATTAGTGTGTGTTCTTGCCCTGGACCTTTCTGTATGCAGCCTCTTATGCGGGGCACCTTGGTTTTTGCTACTGACTTTGTGGTAGACCGAATTACTTTTATTACAGTTCCAGGTGGGCAATTTTCCAGCTCCAAGTCGAGAGTTCTTTGGGGAACAGTAGAGGGAGGCACACTAATTCATACAGGGATGTGACAGCAGCTACCTAGCCAGGGCCACACACAGCCCTTTCGGCAAGCACCCCTGCCATCGAGGAGGGAAATGAGTGTGGTTTCTGAGGACCCCGGCCCAGAGTATTAGTGCTGCTGTCTCTCTTACAGACTCGGGCTCTCACAGCCACAGGCTTAACGGGTCCAAGCATCCCTCGGTAGGGGAAACTCGTTTGATTGCTGTAATGAACGTGAATATAAAAAGGCCTAAGCAACACAGGAATGTATTTCTTCTCGTGTACCAGTGTGAGTGTAAGCTGCCCTAGGTGGCATGGTAGCTGCGTTCTTGTATTCTCGTTGCTCTGCCTTCCCCGCACATGGTTTTCACCTTGAAGTCTACGGTGGCAAAGAAGGTCCCCTCTCCCATTGTTTAAGAGCACACATCACATCTGCTCATACACCCTGGCCCGGGCCTGGGGTATGGTCACAGCCGATGCAGTCAGGGCAGAAGCATGGGGTCTTCAGCTGGGAGCAAAGTCCTGATGCATCTCTCTGCTTTTCTTCCTAGGGGAGGCTCCGCAGATCCTGTGGACTACCTGATGGCAGCACCCCGAGGGCGCTACAATGAAAGAGAGCTTCCATACTACCCCGGGCCTCATCCTGTACTCCCCCCAAGAGGGGGCTATCCCCGCCCCTCAGATCTGAGGGTGGCAGATCTCCAGCGTCCTCAGTACTACCCACGCCCACCAGCGCATCAGCACAGAGGACCCTTCAGACAAGATGTTCCACCTTCCCCACCGCAGCTCCACAGAGTTCCGGTCTATCAGGAGATGGGCAGAGCAGGGCCCCGAGTGGGCAGCCCTGACCGGCACCATTATCATAACCAGGATCCCAGGCAGAAAAACCCCATGACTGCGGCCGTATAGCTGAACATCGCAGAGATCTTCCAAGAAAGGAAGCTATCTAACACCACCTTCGCCCTTGCTAGACCCTAAGGCCTTCTCTAGTTTAAGGTGCTCCGGTACAGAGCGGCCCTTGCTCACTGAGGATGTTGACACTTGATCGCTAATCAGAAGAGGGAAAAGGGGGCGGGGTTTGGGGATGTGGGCTCAAAAGGAAAAAGGGGAGGGGTCATAAAAAATAGTACTTCCTGATACTTGAAAGGCTGGTTGATTGAAGGAGAGTGGGAATTGATTAACAATCAATGGAGTTACACTATAGTAAACCCTGGTTAGAAAACCAGAGCTGGTTATAACCCTCCCCCCCCCAACCTCATCACCACACAGTAGAGGAAGCAGCACAGAGGTGGCTGTCTTGGCCAGGCCTAATCATCCTTTCAGAGATGGAGCTGTGAGGTCTACACAGTGACAAAGTAGAGAGGCTGTGAACATGGGCGTCTTCATAAGAACGGTGTTTTCACTGAGAACCAAGTAACAATAATCCTGACGGTGACCTCTGTGAGACTCTGGACCTGAAGGAAGACTGTGTTTCCTTATTTAGAGTCCACCTTGGCTACCTGGTACTGCTTGTTTGATACAAAGCATTCACATTTCCTTGCTTTTGATGTAAAAGCCAGTAGAATCTGAGTGCAGCATTAGCGTCCTGGGAGGATGTTCAAAGTTATCAGAGCTTCCAGAAGGAACTCATTCCAGCCAAGCACCAGAGTGAGCAGCTGAAGAGGGCTGGCTGTCCTGTGGTCCTTTCTGGCCTCTCTCCCAGGCCCTGGCCTGCATGCTTGGACAGACAGCTGATTTCAGAGTCCTCCCCAAATGCCAGTCATTAGCTTCACCGAGACCTCTACTTTTAGACTCCCACGTAAGGGGGGAAGTATACATGTGAGTAGCGTGGTTAAAGAAAAGGGAGCCTGCTGGTCAGGCCACATAGAGAGCAATGTCCTAGGGATGTCAGGTCCAGACTCAGTGCCAAACAGTACCCATCTGCCTCTGCCGCAGGGTCAGTGAGGAAGCTGGTCACCAGAAAGTAGGTGGAAGTGTGTGTGTGTGTGTGTGTGTGTGTGTGTGTGTGTTTCCAAACACATGTGATTACCAGTATGGAGAGTAAAAGAGAAAATTGCCTTCTGGAAGTTTGATGAGGAAGAAATCAGAGGAAGTAAAAGGAGAAGCTGCATAAGATTAAATCAGTCTGCATCTGCTCTATCTCATTAACATATGTCAGGGCCAAGCCAAGGGCTCCACCTGATTTAAAAGACAAAAACAGAAAAAGTATCTGGCTCTGGTGCAAGAAACTGAAAAGCCACTCTTGCTCCCTTTGAGCTTTTCTTCACAACAGAGCATCTGAGGCTTCCAAACTGATCCAAATGGGAACACAAGCAAAAGACTGCGAAATGGCAGGCACAGCCGGCTCTCTGGATTTCTCGGTGTCTGCTAAGCCGTTCACATTCCCTCTTCACCTGTCCCCAAAAGGTCTTTAGTTCAATATAGGCATATTTTGGCTGAGAGTAGAATACCACTGACCGGCAGAATTTATTGCATTATGGTATTCTAAAATACATAGAGTAGCCATCTGGCCCAATTTAGTCTTTTTATTTTTTTCTTAAATAGTTTTGTTACCAAGAATGATGCAACCACTGGTTTTAGCCGTAAATAGTGTCATTTGCTGGACTTCAAGAGAGATCATTATCTAAACCACAATTATCGTGGCCCTCTGAAAAATTGACTGTCAAGTTGCTTTTTGTCCCCTGCCATCTCTCTTCAGCCAGAACCCTTACATCATATGTAATTTGTTCAGTGGGGTGGGGGAGCTCAGAATCCCCAGAAAGGTGCTGCAGCTACACCACAGGGTCCCTGGCCACCAGGCTGAAAGGGCCTTTGCTTTGGGAGAAAAGACACAGTGAAGGAAATGCAGCTTTGGGGGCGGGGCGAGAATTAGACCAAGCTTCATCCAGATATGGTAGCACATGTCTAAAATCCCAGCAGGCAGACTTCAAGGTGGAGGCTAGCCTGGACTGCAGGGTGGGTTTGAGACCAGCCTAGACTATATAACAAGACCCTGTGGTTTGTGGGGGGAGGGTTGTTGATTTTTTTTTTAAGATACTCTTTAATGTGGTCTATATTTTACTCAAATTTTGGTAAAGCACTGATTCTGTCCAAGACTGAAGTTTCCCCTGGCAGGATGGCTGGACCGCTTAGTGGGCCATGGGTAGGTGACAGTGGTGTGCTGTGGAGAAGGGCACCTGCAGATGACTGCTTGTGTTTCCAGCTCCGGCACTGACACCTTAGGCACACAGCACCCTATATGCAGGCTTCAGAAAAGCTGCTTCAGACCTTGGCTTTGTGCTGTGTACACAGTCTATCCAATAGTCACTGTTCCTGAGAGGCCCCCGGAGGCTCAAAGGTATTATTAAAGAAAACAAAACAAAACAAGAAATGGTAACAGCTTTCTTTTCTTGCTTAAAAGTATAGCAATCTCTGCGTTTGATCCTGTCCTAAAGAACTAACATTCTATTTGTGACAGAGGCTGCACCAAGCCGGGCAATGATTAAGAACAGCTCGGACAGTAAGCTTTAGAGATGCCTGAGTACCATCCCTCCAACTGTCTCCTCTCCACATCATCAGGACCATTTTCCAGTGCTCTGGGAGAGCAGGTGGTTATCTGGAAGTCCATGCTATTATGATCAGAAGGTCCCCTGAAGAAGGAAAGAGCTCCAGGATATTTACAACCTTGGGAAAACTCACTTGGGTATCTCTCTGTAGTTGGAAACTGAGAGAGGGCTTATCAAGACCTGTAAACCTGCCACTGGGCCACCCAGCTTCATGGGTCCTCTTTCCTCCCTTTCTTCTATGACTAGAAAGTCAAGAGAGAGAGAGACCACCAAAAACTTTTAGTCCCTAGAATTCAGTCTTCTCCAAGAGAGAGAGAGACAGCTCACTGGTCTATCACATCCCTGGACTGAGGCAATCATCCCTCTTGGCTTAATACAGTTTCCCTCCAGAATTGAATCAGTGGACAAAGGAACATTTTCTTCAATCATGATTTCAGAGTAAACAAAGCCTAGGGGAAAAAATTATCCTAAAACTCTTTATTCTTAGACTTTTCAGAACATCTGTGTTGAGCCCACAGCACCCCATGGAGAAAAAGTCTGATGTATTCAATAGAATCCTAGAGAAACAGAGCCTTGGGGGCTCCGTTGGAGCCTTATTTCCGCTGCCGACAGAATAAAGTTAAAACAAGATCCACTGCCTTGAATTTTCTTAGCTAAAACTACCTTGTGAAAGAGATGCTCCTGCAACTTAAGGATCTGAGAGCTGGCTCCTCTGTTCCCTGGTCCAGCATTCGGTTTTGTGTGCTTGCTGTTTAGTGTTTGAGCAATGTTACTGAGTTTCAGGCCTACGGAAGGAATTGAAAAGTAGTTGATACAGGAATGTGTCGCATTCCTTTATCACGAGATGCACTGAGGGCAACTTTCAAACTGGTGTTAAATTGGGTAGACATCCCACCGCCTCCTCAGTCTGTGTGAACAGAAAGACTGAGTTTCACACGGTGAGGCAGGAGGGAGTTCCATTCGGAAAAGTCCATAATGGTGTTTCTCCATTCTCAGTTCATTCCAGCCGTGCACAGAGAGGCGGCTACAGTGAGATGGGGAAGGAGATTCTTCATAAGTCACCCCTACAGAGTCACCTTTCTAGTAAAAGGGAGGGCAAAAAAGTTAGAAATCTAAAAATAAGCCAGGACTCTCACATGAAACTATGGCTTCTAAGTGTAACTTTCTCCCTCCTCTCCTTAAATAGACATGCAGCCACCCACAGCCTGGCTTTTGAAGTCGGGTTTGGCTACTAAGCCCAAGTGGGAAGTGAACCATTCCCAAAGGCCTTGGCTGCTCTTCAGAAAGTGTTCCATTCCATCTGCAATGCTGGTGATGGCTGGAACACAGCATGAACCCTGTTCTTTATGCCCTCACTTTCTCTAGTCTCTCCCGTTCTTCTGTGATCACCAAGTCACCTGTTCACACATTCTAAAGATAAATTATGTGAAATCATATTTTGGCATACCGGGATGGAGAGTGAATTCTTTGCAAACTTTTTAATATGATTCCATTTATATCACTGAAGACATTTTGGATGTTATTGTATATGAGTATATAAATTTTTCATGTTTTATTTTGCATTAAAATAAAGCTTTATTCAATCAGTGATACATCAGTATCTGATTTGTTTGGGGCATCTGATGAATGGTTAGGTGGGCTTGTGCCTGCTCACTCTGCAGCAGCAAATCTAATGCAGCGGTTCTCGAACTTTCTAATGCTGAGACCCTTTAGTCGCGTTTCTCAAATTGTGGTGACACCAACCATAAAAAAATTATTTCCATTGCCACTTCGTAACTGTAATTTCGCTGCAGTTAAGAATAGTTGTGTAAATATTTTTGGAGGTTTGTCAAAGAAGTGGAGACGCACACATGGCAGACACTGATCTAATAGTTAAGGGCTGCACAGTGACACGTAAGAAGAGCATCAGGGCACAGGGACTTCTCTGCACACAGACGAGAGTGGACAGAGAGAGGCTGAGCTGCAATGTACTCACAGTACTAGTGCCATCCAAGTCCACAGGAGACTCTGGAGAACACTGGACACTCAGAGCTTCCTTGAGTGAAGATGAGAGAGGTCTTTATGCCACATGGCTACTCTAGGAAGAGAAAAACCTAAGGTCAGGCAATTTTCTTAGGCTCAGGCATGTTATAACAAGGCTCAGTCCCGAAATAATCACACAGAAACCATATTATTTGCAATGCTGTTTGGTCAATAGCTTAAGCGTATTTCTGGCTAACTCATATCTTAAATTAACCCATCTCCATTAATCTGTGTATTGCCACAAGGCTGTGGCTTACCAGGTAAAGTTCCTGTATTTGTCTCCAGCGGGGCTACATGGCTTCTCCTTGACTCCGCCTTCTTTCTCCCAGCATTCAGCCTAGCTTTCCCCACCTAGTTCTGTTATACCCTGCCATAGGCTCAAAGCAGTTCTTTATTAATCAATGCTAATCATATTAATCAATGCTAAACAGAGGGGCACCCACATCAGAGGCACCCCCAGAGAGTCTTAGCAGCTGGGACCATTTTTGGTTGGTTCTCACAACGGCTGATGTAGACCCGCCTTGACGGGTCAGTTAGTCTAGGGGTTGTAACCCGCCTGGCAGGTCAGTTATTCCAGTGTCCCGGAGAGGTGCTATCTGAAAAGACATGGGCAAGAGAGAGGAAGGAGGCCAAGCAGAGTTCTTGTCAAAGCCTCCATTTATTAGCATCATGGTTGTGGCTTATATAGCCCCTGGATGAGGAATTTGGGTTGGGATGGGGGCAGAGGCAGGAAGGGATCTTGCTGGGATGGTCCAAGCCAGTCATGAGGTCGTTGACCAGGAGGTTACAATGGGTCAGGTCACGATTCCTCAGTCAGGAAGTCACGAGTTGACACACCTAGTTCTCTAGATAGTTGGGATGTGAGGCGGATTCCGCTAATAGGTAGCTCTCTGTTAACCAGATAATTGGGTGTGGGATAGGCTCTGCCAATAAAACAGTTCTAAATACCGTTGGGGTGTGGGGCTCTCTGCAAATTCCCCAGGGCAATGGTCCCTGCAATAATTTTGGGGGGAAATGGCTCCTGACAGGCTGAGAAGGTTTTTCTTTTATGGAGGAAGACCAAAGGCCACCATCATGGTATCCACATCATTCAACACATTCTAGAACCACTCTCCCCTCATCTGCAGAAGGTCATCTTCAACAACATCACTGCCTGTCTCTCACACACTTATTTTCAGCCCTTTCCATATTTCTAGGAAGTTCATCTACTTGGCAAGTTCAGCAAGGTTTCATTAGTCTCTCGGGTCTTTCTAGGCTATCTGCTGTAACCCACATCTTATTCTGAACATCCCTTTTTTTCTGTCTGGGCATCAAGACAGTAATGACCCAATGACCGACCCCACAAGACCTCTAAGCTCAGCGTGCACAAACTTTCTCCCGATATACCTGTTCTCACAATTCTGTTTGTGTACTACTGCCAGTTACAGGGCAGAAATCCGGAACTTGCCACCCATCCACACGCATGCACCGTATACACTCTGTAGACACTGCACATCAGTCCTCAGACATGCCCACACTCCCCGGTGTTGTGGCATAGCTAGGCTCAACCTGGTCGCTTTCTCTCCTCAGCCTCTTCCATAGCCGTCTGTAGTGTCTCCTTCATCTCTGAGCTTACTCTCTACAGCCCACCTTCGTTCTCCAAGGCCTGAAACCTGCTTTCGTGAATACAGCTTCCCAGAACACCTCCACGCCTGCTCATTTTCATAGTGGTTTAGAATTCTTTCACACACTGTCACCCACCTCTAACTCTATTCTTCGCAGGGTGTTTGTTGTTTTTGTTTTGGTTTATTTTTCTGAAACAAAGAACTGGCCATACTACCCAGCTTAAGGCAGCAAAGTCTTTTAAGAAAAAAATATTGAAAATTGGTAGACATGGATTTAAAACATTGATTAGGTGTTAGCTACTAATTCACTGTGTAACCCTGGGCAAAATACTCCTCTCTCTGGCATTTCCTGTGAAATGAACTCCATATCTCACAGAGGAGCTCACTGTGTGCAGCTCCTCCCAGCACTGCTCTGAGTGACGGGTGTTAGCAGCCTAAGACGGATCAAGTTGGAAGTATTTAAACCACAGGTAACGGATGTAAGTGGTGTACTCGAGTGTCTTCTAGTCTGGAGAAAAAGGTATCAGACTTTATCAGAATGCTGTGGTAATAACCCTCCAGAGAGGGCTGGCAAGGCTTTATCATCAGTGGGTAAAAACACTTGCCAAGCAAGCCTGATTACCTAAGCTCAATCCCTGGAATCCACAGCGGGCTTAGAAAATGACTCCCAACGTCACCATCAAACCTCCACAAGTCTACTGTGACAAGTACATGAGCATGTATGCGTGCATACGCGCACACGTGCACACACACACACATACACAGTAAAACTTCTAAAAAATATTCAAAATATTCACCGCTGGGCGGTGGTGGCACATGCCTTTAATTCAAGCTCTTGGGTTTGAGCTGGAGGCTAGCCTGGTCTACAAAAGCCAGTTCCAGGACAGGCTCCAATGCTGTACAGAGAATCCTGTCTCAAAAAACTAAATCATCATCATCATCATCACCATCACCAAAAACACAATCTCTTCCTGCTTGTATACACAGGTATGCGCATACAAACTTACATCTTCAAACCTCTCTGGACCACTTGCAAGCTTATGCTGTAAGCAGCCCCATCCTTCCTCCCTGTCTCTCACTGTTGCTCATGCTACTATTATTATGATGTCTTAAATCTAGTCTGGCCATACTGCGCCATGGCTTGACAGCAGAAGCATGGCTCGCTCTGCTTACATGCCCTAGAATGGACTTTTCCTAGGCCCTGAATTCCCAGGGCAGGCAGCTGTTTCTCTAAAAGTCTGGAAGTTATAGCTGAGCGAATGCTTCCCTGACCTATATCTCACCTTCGAAATCAGAGAGTCCTACCAGCTAGATGACCTGGTGCTGGAGAACACATTTCCTCACAACCTGGCTTCTACACAGGGCCCAGCTTTGACAAGGCAGGCTACACAGCTGAAAGAGACAAGCAGGTTAGCCATGCTTCTGCTCCAAACCTGGTCACAGAGCCACTGGGCTGTGCTGCAGGAACGCACAGAACGCAGCTGCATGGGGGGTAATCATGGGGTTAGCATGGGTGCCACCTGAGGGAAGGTAATTCATTCCTGCACACTGGAGTCTCTGACTTTCTGGTCATCCCAAGAATAGCAGCCCCCAGAGGGCTAGATCTGTTACTGTGACCTTATTCCTGTACCTTTTCCCACAGAGGTACAAGGAGCTCAGTTATCTGCCATTGAACAGAACAAGACATGGTCCGAGCCCCTCCTCCCAGCACAGAGT